>NC_137895.1:8252145-8781683 GCF_963455335.1 Martes martes
TGTTGTACTAGCTTCAGGTGTACATCACAGTGATTCAGCAATTCTATACACTAGTCAGTGCTCATCACGGGAAGTGTACTCTTCATCCCCTTCACCTGTTCACCCATCGCTCTGTCAGCCTCCCCTCTGGGAACCTCCAGTTCTCTCTATTTAAGAGCCCATTTTTTTATTTGTCCCTTTTTTTTCTTTGTTTTGTTTCTTAGATTCCACATATGAGTGAAGTCATACAGTATTTGTCTTTCTCTGACTGACCTATTTGACTCAGCATTGTACCCTCTAGATCCATATATGATGTTGCAAATGGCAAGATTTTGTTCTTTTTTACAGGTAATATTCCACTGTATCTGTGTATACCACATCCTCTTTATCCATTCATCTGTCGGTGGACGCTTGCATCCATAATTGGGCTATTTTTGAATATGCTGCAATAAACATAGGGGTACTTATATCATTTCGAATTAGTGTTTTTGTATTCTTTGGGTAAATATCCAGTAGTCTGATTACTGGATCATAGTGTGATTCTGTTTTTAATTTTTTGAGGAACCTCATACTGTTTTCCACAGTGGCTGCACAGTTTGCATTCCCACCAACAGTGCATGAGGGATCCTTTTTCTCCACCTCCTCGCCAACACTTGTTACATCTTGTGTTTTGATTTTAGCCATTCTGACAGGTGTGAGGTGATGCCTCATTGTGGTTTTGATTTGCATTTTCCTGATTAGTGATAGTGAGCCTCTTTTCATTTTTCTGTTGGCCATCTGCATGTCTTCTTTGGAAAAATGTCTATTTGTGTTTTCTGCCCATTTTTTAATAGGATTATTTGGGTGTTTAGTTTTATAAGTTTGTTTTGTTTTGTTTACATATTTTGGATACTAACTCCATATTGGAGATGTCATTTGCAATTATCTTCTCCCATTCAGCAGGTTGTCTTTTAGTTTTATTGGTTGTTTCCTTTTCTGTGCAGAAGCTTTTTATTTTTATGTAATCCCAATAGTTTATTTTTGCGTTTGTTTCCCTTGCCTTAGACATATTTAGAAAAATGTTGCCCTGGCTGATGTCAGAGGAATTACTGAGAAATTGCTCTCTTTTAGGGTTTTTATAGTTTCAGGTCTCACATTTAGGTCTTTAGTCCATTTTGAGTTTATTTTTGTGTATGGTGTAAGAAGGTGGTCCAGTTTCATTGTTTTGCATGTAGCTGTCCAGGCTTCTCAACACCTTTTGTGGAAGAGACTATCTTATTCCCATTGCATGTTCTTTTTTTTTTTTTTTTTTTCCCCTCAAACCAGCAGTGGCTCAGGGCCCTGTCAAGGCTTTATTTGATACCACTCCCATTGCATTGTTACCTCCTTTATTAATTGGCCATATAGTTGTCAATTTATTTCTGAGTTCTGTATTCTGTTCCATTGATCTATGCCTCTGTTTTTGTGCCAGGACCATACTTTTTTTTTTTTTTTTTCATTTTTTAAAGAAGATTTTATTTATTTATTTATTTGACAGAGAGAAGCACAAGCAGGAGCAGCAGCAGGCAGAGAGAGAGGGAGAAGCAGGCTCCTCACTGAGCAGGGAGCCCAATGTGGGTCTGTATCCCAGGACCCCAAGTTCATGACCTGAGTCAAAGGCAGATGCTTAACCAACTGAGCCACCTAGGCGCCCCCATATTATTTTAGTTACTGCAGCTTTATAGTGTATCTTGAAATCTGAGATTGTGATACCTCAGTTTTGTTTTTCTTTTTCAAGATTGCTTTAGCTATTCTGGCTAAAGGTTCCATACAAATTTCAGGATTATTTGTTCTAGTTCTGTGAAGAATGTTGGTATTTTGATAAGGATTGCATTAAATCTGTAGATTGCTTTCGGTAGTATGGACATTTTAATAGGATTTGTTTTCCTAATCCACGAGCATGGAATATTTTTCCATTTGTGTCATCTTTAGTTTCTTTCATCGGTATTTTATAATTTCCAGAGTACAGATCTTTCACCTCCTTGGTTCAGTTCCTTCCTAGGTATTTTATTATTTTTGGTGCACTTGTAAATGAGATTGTTTTCTTTATTTCTCTTTCTGCTACATCATTATTAGTGTATAGAAATGCAACGGATGTCTGTATATTGATTTTGTATCCTCTGACCTTACTGAATTCATTTATCAGTTCTAATAGTTTTTTGGTGGAGTCTGTAGGGTTTCTTTGTGTAGTATCACGCCATCTGCAAATAGTGAAAGTTTTACTTCTTCCTTAACGGATCTGGATGCCTTTTGTTTCTTTTTCTTGCCTGATTGCTGTGAGACAGCCTTATATTTTAAAAATGAACCATTAAAAACTAGTAGAGACCAAACAGGAAAATGCAAAGACAAACAAATCCCAAAACATTCAGAGGCATATTTCTAGAGTATGGAATTCTAAGTGGATTTTGTGAGAATTCCAACACAAATATAAAAATATATTTAAAATAACACAATGGTAGCCAGCACTCAAGTAGGATTTACCATGTGCCACAGTGTTCCAGGCTCCTTACATATATTAACTCTTTTAATGTTTGCAGCAACTATGTAAGATGGATGCTCTTACTATCCCATTTTACAGATACTGAAATTGAGGGGCAAAGTGGATAAGGAACACGGTCAGTGCCACATACCTGGTAAGTGGTAGAGCTTAGATTGCACCTAGTTGGTCTGGCTTCAGAAACTCTGCTCTTTATCACCACATTATATTGTTTTCCACGGGAGTTTCAAATCCTTTTATCCTCCAAGTGTATATAGTATCTCCTGACAGCCTACCTAACTTATCTAAGTTCCTTTGTCCTGTTTTTGGAGTACTTGGCCTACCTATATTTTTTGCCCCCTTCTCTTCCTTCTTTATCCCTCTCCCCAGAATTCTATGACATAACCATTAAAAACAACAACAAAATACCTTTAACCTCCTTGTCCTTTATAATACTTGTATTTTTTTTTTTTTAAGGATTTTTATTTATTTGAGAGCATGAGTGAGGGAAGGGGAGGGCAGAGGGAGAGAGAGAAGCGGACTCCACTGAGCAGGGAACCAGCCACAGAGCTCGATCCCAGGACCCTGAGATCATGACCTGAGCCAAAGGCAGATGAGTAACCAACTAAGCCACCCAGGCGCCCCTGTAATGCTTGTCTTAAATTCTGTTGTCCTCGACTTCCTTTCTGCATTCCTTTTCTCTACACTTAACCCTATTTAGAAAGTTTCTGTGCTTTTAACAGTGAGTCTTGTACCTGTTCACAAAGATTAGAAAGGATGCTGTTTTGAATTACAGCGTAGTAAGATTTCTGACTCTATACCCATGGCCAAAAAAGTAGTGTCATATGTTTGAAACTAAGCAAAACCTCTTGAGTGTCTTGCCATAAATGTGCATTAGAAATTTTTTCCGATGTAGCGAATAGTTTCTGTGGATAGGAAGTAAATTTAAACCTGTATATCTTTAGAGTAGGAACATTTTCCATGTGAAGGTCCTTGTTGGCTCTGTTAAGAAAAAGGTCCTTTGCCTCCTTCTTCCTTTCCTGCTGAGCTCTGTAGTACAGAGCTTTTAGGACTTCTTAAAAGGTGAGTTTTACGTCTGCTGAAGTCTGTCCATGAGATGTTTGCAAATAATCTTCCATTAACTTTATTTATTTTTTCCATTAACTTTATCCTGAAGATCCCCTTGCAGTTAGGCTTTTGGTCAACTCACTCAGTGTTGCTAACTTTAAGTTTAATTCCAACTAACGTGGCAGGGTGAATGTTTTTAGAAAAACCTTGATAAATTTGAAAAAGAAGTATATTTTTGATGTACTCATAGAATTTTCCAGGTATTACTTGAAAGGTGTTTGAGAACCCTGAAAAACATAAGGTCCCCACTTGCATAGGGATCATATTTCATTTTAGGTAGTTTAGAGTAAGAGCTTAGGTAATATCCAGTTCTGCAGTCAACACTCGTACTCTTGGAATAGTAAGTTTCCCAGTGTGCATAGTTTTACCAGCTTACCTCCTTAATCACCCTCTCTGCCACCCTTTTCCTTTTGGCTTCCTGGGTTTTATCTACCTTTCCTTCCTTCCCTCCCTCCTATTTCCCATCTGCTTTATTTATTATCCTATTATCCACAGGTCTCCGAGAATACCCTGCCCCTCCTCCCCTTTTCAGCCACCTCACCCTGTTCCCCTCTGGTTATTTTCATTTTTTCTCATTCTTCATGTGTGTATACTTTGAGATTATATGTTTATTTATGGGATTCTTTTGTTCAGTGTGTATTTCCCTCAGTAGATTATAAACTCTGTGAAGAATGTATCTGCCTGTTACCCTTTTTTTTGCTTTTAATTTTTTTTATTTATTGAAGTGATTGCTATATCCTACATGGGGCTCAAACTCATAGACCCTGAGATGAAGTGTCGCATGGTCCTCCAACTGAGGCAGCCAGCCTCCCCCTGTTATTGTTAATTTTGTTTTACTATTTTACATCCAGCATCTGTTTAGCTTGATGCGAAATTACTGATTAAATGTATGCTGATGAATGACTGATATGAACATGAAATACTGGAGAGACTGGGAAGAAGAAAACCACTCCCGGAACATTCAGTATTCAGGTGCTCCAACCCTGTTTCTCGTAGAGCAGGTACAAACCATCCTGCTAATGGATGACCCTCTGGTTCCTTTATAAAATGTAGAGGGTCATCTTTTTTTTGTACCAGCTCTCCCTCTCCCTCATTCATTTTGAGAAAACTCATTCTCAATTTTTGTGAAATGTCGAGCTATATAAACTAGGGAGAGTATTCTGTGCCTGTCACTGGATATATGTCTGTCTGGGGTTGAACCAAAAATTTTTTCCTGTTTCAAGTAAGGAGCTAGTACATATTTGGGAGCACTGTATGGTTCAGCTCATTAGTTAGAGACTTAAATGTTCTCTTTTTAATATACAGTTTTGTCTCAGGCTTTGGAAGATTGTGGCATATTTAAGTCAATCAAAGGACTTAGCAATTTTCATTAAAATGGCAGGTGTTCATTTTGAAATTTAATAGCTCAAGCTCAAACCAAGAGTGTTAGTGTCTCTGTGCTCTGTTCCCTGCCCACTGCTTTCTTCCCTTCTGCATCTCAGAGTACTTTCAAGGTGAAGATTGACAGTTTTCAGTGAGATATGTGGTACTCCGGAAAGCTCTTGGCTTAGTATCTCAGTCTCAAAAATTGTTTTCATAAAGACGTCAGACAGTTTTAAACTTGGTATGCTGGTAGTGGGATTAAAGTCCCACAAACAAACTTTATTTCTTGGAAAACTTCCCTTTCTTCTGATTTCTTTTCTTTTGTTACTTTAAGCTTTCTAAATTGTCTTTGTTCGTTGGAGGTGCTTAAAATTTTCTTTTTCTAGTAAAAGAGATTGAGAAATTTAGGTTCAGAAAATTTACAGTTTAACAAATACTATTGTAAACTATTCATGAAAAAGATGGGTCGTTAAAATTTACAAATTACTTTTAAGATGCAAATTGCTAAGTGGTGGTGTTATATGTTTGCGTTTCTTGGCCTTTCAGGATGTCATCCTTTCAGCCCTGTAGCTAAATATCAAGAGGCTACATGTTCAACCATAAAACATTAGCCTCTGCCAACATTACATCAACTCCACAAAACCTCATTGGCTAATTATCCCCTGGGACTAGGACATGGATTTGGCAGCTTGTGAAAGCTGCTTTTTCCAATTTCTCCCTTCCTGGCTGTGACATATCCCAAAGGAATGAAGTTGAGAAATAATCATCTTCTTTTGAAAGCTCTCAGCCTCTCATTCCCACAGTGGTTCTCATGGTCAGGGATAGAAGGTCCCTTCTTCCACTTGAGGACTTCTTGTTGCTGATGATGTATTCTTTAAGTAGTGACCACAGCACCCCAAATGAGCTGTGGAAGGTTGGTGGCAAGGAGCCTTATGCTCCTTGAAGTGTGTTTCTGGGTGGTTGTCTACATTGATCCTAGTGCTTTTACTAAGATCCTCTTATATTACCAAAATTACAGAAGCTGGAAGTCTAGGATTGAGAAGTCTATGTGGTCATCATCAGTTTCAGTTGACATATGGTATAAAGAATTAGTATTGACATTTAAGATCTCCTTTCATGAACATTCATAAAGTAACTTTCTTGAGGTCAACCTTAGATAGTAAGAACTCTCTGACCTTAAGCAATCCTCTTAGTGCCTTTTAGCCTCATTTTTTTCATTGTTAAAATAAAGATGTAGTACTTGCTTTATTTTCCACAGAAGGTGTCATAAGGATAGAATGAAATAACATGTGTACAGTTTCACCAAGATCACCAGCTGAGCTGCTAGTTAGCCTATGCAGTAGGCCCATTTTAGGCTTCCTCTTACCATTTTAGGCTTTCTTTACCATTTGACTCTATTTGATGTTCTCTCCTCATTCTGTGTTCAGGGTTCTTTGTGTAATCTTGGCTAACTTAGGCATAAAATACATTTTTGGGAGGAGTATTGTGTACCACACAGTCTTAAGAAGAAAAGAGCAGAAATTGAGGCAGCACGCAGAGAAAAACGTGTCATGGGACCAGTCTGCTGAGGACTCACTCTGGCTCTGCTCACTGGACCTTCTCTGCTACTGTTGCTGGTCCTGATGTCCCACAAACACTTGGTGCCACTGGCACTGCCACCAAGTAGACATTTGCCACTGTGCCATGAATAATTTCCGGTTGTATTTTCGACCTTTGTGTCATTCCCCCAATTTTCAGAGTTCTAGATGGGGAGGGTCTGTTTGGCCAGACTTGGGTCATATTTGTGAGCTAGAGGCCAAGATGCTGAGAGGGATGTTCCTCTTCAGTTTCTGTACTAGGAAGAGGGCCTGCCTTCCCCGATCTTGGAATTTCCCCCAAATAGGAAAGGTATTCAGATCCTGGGCAGGTAAACTATAGATACTGTTCTTTCTCCAGCTTGCCTTCTGCCTCTCTGTATACTATTCGGTCTCTTTGCACTCTTCTCTTCTTCCTGTCCCTCAAATGTATTTTCCAGGATTCGTCCTTGACCCTTTTTTCTCCTCAGTCTGCACATTCTCCCCAGCAATCTCATCCCAGTATGTGGTTTCAGCTACCACTTACTCAGAATGTCTGCATCTATATCTCTAACCCCAGCTTACTTCCTGGGCTCTGGGTTCATTTAATCCACTCATTCTTCCTACCTGGACATCTGGGTGACTCACACGTACTTCAGACTTTTACATATTTAAAGATGATGTCACCATTCCCCAAGACTGCCCCTGCATCTCCTAACTTGGTGCCAGTTACCTAAGCAGAAAATTAGGAGTCATTCTCAATT
This sequence comes from Martes martes, assembly GCF_963455335.1. Classification (NCBI taxonomy): domain Eukaryota; kingdom Metazoa; phylum Chordata; class Mammalia; order Carnivora; family Mustelidae; genus Martes; species Martes martes. The sequence goes on from NC_137895.1 coordinate 8,259,426, forward strand.
CCTCTTTTCCTATATTTCTCACATCTGTTTGGTTTCTTGAGTTCTGTAGATGCTAGTTCTGCTTTGACTTCTCATATTTTGTCTCACTCTCCTTCATCAGATTCCCCTCGCTTCTCACTGTGGTTTCAGTAGCCTTCTGATTGGTCTCCCGGCCTGTAGTTTGACTCTTCTCAAACCTATCCTGCATATAGTTGCCAACATGCTTTTTCTAATAATCACTTCGAATCATTTTTAATCTTCTCAGACTTCCTTCCTTCCTTCCTTCCTTTCCATTCCTTTCCTTTCTTTTCTTTTCTTTCTTCTTTCCTTTTATTCCTTCCTTCATTCCTTCCCTCCCTCCCTCCTTCCTTCCTTTTTCTCTTTCTTTCTTCCTTTCTTTCGTAGGGTCCATGTGCAGTGTGGAGCCCAACACAGGCCTTGAACTCATGTCGCTGAGATCAAGACCTGAGCTGAAATCAAGAGTCGGACTCTTAACTGACTGAGCTACCCAGGCGCCCCTTCTTCCATTTCTTATGGGGTAAATTTTAAACTATTGCATTAGTATCTTTGGCCTCTAATTATTCAGTCATCTTCTGTCACTTCCAACTTCAGAGTCTCCAGCAATGCTGAAACTGCTTTTAGCATCCAGACCATTCTGTGCTCTTTTAATTTTCTATTCCTTTGCATATAGTCTTCCCTCTGCCTTGACCATTCCTTTTTCTGCTTGCCAGCCTACCAGCTGTTCCTCTTTCAAGTCCCAGCAAGGGCTGCCTCTTCTGAGATGCATGTGGTCTTTTATTCCCAGACGGACTGAGGTGCTCCTTCAACTATGTTCTCCCTGTATTTAGAACAGATCATCAGAGTGACTATTACCTAGTTATTCCGAGTGGGTCTCATCATTAGAAATAAGTTCCTTGAATGCAGGGGTGGTGTCTTAATTCTGTATCCCCAGTTCCTGGCACACAGCAGGTACAAGATAGTTTTTATTTAAGAACTAAGTGCATGAAAGCACTTTGAGAAGTAAAGCACTGTAGGGCCGCCTGGGTGGCTCAGTCGTGGAGCCTTCGTCGGCCTTTGGCTCAGGTCATCATCCCAGGGTCCTGAGTTCGAGCCTTGCATAGGGTTCCCTGCTCTGCGGGAAGCCTACTTCTCCCTCTCCCGCTCCCCCTGCTTGTGTTCCTATTCTCGCTCTCTGTCAAATAAATAAATAAAATCTTAAAAAAAAAAAAAAGTAAAGCACTGTACAAATGTTAACAGTATTTTCATCATTGGCATTTTCTTATAAGGATTAGACCTTTAAAAAAAAAAAAAAAAAAAGTAGGCTCCACCCCCAGTGCAGAGCTCAGGGGGCTTGAACTCACAACCCTGAGATCGAAACCTGACCTGAAATCAAGAGTTGGATGCTTAATCAGCTGAGCCACCCAGGCGCCCAAGGATTAGACCCTTTTTAACTCTAAAGTTCGGTGATCTATAAATCAGTTCTGATTTTATTTCATTCTTTTATCTCTGCAGGTGGCCAGAGGTCCAAGAGCCCCATTAGCCCCTCAGATGAGCTTGCCTTCTCTATGATCAGCCCTATAGTCCTTTCCCAAGTGTTCTTTTCTTTAGTTTTCCCCGCCTTCTACCTAATACACATTTGAATCCTGAATGATGACTTGTGTCATGTGGGACTCCATTTCCTTACCCCACACCACCAATTCAGTCACTTTGCTTTAGCTGCTCTAGTTATCATAAGTTATACCATGACCGGAAACGTACGCATTATTAATATTCTGGAGATTCCCTAGAGAACCTAGAGGTTTATCTGTTGATCTGGCTGGACTGATGGCTCTGCGGTTGCCTCTTCTCCCAGCCCACAGCTCTCATCCCACTTCTGTGCTTCTCCTGGGGGGCCTTAGCAGAGCAAACAGTATGTAGTTTAACTTACACTTCATTTTTTTCAGGACTTGGCACTGCCTCTTGATTTACTGCACTGGGAAGAATAAGTTCTGATTTTTTTTTTCTTGTTTCTCCCTCTGAGGGAGCCTGCGTCATTGAGAAATGTTTAACCTCATGGCCTTGACTGAGGCTGGAAATTTGCCTAAGGGAACTTGAAGCAGGCAGTGTTTTTACTCAGATTCCCCCTTATGGGGAGGGGGATTTCAGCAGAGCCTACCAAAAGAGGAAGACGTTGGGAAATTTTTTTAGTAGCAAAACCGTTGCCATTAGTTTATTGAAAGTATTTGAAGAGTTTTCAGGAGATAAGCTCAGGCATTTTAAAATCCTTCTGGGACAAAACTGTAGCTTCTACCAGGTATAAACAAAAATTCAGTCTGAGAAACTTAGCTTTTCAGTTGTGGATATGTTGTTATAAGAAGATTTGACCAGTTGGATGAGAAAGAGAAGCAAACCGAAAAGAATTTTAGTTCAGAAACTCTCACTTAGGGAAAACAGCTGTAGGCTGAGGCAAATCTCTATGGACTACGGGAAGAATTTGGCTTTTTATCAATTTTGAATTATCCTAATAGTAGATCATCACAGGGGTTTTCTTTGGCAAACTTCTCTTTTAAAATTCTTATTGGTATTGTCACTGTGTTCTATTTACAAAAGCATTTTGTTGATACAAATAAGATATTTGCCCAGTAAGAGTTAGAATAGTTGATCTTTTGTGTCCAAACAATGATCTCCCTATTAGGAGAAGGTGTGAACCAGCAAATGTTTAGAATATGACTACCTCTGCTTATTTTTATCTTTGTGTCACAGATGAGGAAAAGTTATACAGTTGTTTGCCAGTATGGAATGATAAGCTGAGCAGACTCTGGGCCCTGACAAGAGAAGAATTGTGCAGTTAGACCATTTCTGGCAGTTTTGCAACTTCCTGGGAAATTGGAAACAAGTACACAGTACTTAATTCAAATACAGGCATTCCTCCCACCCTGAAAGATAGTTGGACTCTTCCAGCAGGTTGTCTTTCTGTGCAGTGGCTTTCCTGTTAGCGTGTATGATTGAGGGTTGATAATATGCATGACTAGTGTGAACCTTTAACTTTAATCAGCAAGTATTTATTAATTGTTGATCATATACTTAACACTCTGATGGGTACTCTTGGGGGATTCCCAAGAAGTGGAAGGAATGATTCAGAAACTCAGGAAATTTATATGCTTATTGGAGGTATGGGGGTTAGAGAAGATTGTAAGTTCCTAAGAAAAAAGATATCAATGAGGTCAAGGAAACTTCACAGTGGAGGTGAGATTAAGGCTGGACCTTAGGGGGAAGAGTGCAGTTTGGATAGGCAAGAGGAGTCAGAGGAGGAAAGGGTTAATCAGATGGTATTCAGATAGGAAGAGTATCCTAAGACAGAATGTGGAAACTAGACTAGGCATGGTGTGTGAGGAAGAGTAAAGTTTTCACTTGATTAGAAAAGGAGCTGTAGGGTAGTTGCAAGAGAAGATTGGGTTGAATAGGTAACAAGGAGCTGGATTATTGAGGGCCCTGAATGTTAAATCACAGAGTTTGTCCTTCACCAGGAGATAGTGGGGGTCATTTTAAGCTCCTGAGTAATTATTTATCTATTTCTTTCCATAATTACTTTTTAAATTGGCATTTTAATTGAGATAATTGCTGATTTATAGGCAGTTGTAAGAAATAATAGTCATCCCTTGTACACAATATTTTAAGTGCTAAGTTTGTAAAAGTCACTTCAAAGTTCTCATCAATGTATAAGATAACCTGCTTTTCTTTTTTTTTTTTTAAAGATTTTATTTATTTATTTGACAGACAGAGATCGCAAGTAGGCAGAGAGGCAGGCAGAGAGAGAGAGGAGGAAGCAGGCTCCCTGCTGAGCAGAGAGCCCAATGCGGGACTCGATCCCAGGACCCTGGGATCATGACCTGAGCCGAAGGCAGAGGCTTTAACCCACTGAGCCACCCAGGCGCCCTCTTTTTTCTTTTTTTAAGATTTTATTTATTAGAGAGAGAGAATGAGAGAGAGAGCGAGCATTAGATGGAGGAGATCAGAGGGAGAAGCAGACTTTCCGCCAAGCAGGGATCCCAATGCAGGATTCGATCCTGGGACTCCAGGATCCTGACCTGAGCTGAAGGCAGTCGCTTAACGAACTGAGCCACCCAGGCACCCCAATAACCTACTTTTCACAAGCATACAGAAAAATGATATGTATATATGTGCCTTTTAATAGCTATATGACAAAATATGATGCATAAAACTTGTGTCGTATGAGCAGAGTTCTTAAGAGAAACAACGAGTGACTTTTGAAAGGTGGTTAGGAAAGGCTTCATAGTGCCGTCGCCATGTGGAATTGTTCCCTCGGCCCCTCGTGTGTCCCAGGGTGTGGGCCAGATGCTAAGGATACAGTGTGAACAAGACAGACATGATCTGTGTCCTTATGCAGCCTGAAATTTACTGGTGAGAACAGACAAGTAATCATAATAAAGCAGAATGGGGGTTATAATGGGAAATTCAGAATGCCATGGGAGAACAGGGCAGGACGATCCAAACAATGCTGGGGAACATCACAGAAAGGCCTTGCAAAGGATGGGATGTTTACGCTGTGACCTGAAGGATGTTCTAGCAGAGAGAGAGATGTGAAGGCCTGGAGGTGTCAGGTGAAATAGTGCATTTGAGGAGCTGAGGGACTTTTGTTACAATTGGTATGGAGAACATAGGATCATGGATGTGAGTGAGGGCTCAGTAACCTGACTGCCTGGGTTTACATCTTGGCCTTACCAGTTAGTAGTTGCCCTTGGATGGTTACTTCTCTATGCTTCAGTTTCCCCATCTGAAAATAGACATAACTCCTACCTCAATTTGGGAGTAAATTATTTAGGATATATAATGCCCTTAGATTAGTGCCTGGCACACAGCAGGTGCTCGATACATGTTAGCTATGACTGCTACTTCCATGACTATAGCAATTAAATTTGAGAAGATAAGTGGTAAGAACATAATTTTGAGATTCAAGGGGGCCTTAAAAGCCACATTAGGAGTTCTGACTTTATCCTAATAGTGGGAGGTCACTAAAGGGTTTGGAGTAGAGATGTGGCATTAGATTTGCATTTTAGAAAGATGATTCTGGTTTTAGTGTAGAAGATCAGTTGAAGGGGGGTAGGAAAGGGGGCAGGGAGACCAAATAAGAGGCAGTTGCAGAAGTGCAGGTGAGAGGTGGCAGTCATGACGAATGGTTAGATTGAAAAGACATTTGTTCCTCCAGTCATTTGACACCTAATTATTGAATGCTTACTGTGTGCCGGGTAGACCTCTCAATTCTGCACGTGGAGTTCTCGTGGAGTTCTATTCGTAAGGGAGGTCAATAATGACAAGCAAATGTATTAACATATTATTAGGAATGATGTGTGTTATTAGGAAAAATAAAGCAGGAGGGGTTCCTGGCTGGCTCACTTGGTGGAGTGGGCGACTCTATCTCAGGTTGTAGGTTCAAGCCCCATATTGGGTATAGAGATTACTTTAAAAAAAAAAAGGATCTTAGAGAGGGAGACAAACCATAAGCGACTCCAACTGTAGGAAACAAACTGAGGGTTGCTGGAGGGGAGGTGGGTGGGGGACGGGGTAACTGGGTGATGGGTGTTGAAGAGGGCGCTTGAAGTAATGAGTATTGGGTGTTGTACCCAACTGATGAATCACTAAATTCTACCCCTAAAACTAATAATACAGTCTATGTTAATAAAAAATAAATGAAATAAAATCTTAGAAAGGGAAGAGACATGGGTGGTGAGAGTCTAATAAGGACGGTGGGGGAACGAATATGAGGGAGGAACATATGTATCCCAAGGACAGAGACCTTATGCACCTAGAATTGCTCTGAGCAGTGTCTGGCACATAGTGGATGCTCAGTGAATACTTGTTGAGTGGATTGATGGTCAGACAGAATTTAGAATGAATGTACAGATAAATCATTCATTCTTCCAAACAAGCCTGACATCTAGGAAGGGGAGAGAAAGTTGTGGGTAAGCTTCCTATCTAGCATCTTTATTTCTCTTGAAAGGATAAGAAGATAGACTCTGGAGCAGCTACACTATTACGTTCAAATTTTGGCTTTGCCGTCTGCTAGATCTGTGACCTTAGCCAGGTTACTTATCTTCTCGGTGCCTCGGTTTCTTTATCTGAAAAATGGGAACAACAGTCGTACCTGCCTCATGGCCTCACTGCAGGGTGTCTCAGCCTAAGCACTAGTGACATTTGGGGTGTTGTCTGGGGCCATCTTCGTTGCAGGGTATTTAGCAGAATTACCTGGTGCTGCCTCCTAGATGCCAGTAGCGACTTTCCAGCCGTAACAAGCAGAAGTGTCTCCACTTACTGCCATTTGTCCCCTTGGGGGCAAAATTGCCCTGGGTCAAGAACCACTGGGCTTTTGTGAGGGTTAAAGGCATTGATACCTATAGAGCACACAGAACGGTAACCGGCACATGGACTGTTGTTAACTTGAGCGTAGTGGCTTCTAGGAGTGTTTCTCCTAGCAGCGGCTGAGGACAGTTTCAACTCCCATTTGATTAGTAAGAGAAACTTAAGGCACAGTTGCTGATGGAGTGTGAAAAAATGGTTTTGTCTATTCCCAATAAATTTATTTCTACACATTGCCACTTTCTTTGGATCTTCCGATATCTCTCAACTGGAAGTTTATTTAAGGTGGAGGAACATTCATGATAGTTTTTTCTATACTAACTGGGGTTTGGGAACACGTTTTTGTACCTAAGAGTATGCTTCTCTTCGGGTGCGTGGTAGGTTTCAACAAGGTGCTGAGGGAGGCCAACATCTATTCTAGTCAGAACTCAACAACCGTAATAAATGTGATCGGTATTTACTGTATTTGCCACTCAAGAACTGAAACAATAGTGTACTCAACAGTGTTTCATGGTTATATTTTATAAAGTAAATTTTTGTTGTGTATCACTTGTGCTTGCTGGTAGCTAGTGCAGTGTGTTAGCTGTTTGCAAGTGGTGCTTACCTCGGGAAGCTGTGAAGGGGTGATAGATGGGGGGTTCATTAATTTTAGAGACATGGTATAAAAACCATCACCTGACAAATGCAGCAATCAGAATGAGGTAATTGGATAAATTCTTTAAAGTCATGATTAGGGGCGCCTGGTTGGTTCAGTGGGTTAAGCCTCTGCCTTCGGCTCAGGTCATGATCCCAGGGTCCTGGGATCGAGCCCCGCATCGGGCTCTCTGCTCAGCAGGGAGCCTGCTTCCCCCTCTCTCTCTGCCTGCCTTTCTGCCTGCTTGTGATCTCTCTCTCTGTCAAATAAATTAATAAAATATTAAAAAAAAATAATAAAGTCATGATTATTATTTTTTTTAAATTTTAAAAAAAATTTTAAAATTGGCTTAAGTCCTTATACCTCAATCTGCGTGTAAACAATTTTACATAGATGCATAAATCTGAAAATTTGCATCCTTATTTTTTAAGTGCAGACTTTTTCCCCTTAGCATTCCCTCACTTCTTCGCCATTCCCTGCACACTGGTGAATCTTTACCCCCAAACCAGGTAAACAACCTAGTGTATATCCTTCCATATTTTTCTCTGCACACACATAATCCTATTACAGATCCATATGCATGTACAAATACATACAGTGTTTTTTTCTTTTATTGCTATTGATTTGTTTTTAAATGAAATTACATGCCTTTTTTTTAACCTTTATTATTCTCACTCAACAATACTTCATGAGATCCTACATCATCTGACGTAGCTCAAATTAGTTCTTTTAAATGACTATATGTTAGTTATGGATAATATATTCATTTTACTTCTTTCCTCTTTTGCTGTGATGAAAAACACTACAATAAACTTCTTTTTTACATATGCTTTATGTATTTAGTTCTGTCGTGCGTTTTCTTAGGCATGAAACTGATGAGTTAAGGAGAATATGTATTTTCAAGTTCATTATATGCCGTAGCCAAATTACTTTTTTTGTTTTTTAAAGATTTTATTTATTTATTTGACAAACAGAGATCACAAGTAGGCAGAGAGGCAGGCAGAGAGAGAGAGGGGGAAGCAGGCTCTCCGCTGAGCAGAGAGCCCGATGCGGGGCTCGATCCCAGGACCCTAAGATCATGAGATCATGACCTGAGCCGAAGACAGAGGCTTAACCCACTGAGCCACCCAGGTGCCCTGCCAAATTACCAAATTACTTTTTAAAAGGTTGTGACACTTCACATTTTCACCAGTCATGTTTGAGAGTACCATTTTCCCCATCTCTCTGCTATAAATTCTTCTAAATTTTTGACTGGTCTAATGGGTGGAGAGTGATAGTTCATTGTTAACTTTACTCTCTTTCCAATCAGGACTTTAATTAGGATTCTTTTTTTTTGTTTTAAGATTTTATTTATTTATTTGACAGAGACAAAGAGATCACAAGTAGGCAGAGAGGCAGGCAGAGTGATTGGGGGAAGCAGGCTCCCCTCTGAGCAGAGAGCCCGATGCAATGCGGGGCTCAATCCCAGGACCCTGAGATCATGACCTGAGCTGAAGGCAGAGGCTTAACCCACTGAGCCACCCAGGCGGCCCTTTAATTAGGATTCTGAATAAGTTTGCTGAATAAGCCATATGAAAGCTCTTTGGACACTGTGGCCACATCTTGAAATGCTGGAGAGATGTGGATTGTGAGGGATCAGGGGACAAATGCAGTAGTTTGTTAACAGTGAAAAGCTGGCATTCAGATTTTAAGGCATCTATTAATATGAAAATGTTGCATAAAACTGAGTTTTGCTGGGAAATATGTCTTTGCATCTATGTAAAACCTTCTTCCCCAAATCCTTGGCAAATTACCATGTAGCAAAGATCACTTTCTGTGGAAGTTTATCACAATGGTAAGGAGATCACATTCAAGAAGGGATTACATTTTATGGACCATATTTAACCAGAAAATTGATGCCAGAGTACACTTTAATGCAGTACAGTTCATATTATGAATAATTTTTCTTAGCCTTATAACTAGTCATAATTTTAACAGTATTATAACTACCCCATATTGACTAACACCCCTCTCACCCTGTAGTCGGTACTTTAGTTATCTCATTTAATGGCAATCCTGCGTGTTAAGTACTTTGAGAGAAATTGGAACCTCGTTTTAAGTGCTGGAGATAGAGGTCACACCTTTGACTTCAAAGCACCTCCCTATTAATACTCTGCAGTCTCTCAATTAGATACAGTATGGATGAGCTGGGATAAGACTCATGGATAATTTTTAAGCTTTATTATAACATAAATATAGACCATCACAGGCTAGGCATTATCAGTACCCAGGGATTAATTGAATTAATTGAATATGATCTTTTTCCACTTCCCTTTCCCTAGACTCTGACAATGAAATAATATTACCAAATGTTTAATAATTGGTGAGCATTGGTTGAAAGATAGTAGACTGGAAGCTCTGGATATTTGCTAATGTTTATTGAGTATCCATTGGGTCGAGCCCTATGGTAGGTAGAGCCCTATTTTGTGGCAAAATAAGAAAAGAAAGGAGATACTAATCCTTTTCTTCAAATAGCTTAGCATTCAGTTGGAAATAGATGTTGTCATGCTACAAAATAAAAGAAAATTTTATGCTGAAAGTATAGCAGGTGGAGTGACCAGAGTTTTTTGAGGTTAATTAGGGAAAGTTTCTTGGAGAAGTTAAGTTTTGAGCCAGGGTTTTAAGATGATGGACATGAACAGGTGGCAGATCTGTGTTTCTTAAACGATATTATACTCAGAGAGTCAATTCCAAGTTGGAATATTTCATAATTTTGAAAAGAGGGGAATGTCCTTTATCACACATCTTACACTTCTAAATTGAAGATTCTGTTTGACCAGACCCTTTACTAAGGTTTTCCTTGCTTAAGTGACTGCTTTGCTATGCTTCCCCTTGTCATTTTGATTGCTTAAATTTGTGGGAATGAAGTTTGAATACAGGATCTGGATTCAGAAAATGATTTTTGGTTCTCTGTTGCTTTTCATAAAAATAAAAGGGTTAAAGATCATTTTAATTGTTTCTCACCATGTACCTATTTTTATTAATTGAAAAGTTACTGTTTCCTAATAGAAAGGCTGATGTGTTGATATGTTCAGAACCATGGTCTGAATTCTGAGCAGATGCAGCATTTATCCTGAGATTATCTAAGAATTTGAGACCTAAGAAATCTGAGAAATCTAAATTAATCTTTTAAAATTACAAAGCAAGTGGTGGTCATTTTTTTAATTTTTAAAATCAATATTCAATTATAAAATAATGTTTGTTTTCTTTCTTTCTTTTTTTTTTTTATGATTTTATTTATTTGACAGAAAGACAGCAAGAGAGGGAACACAAACCGGGGAAGTGGGAGAGGGAGAAGCAAGAAGCAGGCTTCCCACTGAGCAGGAAACCCAATATGGGGCTCCATCCCAGGACCCCGGGCTCATGAGCTGAAGGCAGACGCTTAATGACTGAGCCACCCAGGCGCCCCGAGTATATTTGTTTTCTTAAATATTGAACTTTTACAAAGAAGGCTCATTATCCCCAGTCCAACTTTGAGTTCTTCACCATTTACATTTAAAGCTATGAAATGTATTATTTTTATCTAAATTTCACTGAATCTTTACAGTGGGCCTATGCAGCCTTAGATGTTTTATTTTTTAAGAAAAGTATCCTGGGAAATGTTGGTACCTTCTTTGTAGTACAGTCTTGATCAAAAAAATTGGTGGGGGGGCACCTGGGTGGCTCAGTTGGTTGAGCATCTGACTTTTTTTTTTTTTTTTAAGATTCACTTATTTATTTGAGATAGAGTGAGTGGGGGTGGGGAGGGTCAGAGAGATAGGGAGAGAGAGACTATCAAGCAGACTCTGCTGAGCATGGAGCCCGCCATGGGGCTCAGTCCCAGAACCCTGAGATCATGACTTGAGCTGAAACCAGTGTCAGACGCTTAACCAACCGAGCCACCCAGGTGCCCTGAGCATCCAGCTCTTGATCTCAAGACTTGATCTTAGGGTTGTGAGTTTAAGCCCTGCATTGGGCTCCACACTGGCTCTGGAGCCTACTTTAAAAAAAATTTGTTGTTGTTGAATAGTATCAGAGTCTCAAGACGTGTGACAAAGGACATCACTTTTTTAAAAATTATGAACCATTCCAAAGGAACCAAGTCTCTGAGTACATGTTAGGGAGCTCAATAAACTCATTATCTTAAAGGGCCAAAACTTGTTGCAGATTCCCAGATTGCAGACAGTGTGTAGGTAAGTGGCTCTCCTGCTTGTACTGTTTTGAGATGGGAGCTTCTTTGTATTACGTGAGCTAGAGCAATGATGTCTGTGAAGCAGCATGTGTAACCCTGGTGAGTCAGTGACTGCTGGGCAAGCTGATTTCTAGGGAGACTGTCTAGATTGGCAGAAAAATTCGCCTGCAGTACTCTTGCTTCAGAGGAGATGAGTGAGGGGAGACAGCCTCATGCTAGAGGAGTTCTTCGAGCTTCTGCTTTTGTTGCCAGTTCATTATGTGGAGAGAGCTTGTTTGGCAGGTGACACCTGGATCACTGAAAAAGAGCAAACGGTAGTATGTTCTGGACCTAGTCCAAGCAGTTATAGGGAAGCCCTGACGAACAGATCCCCTCATTAGCTCAGCTTTCTTGCATCTAAAAGGAAGAACCTGTCTTTGTGTTTTCCTTAGGTTCTTCTTGGCAGTACATAGTACGAGGGACCTTTAAACAGAGTGGAGCATAGCAGGGGAGCTTGGGTGGTTCAGAAGTTTCACTAGCTGCCAGCTTGCCTTGGGCACTGATGACAGGAGGGAAAGTGAAGGGGAGTAACAGGGTGTCCTCTGTGGGATTAGGTAGGCAGAAAGATCCTGGGGTTCCCTGGTAGCATGAGGATTCTCTACAGAGACTGGATGTACACTAATAAGAGAAAGATACAGAAGTATGGTGTTCTTGGGGCGCCCGGGTGGCTCAGTGGGTTAGGCCTCTGCCTTCGGCTCAGGTCATGATCTCGGGGTCCTGGGATCGAGCCCCACACCAGGCTCTCTGCTCGGCGGGGAGCCTGCTTCCCCCTCTCTCTCTGCCTACTTGGGATCACTGTCTGTCAAATAAATAAATAAAATCTTAAAAAAAAAAGTATGGTATTCTTTTGCTTATAGGCATAGACTTTATTTACATATAAGAAACTATAGACTTGAAAATCCTACCCAGGTTCTCCTCTGCTTTTTTTTTTTTTTTTTAAGATTTTATTTATTTATTTGACAGATCCCAAGTAGGCAGAGAGGCAGGCAGAGAGAGAGGAAAGAGGAGGAAGCAGGCCCCCTGCTGAGCAAAGAGCCCGATGTGGGGCTCGATCCCAGGACCCCGGGATCACAACCCGAGCCGAAGGCAGAGGCTTTAACCCACTGAGCCACCCAGGTGCTCCTCTCCTCTGCTTCTTAAATCTTCTGTTTGGACTGAATTATCACTGCTTGGTTTCATTGTGAAAGGAACTTTATGGGGGGCAGTTTAAATAGGACCATTTTGACTCTTAAGCTCTAATATCACATAGACATTTTCTTTATGTGTGCTATGTTCTGCTTTTAAAATCTTAAAATGACCACTCTAGTTCTGGAAGTCATCTTTTAAGAAATAAACATTTTAAAAAGGTAAAGTATTTTTGAGTACATGTGATTATAGGGAGGCTGCAGTTGAGAAACTAATCGCTTTCCTGAAAGACAGGATTACTAAAAGGTGCTGCCAGTAGAAGACTCTCCTTCCATGTTAGTTTCTCTGTTTCAGAAAGTTGGCTTGCAGTGAAGCGTCGGTCTGCAGTGCGCCCGGCACCCCTGCTCCGGGTTTGTGTTCAGACTGCTTGTCAGGACTCTGCGTTGTCTCCGTTCTTTAAATGACTCATTGTTAGTCAGAGTCAGAACGAGGAATCCCAGAAGAGATTGTGACTGGCTCCCTATTTTGGGTGATGGTTTTTATTTAATTTCCTAGGTCATGTAATACAGGCAGATATTAACAGTTTGAGAAATCCTTCGGGAATGTTAGTTCCAAGCGTGACACCTTTATGAGAAAACAGTTGTGAATTCACTGAAATGTAAATTCAGTAATGTTAAATACACCTTTATACCTTACTCCCCCTGTTTTCTACCTCATTAGTATATTTGTGTCTATATAGTGGGAGATCTTGAGCTGTCCCAAGATGGAAAATTAAAATTAGTAAAAGGAACCACTTCCGGAACGTTTTCTGGATGGCTGATATACTGATTACTGCTTATTTCATTAAATTCATCCTAAACCATAATTAATTTGATGATGTTATGCCCATTTTCAGGTGAGATGAAAGCTAAGTGAGGTTAAGTGACTTACCCAAACCCAGACTGGAGGTAGGTGGTAAGGTGGTAAGGTGGCTGAGAGCTCTTACCAAGTCAGAGCTCTCAGCCACTATAGCACATTGCCCCGGTCCTGCTTCTGAGAGGTGGAAGATCACAGTGGGTCCTGGGTAGAAGAAAAAGTGAATCTGGTGCTCTTGCTTTCTGTCTGTGTCTCCCTTCTTCCTCAGCACCAAGCATATGTAGAGCACACAATAGCTATTGACTGAATAAACAAGGATATTCAATTAACCATGGATTATGGAGTGAACTGACTTTTTTTATTTGTAAAATTTTTCTAAGTGTATGCTATATTTCTGAGTATAGTAAAGTACGTCTTAGACTCATGTTTACCGGGTTTCTTTGTTGCATATATAGACATTTGAATAAGAATAAACGATTCACAGTTCCATATGATTTCTGGAAATCATCAACAGTCTGAGTACCCGTTTCCTTCTTCCTGACCAACCTCCCCTTGCTGGGATTGGCCCTCTTTGTTTCCATACTGCTGTCAAAATGCCCTTTCTCTGTTTCTTTTCTCTCTATCCTCTGTTCCCCAAGAAGTTGTTATTTTCACACCCTTTGCTTTTGTGTGTTTTTCTCCCTTTGGTTGCAGGTTCCTTCCCCACAGTTTGACTTTTTTTTTTTTTTTTCCTCTTTTAATCCAGCCAGGTCTCAGGTCAGGTGTCTTCTCTAACTCCTCCAAACCCAGCTAGGTCTTCTTTTTGAGTTCCCATCAGAGCATGTATCATGCTGACAGATTGTATGATTGGGTACAAGTCTGTCTCTGTTTATGAGCCTGTTGTAAGCCCCATGAGGCCAGGGGCTTGGCTGTTTCATCTGTGTCATACAGCCTGGCACATGGTAAGCAGACAGTAAATATGGAAAGAAAAATGAAATGAAATGTAGCTTGCCCAGTCCCACCATAAATCTTAAGAGAACCATTCCATTTTAGGGATGGAGGACACCCTATCTGCTCTAGCCCCTCCTTTTTAGAGATGAAGGTGACACCTTGAGGTCATACAATGAAGTAATTAGCACAGCTGAAAAACAGAACTGCTGAGTCCCAGCCCAGTGTTCTTTCTTTCGTTTTGAAAAAATGGTTTTTTGAGGAAAAAAAAATTTTTTTTAATTTATTACAAAGGCAATAGTTGTTTAATGTAGAATATTTGGAAGATACAGATAAACAGAAGGGAGAAAAAGAGAAAATAAAATCAGCATATTCCCACCACGCAGATGGTAACTATCCTTCCAGTAACTTCTGTGCACAGTGACGTGTATGTATGCATTACATAAATGGGTGATGACAACAGCTGGCACTTAGTGAATGCTTGGAGGATAGGCACTGTTCTAAGTGCCTTATGTGTGTCGACTCATTTATTACAGCAGCACTATGAGGTAAATACTATTATCCCCACTGTACAGATGAGGAAATGGAGGCACAGGCATGTTAAGGATCTCAGGTCACTCAGCTAGTAAGTGGTAGAGCCAAGATTTAAATCCCGGCTATCTAGTTCCAGACCCTGTATTCCTAACTGCTATTCCATTCTGCCTCTATGCATGTTATTTTGCAATCTGCTTTCTTTTAAAAATTGGGATAAGTGTATAGGCAGTAAAAGTAATCCCTTTACAGGTACAGTTCACTGAGTTTTGATAAAAAGTAAACCACCACCATAATCAAGATACAGGGAATAGGTCCATCAAGAAGTCCCATCATGCCTCTTTGTAGACAGTCTCCTCCCCCATCCCCAGCCTGGTACCCACTGATTTTATTTCTGCCCTTATAGTTTTGTCTTTTCCTGAATTTCATGTAAGCGCAGTCATTCAGTGTTGTAGCCTTTTGCATTTGCCTTCTTTCACTTAGCGTAATGCTTTTGAGGTTCGTACATGTTGTTGTCTGTAGTAGTTCATGTATTTCCTCACTGTTAGAACGTTCCTTCATATGGATGTACCACCATTTTTTATTCCTTTCATAAGCTGAAGGACATTTCAGTTGTTTCTCATTTGGGGCCGTTAAAATAAAGCTGCTATGAATATTCATGGACAGCTCCATATGTGGACATATGTTTTCATTTCCCTTTGTGTAAGTATTCAGGGATGGGATTACTGAGTTGTATGGTAAATCCATGTTTAAGTTTGTAAGAGACTTCCAGACTGTTTTCCCAGATCACCATTTTGTATTCTCCCAGTAATGTCTGAGAGTTTCAGTTGCTCCTCATCCTCACCAGCAAATTCTTTATTGGTAGTGTTTGTATTCTGACATTGGCCAAATTATTATCTTCACATGGTCTTTTGGGGGAAAAGGTGTTGCTTAAGTTAAGGCTTTCTGATATTTTTTTTCTTTTTCTTTCCTTTTCATATTACAAATATTTATTGAACATCTTACAGTGCAAGGGGATGGATGAGTATGTGCAACTCTTACCTCAAAGCCCCCTGGTTGGCCCTATGGGTAGGGGCCATGGCAGAGGATGGAGACACCTGTTCTCCCCCCAGAACAGATTGCTCCACTAGAGGTTTTTGCTTCCATGCCTCTACGTTTTATGCCTTGCTCAGCTTTCAAGTGCTGGGGAACCTTGTGGGGAGAAGAAAATGGTGGCCCATCTGGCCCTAGCTGTGCCGCCCGCCTTACTGACCACCTTAGGGGAAAATGCCCACGAGTGTCAGGATGGCAGCTCTTCCCATAATTAGCTGTGTAGGTTTTTCAGTTTAGTCTGTTGGTGTAGCTGCCCTGATTTTCTACCCAGTGATCTGAATGATGGGGTTATGACATCTAAGGAGTAGAATCAAATGGTGAGCTGAGTTGAGATGGATAAGGGTGTGAATCTCAAATTTTTGCCGTTACAGTATATTGTCTCTGACACTAGCTACCATCTTAAGAGCCTTTATTATTTTTTTATTGTAAATGAAAAAGTCAAATATGTACTGAGCTGTATCTTTTTTTAGAGACTTTGTCGCTAAAATATCTGCAAATTGCCAAGAAGTGTCTGTTCACTCATTTATTCATTCATTGAGCACATTTGCTAATTAACCGTTACGTTTATGGTACTGCTTCTTGATGCTGTGATGTGGCTTATTTCAAAGTAAATTCTTCCCGAGTTTTTCCCTTGGTACTGCCCTTCCTCCCAATTTGGTATCTTTCATCTGTAAACATCTTAAAAACAAATGTCAAGTGAAATAAAATAGTACAGTGTTACAGGTCCTTGTTCCACTTTGGTGCAGACTTTGCACAGGAAGGGAGGGAGGCAGAGGAGAGAAGAGGGAACCTGGTCATGTGATACCACTTGTCTGGCAGAAGCCTTTTGGTTCTGAGCAGAGAAACCAACTGTTTACTATTTTGGGTGAATGAGGTTGGTTGGTTGCTACGAGCGTTTTCTCTAAGGGAACCCTCTTCTCTTCCAGCTCTACACATTGAAATCATCCCAGTCCTGCTTTTTGGCATTTGGGTAGAGGAGGGAGGTGTCTGTGTCGAGGCCCAGTGCTGACAGGAAGAAATGTTTTCCAGGAGACTTACTGATTCTGACCTTCTGCTGTCACTGCTTCTAATGCCCCGCTCCCTAAGTAAACTTGGGATCTAGCTGTTCTTATACCCTCAGCACTGCAGAAACGAAGTGCCCACTTTAAGCTAAAGAACAATGCTAATCAGATTTTCAGCAAATAATAAATGGCCTCTTTAAGGAGTGAGGTAAGGAAGACAGGTTTATTGCAACACTGGCCTTTGGGGCCTCACATCTCCCCCAGCATGCTGGAGGAGAAGACCAAGATTCATCAACCCACCTGCAGGATTCTGCCGTTCTCATGGATTGTCCTGGAGCCCGGAAGGGACAGCTGCTCTGCAGTGCGCCTGGCCCCTTATCACAGTTTTCGGGAAGGTTGGCATATTTATCCTGTTGGGATTTGCATGCTTTTGTTTCCTCCTTAATTCACTGTAGGCTTTTTATCTCGTCCCTGTTCCTCTGCAGCTGGCCAAGCTTTGACTCTGGGTGGTTTACTCTCCCAGAGTTTTTACTAAAGCTTGTTGTTGAGCCCTCAGCAGGTAGACAAGTGAGCATGGTACGATAGGGCACACTTCATGACCTGATGGGGACAATGTTTATGATGTTTTTCTTGCTCCCTTCCTTCCGCCCTTGCACAGCTCACGTACTGAGCCCAGATTATGGAAGAAGGAAGAAAAAAAAACTTTATAAGGTGGGATTCTTCCCCTTTATGTGAGTCAAATGCAGTGTTTTATCAATAAAACATACTCTCGCCATAGGTTCTAGACAAATAAATAGGGAGCTAGTGATGAGGACTTTAGTTTCTTCTGTTAAATACTGAAAGTGGATAGATAACCTCTGAGATCTCATAACACTAAGATACCAGAATTTAAAATAAAATAATATTTGGAAGGCTTTTTCTTTTTACTTATACTGAGTGTTAGTTTGGGTTGTGGGAACAGTTGGGGCTGGCCTTACCAATCTTTTTAGTAATTGTAGAGTTGTATTAGAATTACATCCACATGTATGAAAGATAGCAGGAAATTGTTTATTAGGTTAATACCCATGAAGGATTTTTCCTCTGTGAACATCCCTCTTTTGTGTTTTGAAACTGCTGGGAAAATATTGTTTGGGAGTAGAATGGACACATTTGAGTTCTACAAAAAAAGTTCAGTAATTCTTTCAGGAAAAACTCTTGAGTTATGGAAAAAAATGTGGGGGGGGGAGTAGAGACTTCATTCAAATTCTAACAGATATGAATGGAGAAGAATTGTCAACATTTTCTCTCTCCTAGCTTGGGAAACTTCTCCACTATTGGTTATATAACTGCTACTTTTCTAAAAACTTAGACATTTCTTTTGATTTCTTAAGATCTGTTTGAGACTTTACTAACATTTGACAGGACGGTTTGAGCTTGTGGTATCAGCAGTGAATGAATCCACTGATGAGGAGATGAGTGATTATCAGTGCCCAGTTTGCAAAGAGAATGATTTAAAAAACAGACTGAGAGGCAGTTGATTTTTTTTTTTTAATATCTAAAAGTGTTATAATGTCAAAGAAACACCACAGTAACATTTCAGGGAAGGGTATTTGAAAGGGAAAGACAGTATAGCTTAGGACCTAAAGCTTTGGGATACCACTGTTGACTTTTTGTAACCAGAAGATTATAGTGTTTCAGATTCCCAGTATGAATATTAAGAATAGCTTTGTTTCAAGTGTATCAGTGTATAGGAAATAGAAATGCAGACTTGGCATAAGTAGGATCAGAATGGCCATTTTAGAAAGCTAGCCAAAGCAATTGACTATATGTTTTTCTGATTTTATACTGTACTTGGAACTTTGTATCTAGAATTCTTTGTCTGTTGGATCTTGAGAGAACTCACATTAAGTTTTCTACCAGTATACATTGTTTTTTAAAAATGATTGTCGGGGCGCCTGGGTGGCTCAGTAGGTTAAGCCTCTGCCTTCAGCTCAGGTCATGATCTCGGGGTCCTGGGATCG
The DNA here is from genome assembly GCF_963455335.1 of Martes martes. Lineage (NCBI taxonomy): Eukaryota > Metazoa > Chordata > Mammalia > Carnivora > Mustelidae > Martes > Martes martes. Next base: position 8,278,173 of record NC_137895.1, read on the forward strand.
AGCCCCACATCGGGCTCTCTGCTCAGCGGGGGTCCTGCTTCCCCTTTTTTCTCTGCCTGCTGCTCTGCCTGCTTGTGATCTCTCTCTCTGTCAAATAAATAAATAAAGTCTTTAAAAAAAAAGATTGTCATTTTATAAGCTTCACTGAAGAAATAGATTGTGCATTAGATAGCGAAAGTATAAAGGATGTCCAGAATTACTCCTTTTTGGCTGAAGCAGGTGTTTGAGGGATAAAGACAGTTCTTCCTTCAGATACACAAAACTACCCAGAGGAAGCGACTCTTCTCAGTCTTGTGTTTTATTATTATAGATAAATGCCTGATGATAATCTTTTCCTTCTTTCATATTTTTCTTAGCTCTTTTATTTTTCCCAAGTTAAAAAAAAGGGGGGGGGATTACACATTTCTCAAGAGAATTGCTTTGGACCATAGGAGGCTATGTGTGATACTTTTCCTGCTGTTTCAGTTGACAGCACAAGGATAGGGACCACACTTTTATTTACCCCTTATGGCATTAGGACCTGTGGTTTTCTTGACTTTGGCAAGGATCAGAACTGTATTTTTTTTTAGAAGCCTTGAAAGATTGATGTCTTGAAGTTTAATGCAGCTTTCTGGTACAGCACTGCCCAGTACTGTATCAGCATTGTCCAATACAGTAGCTACTTGCTATATGTGGCTGTTGAGCCTTGAAATGTGGCTGGACTGACTAAGAAACTGAATTTTTAGTTTTATTTAATTTTAACTGAATTTGAAGAGCACAAGTGGCAAGTGGCTATCATATTGGATAGTATAATTTCAGACCCTTCACAGCCTGACCTTCACCTGCCTTTCTGGCTACCTTCTACTCCCCTTTCACAAACTTTGTTCTCCATCTAAATTGGAATACCTTAGTTATATTCTTAACCTTGTAGTATTTCCTACCTCTGGGTCTTGGCTCCTTGCTAGTTTTTGGGTTTTGTTCATACCTAGTGTATAAAGTCCTCCAGAGAAGGTTTATATGCTGCTGTTCCTACAAAGCTTGCCTGATCCTTTTTGTACTCTAGTGATTTATTCTCTGCAAACTCATAGCACTTATAACACTGTCCTTGATTACAGTGATTTATTTCACATTTTTTATCCTCGATAGAGAAGATTATTTCTATATTATTTATATTATTTATATTTTATTTATATATATTATTTATATATTATTATATTTATAAATTCCTTGAGGGGTTTAGGTTTTATGGTTGTATGTATGTAATTGGCTTACCCTTTTCTCTTTTTTCCCCCTTTTAAAGTGCTCATTAATGAAGTGTGTTTATACACAGTAGGTGGTTAATAATGCGTTAGCTGAGTTAGTCTGCTGAGGGTACTGTGCTTCCTGGCACTAGAGGGCAGTATCATGCCCATAAGCAAAAATGTGTTATCCTAAATGAGATACATTTTGAGCACTCCATCCTAATTGAGTTTTATTCAGTATCTCATATTAATAATTCTGGCCTTCAAAAGAAACTCTGATCCTTTTAAAAAATATTTTATCCATTCATTTGAGAGAATGAGAGAGCGCATGCACGAGAGCACAAATTGGGGGGTGTGCAGAGGGAGAGGCAGACTCCTTGCCAAGCAGGAAGCCCGACGTGGGGTTCTATCCCAGGACCCTGAGATCATGACCCGAGCCCAGGCAAATGCTTAACCGGCTGAACCACCCAGGCGCCCCTCAGATCTTTTAATTGTCAATGATATTAATAAATAACCTTTCCCCACAATTGTCTTGAATTAGATTTAGAATATGACCCTGGTCCAGGAGATTGGTGAGATTCTCACTGGGAAGAAACTTGGTACATCTGAGAAACACTGGCCAAGGCATTAGGTGTCAGAGATAATTCCTTGAGGGCTGAAAGCCTTTTTGTGGTAGGCAGCTTGTGTTCCAGCGCTGAACTGATAGTCAAGAACCTGAAGTTCTTGGTTCGATCTTGCCAATGTGAGTTTGGCTAAATTACTCTAAGCTTGGCGAACCAGTTTCTTTCGTTGTATCATGGGTATAATGTCTGCTATCCTAACTCATAGAGTCAAATAAGATCATATGTATGAAAGTAGCGTTGTAAAGTATTATATATTATTTTTATGAGCTATTTTTATTATATTTTTTATTTTTCTTCTCAGTTCCTACTGTGTAACCTAGTACCAAGGCACGTACATAGTAAATGATTGATTATAAATATTTATGACATCTTTTTGAATATTTTTTGTAAAGAATATACTCTGTAAAGGCTGATGAGAGATGCATTTGCTCCCACCTAGGCTGCGCACACTGAGAAGTGACTATAGTCACAATAGTTTGGTTGACACATATCCTGTCCTTTGGTGTTATGCAGCCTTAAAATGAGCTGTATGTGAGATAGATCTGTATGGGTGTGTATAAACTAAATATGTATATAAACTCTTTTTTTAGTCTCCTCTCTAGTGAATTTATTTTTGTAGATGTCCTACCCTTCCTAATATTAGTTAAAATACTCAGAATAAGCCAATTATTGCGGGGGGGTTTTTGAAACCATAGAAAACCCTGTTCAAATACAGTTATTTAGCCAAAACTGATGTAGTTTGGAAATACACATGAACATATTTTCCTACAGGTTTGTGAGTTAGAAAAGAAGCTATTCTAGAAGAGGGCAGTGTAGGGGTGCTTTTGTTGAGAACAGGCATCAGCATGGAGCCTTCTCTAGTAAATCATTAGATGCATCAAATAAAATGTTCAGCTGAAGTTCCTGCAATCCCACAGTTACCAAATACTCTTGCTAAAGAGAGTTGCAGTCAAAATATCTGCAATCGAATCATTTCCTGTTCGGGCTTGCAGGTGGGGAACTTTCTGAAACTGCAGTCCTGTGAGATTAGTTATGCAGAAGATGCCTTGGTGGGATAGGCCTTGACATTAAATGACAACCTAGCAAGTGTGAGGGCGAAGAGGGTACCCCGGGATCCTACAACTAACCAGACCAAGGCATGGAGATCAGGATATGCAGACCCACTCCCATGGAGGGATCTGAATAAAGCTTCTGTAGGGCATTCAGATATGTGCTGAACACACTCGGGCAGCGGGCCAGGCAGATGGCACATTCCTGTACTGACCTTCGGAGGCCTGGCAGATTACAAAGCTAGCATTGGAGGCGTGGTTGTGCTCTGGCACGAACAGCCCCGACAGCCTGCATTTCATCTAGCATTTGGTCCTCCCCAGTTGAAGGGATGCCTTGGGACTGGGTAGGTATCCGAGTCCACTTAGGGACTGGCCTGTATTTTCGTACCCCTGTCCCTCTTGGAGTCGACTTTTACTGTCAGCACAGCACCAGAAATGACTCATATCCTCTGAGAGATTCCTCCAGACTGGGGATGACCCAGGGTTAGCCTTTGAGATGAATTGACTCCTCTACCTTCCTACCTTGACTTGAGTTAGTCTTGAGTAACTCACATTTTTAGGTTTGACTAAGCCTTTCATAGGAAAGATAGGTGGGGGCTAGGCGAGGTAAGCTGCAGTCGGCCGTCCCTTCTTTGGTTCCAGGGCATCCCTTTGGCTGTGTAAAGGAAATTGGGTATGATACACTTCTTAAGCTTCACCCCCCCCTTTCCTGTTGCCCTTTTGATTTTTTTTAATCTGATACTGAGCCTCTCCTCCCCCCACTCACACACCAATGGAGTCTCCTAAGCTATTTCTGTCGGTTTAATGATCTCCAGCTGTTGCTGTAGTTCTGGCTGTTTTCATGCTTTGATGAGGCAGAAGAACCAGAAAAAGAGGGGTCTTTCTTGGGTATCACACAGAGTGTGAGACAAATGTAATGCATTTTTTTTTCCCAAAACAACTAGGGCGAGGCTTCTTAAAGAAGGCTGTTAATACTGGGATGATTCGAAAATGCGGGAGGAGGGAAATTACAAGCTAGTCTTTCCGGGACATTTTAAAAATAAGCATTCTGCTGATAGGTGTGGCACCTTCTGCATCCCTCAAAATTATGTTAGAAAAATGTGGTATGTGGTAACTGGGTAATTGTTTCATTACTCTGCATTCTACTTCCATTTTAGCTTTGGAGCTGGAATGCCCCCTCCACCCCTGGTCTGTGTTGAAGGAATCAAACATCTAAAGCCAAAGGATTCTGTGATAGGCAAATGTATGGAAATCATTCCTGAAGTGGCCAGAAAAGGCATTGATTTCAGTTCTGCTTTAACTTAATGTAGGTTTGTTTCGTAAAATTTTGTGCAAAACCTGTAGTAATGACATGTTCCACTTGCAAATTTGACCACACAAACTTCAGGAAATACAAAGTTGCAGTTCTTCAAACAACATGAACTCTCTCACAGTTACATATACATTTACTTCTGAGATGTTTCCACTAAACGAGAGAATGGGGAGTAGGAAAATCCTTCAGTAGTTAAATGGGCTGCTGTATTTTAATAGACTGGCTTTCCCTTTATGTATTTGATCTTGAGAATTGTAACTCTTGCAACAATATTAGCTGATAGACTTATAGCTTTCATACTTCACATGCTGCATGAAATTTAACTCTCCCTCTTTTTTGCCTTTCCGTCTTCTACAGAAAAGAACAATTTTGCTGTAGCTTTACCAAAGTTAATTTTAAAATACTTTTTTTTTTGAGACAAATAGTTACAATTTTACATCGCTTAGGACTTAAGGAGAGAAGCTATCATTTTTTTCCCTTAAGTACCCATAGAGAAATTTACATATAAATTTTAAGAACTTTCAGATTTTGTGTGTGTATTTTTAGCACACGTGGCCAAATTTCTCATTTCTAATCACCTGTTTCCTAATCCTTGCCCTAGAGGAAATTTGTTTTCATTTATTTTATTTATTTATTTTTTAAGATTTTATTTATTTGACAGAGAGTGAGAGAGCACAAGCAGGGAGAGCAACAGTGGGAGAGGGAGAAGCAGGCTCCCCACTGAGCAGGGAGCCCAGTGTGGGGCTCTGTCCCAGGACCCTGGGATCATGACCTGAGCCAAAGGCAGACACTTAACCAACTATTGATCTCAGATCAGGTCTTGATCCTCAGGGTTGTGAGTTCAAGCCCTACACTGGGCTCCACACTGGACATCTAGTCTCCTCAAACAACAACAAAAGCAACAAAAATCAGGATTTACCTTTTTAATTTTTTTCTCAAAATGTCAGTTAAATGAGCTGTTATTAATTACTGCAAACCCTTGAAAGTTAATTTCAAAAATAGGAAGAAGCTAAATAGAATAAGCCTGTCGGGAGAGTTTAAAGTACTTTGGTAGGAAAAAAACTAACTTACTAAATATTTACAGAAATATATGGGGATATAGGCCTCCCTCATAATTTCAGTCCTGAGTATTCTACCATGCTATGTCTTTCAGGGCCACATTATTATTAGAGATCTAGAAAGAATAAGTACTCTAATACAGTTTTAAGGGAAAGAATTTTTGTCACTTCTGGCTTGCTGTAGAATAACCATGCCCTGTTCCAAGTTTTGAATCTGTTCACCTGTCACCTACCCTCAGCAAAGTTGGGTGCAAAATGTCAGCACCAGTAATACACTCAGAGAATAGCAGATGAGATTCAAGGCTGCCCACATTTCCTGGGTGAACGTGCAGAACTAATGCTGCAGGGAAAACACTGTTCCTGGTGCCTTTAACTTCGGAAGGGTTTGTTCAGATGGTCCTGCCAGTCTAAAGGAAGCACGTTCCCAGTGTACCTTCACCCCATTCAGATGCCTGGTGCAAGTACGTGTTATGCTCAGATCTTGTGTGATGGAGTTAGCTGTCTGAGCACCGTGTTATGGATCCTCAGGAGAGAGACCGATGACATCGAAGTAGCAGGCAGTTTGAGATCTGCCCGCTGCAGTTAAAGAAGGACATTACTTCACGGGGGAGATGAACAGCTACCCAAAATGAAATGGTGAGCCCCAGATTTTGAGGATATGGGAAAGAGTTTGATTTATTTACTTACTTACGCGTATTATTTTTGTTATGCCTCTGGCATTAAATGTGTTGTAGCAGAAAAAGCATAGGCTTTGATATCAGGCCAACTTGTGTTTGAACTCTGGCTCTACCTCTTACTAGCTGTGCACACAGTTACTTAACCTCTTCGAACTGCTGTTTCTTCTTCTGTAAAATGGAGGTAATATGTACCTCACATAGCTGTTGAGATGAAATGAGTCACTGTAGTGGTATATCCCACTGAGAGTTCAACAGACTAGATTCCTCATCTCTTATATCTGAGTTTCCTTCTCAAGACAGGCCTCTTCTCACTCAGTGCCTTTGTGCATGTTCTATTTCTGCTGCCTGGAACACTCTCCAGATCTTTTCAAGGTTTATCATATTATGTAGGATTTTGTGTAAGAGTCATCTGTCTCTTCCACAAGCCTTCCATGTGTACTTTGTGTAGAATTACCACCCCCAGTCACTCTCTGTTCTTTTATTCTGCTGTACTTTTCTTCACATAATGTACCATTGGAAATTATAACATAAATAACTTACTATGTTTCTCCCACTAGAACATATGTCTGTGAGGGCAAGGACTTCATCTATCCATTTTCCTGCTGTATCACCTGGAATAGTGCCCAGCGTATAGTAAGTGCACACTGAGTATCAGTTCAGTGAATGAATGAATCAACTCAGAATCTCTGCGACACCAGGAAAAACCCCTGGCAGAATGCAGGAATGAAGTTGTACCAGGAGGCAGGTGCTCTCTGCTTTTCAGTGTGGATGTCTCTGCACGGAGAGCCAAATGGGAAGTAGGCCTGTGAAGTTCTCTTGTGTCCTTCGCCTTCTGTCTCTGGGAGGAGCCCCTTTGAATGACCTTTACACGTTGGCCACTATCATCCTGTTAGTCTCTATTCCTTCTGGAATTTTAATATAAGGAGCCTTTTAGATTCTAGATTTCTGAAATGCCTTGTGCTATTCACTGAAATCACCTGGATTTTCCCTACTAGTAAGTAGATAATTTTTTTTCCAGCCACATCATGCAGAAAGCACTATTAATAGTGTCATTTTTAAACATGAGGAACTGGTCTGTTCTATGAAGGAAGAGAAACATAACCTATAATAGTGGCTGAGAGCTCTGGCTGCAGATCGAAATGGAGCTGGATGACCTCAGGCAAAGTTGCTTAATGTGTCTTACGCTCAATTTCCTCAGCTACAAAATAGTGTAATAATAGCACCTTCCACATAGCTTTGTTTTAAGAATTGAATAAGATGGGGTACCTGGGTGGCTCAGTCAGTTACGTGACCTTGATTTTGGCTCAAATCATGATCTCAGGGGTGTGAGACTGAGCTCCATGTCAGGCTCCAGCTGGTCACAGAGCCTGCTTAAGATTCTCTCTTTCCCTCTCCTTATGCTCCTCAAGGTCCCAGCCCTCTCTTTGGAAAAAAAAAAAAAAAAAAATTAAGTTGCCACATGCATGTTTTCAGTATTTTATTATTTCATAATACAGAGACCTTTTATATTGTACATAGTTCAGTGGCTCGAGTTAGATTTTCATAAGCTTATCCTTTTGTAAATACATGTCAGGGTAGATTCACAAGTAACCTGCATTTGCCACCCCAGGGAGATACCTGATCTCTCTGCCTGAAGGTCTCAGAGTATTCAGGTTAAATAGATAATATTTATCATTTTTTGGTATTAATTCTGATATCTAAAGCAGATTATTTGAGAGATCACTTAACTCATGTTTATACAATACATACAGAGATAGAAGAGAAATTTATAGGATTGTGAAAGGGTTGAATAATTGAGGATATTGATAAAACAATCCAACTTGAAATCTCATAGGTGGTTTTTTGCATGTGTGATTTTATTTATTTTTTTAAGATTTATTTGTTTATTTCAGGGAGAGAGAGAATGAGCACATAAGTTGGGGAAGAGCAGAGGGAGAGGGAGAAGGGAAGCAGACTCCCCCCTGAGTGGGGAACCAAAGGAAGGCTTGATCTCACAACTGAGATCATGACCAAGCTGAAGTCAGTCACTTAACCCACTGAGCCACTCAGGCACTCCTCGTATGTGCGATTTTAGAATTAGGAATTTTTCTCTTCAGGATTACATTGTGGTTCATTGTATTTGTTTATGCCACATTCGTTTTATATTTTGAATTTATTAGAAGCCCCATTATTATTCTTAATAATTAGTCATGTATGGGAATGAATCCATAATTTCTTTCTGTCCAGTAGATGGTAATGTTTCAGTTTGAAAAACCTGACCCTTAAAATATTTTAGTAATTGATTCATAAATTTTCTGAAGGGAGAGCAAATCCATATTTTTTTAAATAAGCCTTTTATTTTGGAATAACTTTACACTTACCAAAAAGTCACAGATAGTATAGAGAGTTCCTGTATACTCTTCACCCAGTTGCCCTTATGTTAGCTTCTTATATAACTCTGGTACATTTGTCAAAACTAAGAGGTTAACATTGGTATACTACTAAGTAAATTCCAAACTTTTCGTGGCTTTCATATGCCTTCCTACTGATTTCCTTTTTCTGTTCTAAGATCCAATCCAGGGTACTTCATTGCTTATGATTTTTAATGGTGAATCGGTAGGATCCCAGAGAGAATTACCTTACTTTTCTTACCTCCACCTCCTTTTGTCTTAACTCTGGATCTGCAGGTCCTTTTTTCTCCGGCAACAGATGAATGACCTTTCTGGGTCCTTTAACCCCTATTTCTGTATTGACAGCTTGGAATTTCAGCAACATGCTTTGAACAATCATCATACATTCAGTTTTTTTAATCCCATCCCTCCTTTTCCCCTCCCCTACAACGGCAGCTCCCTCCTGGTTCCCCCTGCCCCAGAACACATAGGATATGATTTTAAATAAGATGCTTTGATGTAAGGCCCTTTTACTTTGCAAAATAAAACATGTTATTGGAAGTGTGGTACCAAATTACTAGCAGTGTCCATTCCTGTCCTAAAGAAAAGCTAGTTGAGATAAAGATTTATATTCTAGGAAAATGTTTATAGTCCATGTTATGGTTTTACAAAGCACTTTTCACATACGTTGTAGTTTTTTGTTTTGTTTTTGTTTTTGTGTTCTGTTTTTTAGCTCAAAGCATGGGACTTATTTTTAGGAGTTGTATTATAGAGGGAAAATTGAGGCTAAAAGAAGTTAAGTGACTTGATTAGGTAGCAACAGAGGCAGGACTAGAACTTGTGTCTTCTGATTTTTTCTCTGATGTTCTTTCTTCTTCCCTTATAGGTCAGTTCTGTAAATGTATTGTATTCACTTGCAACTTATAAAATATTCATATAACCAACCCAGTATGCATTGCTTGCCCCGTTCCCTAGAAATTATAGTTTGGTTAACAGTAAACCCTTCTGGTTAAGGGTAGGACTAATTCTGGAATACACTGGGGCCTTAAAAATGCTCTTGTTTGGGGCGCCTGGGTGGCTCAGTCAGTCAGGTATCTGCCTTCAGCTTGGGTCATGATCCCGGGGTTCTGGGATCGAGCCCTGCATCGGGATCCCTGCTCGGCGGGAAGCCCACTTCTCCCTCTCCCACTCCCCTGCTTCTGTTCCCTCTCTGGCTGTGTCTCTCTCTGTCAAATGAATAAATAAAATCTTTTTTTTAAAAAAAGGCTCTTGTTTATATCAGAAGCACAAGCCAGAAACAAATTTTTGGTGCACTGTACACTGTGCTAACACATTCAGGCTGGTCCCCAAGTTGAAGGGAGAAAATTAGTCATGAAGGGTCTAGAGAAACTTAGAGGTGAGAAAGTGCAGGGGAAGAGAACAGTCCCGGGGACGCTGGAAGACAGAGTAGGGGCAGAGAACCAGAATGCAGGAGAGGTGATGGGAAGGAATAAGGCAGCGCGGATGCCTCACTTTCTTTTTATATCTTTCTCATCTCTTTCAGGAAAGATTTGTGGGAAATTAGAATAAATAGGGACTTAGAAGAGTGTTTTACTTTTTGGAAACAATCTCAAGAAATTACTTGAAACTTTAGTAAAACTGATCATGAGGATAAAAAATTTTTTTTAATTTTTTTATTTTTTTATAAACATATAATGTATTTTTATCCCCAGGGGTACAGATCTGTGAATTGCCAGGTTTACACACTTCACAGCACTTACCATAGCACATACCCTCACCAATGTCCATAACCCCACCCCCCTCTCTCGACCCCCTCCCCCCAGCAACCCTCAGTTTCTTTTGTGAGATTAAGAGTCACTTATGGTTTGTCTCCCTCCCAATCCCATCTTGTTTCATTTATTCTTCTCCTACCCCCCTAACCCCCCATGTTGCATCTCCACTTCCTCATATCAGGGAGATCATATGATAGTTGTCTTTCTCCGACTGACTTATTTCACTAAGCATGATACCCTCTAGTTCCATCCACGTCATCACAAATGGCAAGATTTCTTTTCTTTTGATGGCTGCATAATATTCCATTGTGTATATATATATATATATATATATATATATATATATATACATACACCACATCTTCTTTATCCATTCGTCTGTTGATGAACATCTATGTTCTTTCCATAGTTTGGCTATTGTAGACATTGCTGCTATAAACATTCGGGTGCATGTGCCCCTTCGGATCACTACGTTTGTATCTTTAGGGTAAATACCCAGTAGTGCAGTTGCTGGGTCATAGGGTAGTTCTATTTTCAACTTTTTGAGGAACCTCCATGCTGTTTTCCAGAATGGTTGCACCAGCTTGCATTCCCACCAACAGTGTAGGAGGGTTCCCCTTTCTCCGCAGAGGATAAAAAATTTTAAGGCCCCATTTGTTGTGTTCACTCTTCTTACGCCACATAACAAAGATTTTATTTCTCCGTGACTTCCAGTGGTAGGCACTGTCACCTTTGTGTTCTCAGTGTGTGTTTTTAAAAAAAAAAAAAAAAAAAAATATATATATATATATATATATATATATATATATATAAAACTATTTGGATTTTTATTATTTTTAAGATACCAAAGCTTCTTTTTATTATATATGTATACATGTATATCACACATAAGACCAGATGACTGAATTTGATAGGGACCCTTAATATAGTAGGGCATATGTATTGGCTAAGTTGCATTTTCCTATGACTTTTTTTTTTAAAGATTTTCTTTATTTATTTGACAGATAGAGATCACAAGTAGGCAGAGATGCAGGCAGAGAGAGGAAGGGAAGCAGGCTCCTTGCTGAGCAGAGAGCCCTATGCGGGGCTCGATCCCAGGACCCTGAGATCATGACCTGAGCCCAAGGCAGAGGCTTAACCTGCTGAGCCACCCAGGCGCCCCTTCCTATGACTTTTTAAGTAAAAGTCTAGATTACAGGCATCAGATTTCTTATAGCATCATATTTCTCATTTTGAGTCTCTCTTAAGAATTCATGAGAATGAGAACCATGTCTTATTCACATATGTAGTACCCAGTACTCTAGTATGAAACCTTGGGTTTGAGAGTGCAAAAGATCACAAAAGGATGTATTGAATAATGGCAGCAGTCTAATTGCTTAGTTGGAATGTGGTGTCTGAGTATTTCTTTGAAAATACTCTTTTACAAGTACGTATTTGATGTTTGTTTTCGTACAAACTCCACCAAAGGCATCGACTTTGGTCATTGCTGTAATCCCCAGCAGCAAGCGAAGTATCTGGCATGTATAGCAAAGCCTCATATTTCTTGAATGACTGCATAAGGAGAGTTTTGACAAGAAACTAAGGAAGAACTGAAGAGGGCATGAGTATGAGGTGAATTGGTGTGCTTACCCACTGGTATGTGAAATGTAAAGCAACTGAGTAAATAAGCATAAAGTGAATACATGAAACTGTGTGCCTTAGCTTACTTATTTTAATAAGTTTACCCCGAGGTGTCTGTTTTTTAAGGAGTTTTAGTATCTTAAACAATTGGCTATATATAGTAGTAAAGAGGAAATGTGAAAAGCTAGTTATTGTAGAACATATAAAGGAGAAACTATGAATTCCAGGGTCTGACCTCTGTCATATCCTTCATTCTTTTCTTGTAAACCATGAATCATAACTCGTACTTATTTATATGTGATTTGCTGTCTGTTTCCCCGCCGGACTGAAAGCTTTATGGTAGCAGAGACCACAGGTGTACCCAGCACCTAGCACGGGGCCCGATGTACTTCAGTTGTTTGTTTGTTTTTAAGATTTTATTTATTTATTTAACAGAGATACAGCAAGAGAGGGAGCACAAGCAGGGGGAGTGGGAGAGGGAGAAGCAGGCTTCCCACTGACTGAGCAGGGAGCCTGATGCGTGGCTCGATCCCAGGACCCTGAGCTGAATGCAGACGCTTAACAACTGAGCCACCCAGGTGCCCCACATTAGTTGTTTAGTAAACATCTGTTAGATGAATGGAGAACCATCCCCCTATCCCAACTCTGAGTTTGTATTTTGGTGTGATGCTATAGAGTAACCCAGGCAGCAGAACACGTGGGCTAATCCCCTCTTCTGGGAGCACCCTTCACGTGCTTTTAATCCTATATTCTAAGGATGAAACTAGTGAGTATTTGGAGAATATAGCCTTTGGTTCTAAGTGATAGGTGATGTGTTTTTATAAGTTATAAAATCACTAAATGATTTTTTAAGGCATACAGGATAAACTGAAGTATAAAATACACCAATAGGTATAATTCATTGCTACACAGATGAGTATTTGAATTATTAGCATGCTAAGCTTCACCTAAGGCTAAAACCCACTCTGTTCCTTCTCTGACTTCCGAATGAGACAGATTCTCCAGTTTGAAGGTAGAGGTAGTGATGTCTGTTGCTGAATTAATTTGTGTTTGCTTATTTATTCTAGGACTGGGACCTAAAGGTTATTAAGGAGAAAACAATGGATGAGTTACTAGGAGATCAGGCTTTGGAAATGCCCTTGACGTTAGAATATTCTTTGAAGAGGTCTTACTGAGCAAAGGATTGTTCCAAAGGAGGGTTTTTGTTCTTTTGCTATCGTTCCCATACTGATCTCTTTTCTGTTCTTTTCTGCTTCCCTCATAAATACTTCATCTCCCTGTTCTAGAAGCCTTTGTGGAATCAGTAATGGACAAGTATCAATAAGCTGAGAACAGCGTGCCAAGCTGCACGTCTGTCTCCCTCCCCAGTGAAATCCAGGACTACCAACCAGTGGAAGCCACAGAGCTGGGCTTGAGGACATACCACTTATATTTGGCTTTTTCTTTCCAGTCCTGATTGATTTGTTTGTTTGATGTGTCCTTTTCTTTGGCACATTACCTCTTGAATGCCGTCAACATACTTCCATGGTTTTTACAGGGCAGAAGCTCATGAAGTTTACTCCTTTACTTTGATTTCCCAAGAAGCCAGTTATTCAGACAGCACTTGATCAGTCACCTTTGTTGGAAACAGGTGGGAAATTTGATTAATTCTGTGGGGAGTGCGGAACCTAGGGTTCCCCACTTCATTGGTTTGGTTTCTTTTTATTCCATTCCTTCTTCTGGCAGGCAGCTCAGTCGATTCACCATCCATCAGCTTTAAAGACATCTGTTCATCTATATATAGGCTGCCTGCACAGACATACTTAGAAACATGATATATTAAATTAGTGGAATTCAATAACAGTGAAAGTATAGACTCGTGCATGTACACAAATAGGTATTTTGTTTAGTTTTTATCCACGTGGGGAGTGGAGAGGAAATCTAAGTGAGTATAATGAATAGAAAGATTTTGTCGAATTCCTACTCTTTTGAATCTCCTTGGTCTAGCACCGTCGAGGAGTGTAACCATCTGAAACTAGTGCCCGGTACTCCTTGGTGATGGTGGATGTACATTAAATGTGTGGCCTCTGAAATGTAGCCCTGGCTGGAGTACCTTCTGTAGGGGACTCAGCCCATGTGGCTCTTATGCTGTGTACGGAAAGTGAGTTATTAAATGGTTTCTTCTCAAATGAATAATCCCTCAACTGATGAATTACTGAATGCTACATCTGAAACAAAGGATGTTAGTTATGTTGGCTAATTGAATTAAAAATAAATAAAATGAATAATCCCTGAATTCTAGAAACATAAAGGCATTTCATTTAGAGTGTTTAGAATTAAGAGGAATTGAGATAGACTAAGGAAAGCAGAAATTCATATATACCTATTTCTTTGTAGTTGAAAGTTTCAGAAGTGGGGTCCTTGCATGTATACACAGCCAAACAGATCAGCTCCAAAGTACAATGATGTAGAAGCTGACAATGATCATTTAGAGTTTACTGCCTAGGTCTTTTTTTCTTTTCCTCCTTATAAACGTTGTTTGAGTTAGCAGGAGAGGGTTTCGCAGTGTGTAAAGTACATGCCTGCAGTCAAGTTGTAGCAATACCCCAAGATACTACTGATAAAGGGCGAATTCTATTATGTGAATGTGGAACTTGGTCGGATTTCAGATAAGCACAGAGTTGGGAGTTCACCGCTGAGAGGGCACAGGATAGAATTTTCAGATAACTGAACTTTAATTTCATTTAGTTTTACAGATGGAAAGATTTGTTAGATAAGCCTTCCTCTTTGAGCTAGACCTGTTGAAAAAGAAAGGCTAAATCAACCTTTACTGTGTTCTCATAAAAAAACTTGAATCATAGTCTTAAATGTTTGCTCTCATGAGGCAATAAGCTTTTCAGTCAAGAAGTTTGCGTAACATCCCTTATGCCCCTATCTGTAGATGGGTTATTTAGGAGGTCTGCTGATTGGTATTTCAAAATTATTTTTGGATAACGGCCAGAGTTTTCATTAGTTATTGTTTCTTTGAAGTGTTCAGACTTACTAAATTGTATTTAGGTTTCTCTGTTCTCAGAAATCAAATCAATTTGTTGTATTTAATTGTTTTTTAATAACTCATATTACACTGGGCTTTAGAAACACTATATATAGGGGCGCCTGGGTGGCTCAGTAGGTTAATTATCTACCTTCAGCTCAGGTGATGATCCCAGGGTCCTGGGTTTGAGCCCTGTATTGGGCTCTCTGATCAGCGGGGAGCCTGCTTCTCCCTCTGCCTGCCACTCCCCCTGCTTATGCTCTCTCTGTCCAATAAAATCTCAAAAAGAAAGAAAGAGTACATATAAAAGATGACAAATATTTTCCCTTTCTTCCTCTTATTTTCCTTCCTCCAAGGAGGCATATGGCATAGTATTAAGTGCCCCACACTCTAGAATCACAAAGGGCTGGGTACGAATTCTCATGCCCCCACTTTTGAGCTGTGTGACCCAAGGCAAAGTTTTAAAGGTCTGATCCTTAGTTTCTTTATGTGTAAAATGGAGATAATAATTGTACCATCCTCAAGGGGCCCCCCCTTTTTTTAAGTTAAAAGTATGTTAATCACTTAACACTGGGCCTGACACATAGTGACATTCAGTGACTCCTAGAAGTTAACTATTTGCATTTTATTGTTATTATTAGTGTTGCTGCTAATCTGTGGTTCTAATTTATCTGAAATCACATTTGTAGGTTAGTTTAAATTTATTTTACTAAGTATCACTCAAACTTCTTTCACCCTGGCCTGAACCACATCCTTTTTCCTTAGTCCCTTTGTCTATCTCACCAGAGAACCAACCCAGGTGGTCACATTCCGTGCCTGTTGTCTCGGCAGTACAGGCTGCAGAAGACCCCGAAGAAGCAGAGTAGTAAGAATCCCATGTTCTGGAATCAGAATGTTTAGGTTCAAATTCTGTTGTACCTCTTATTAGTGGGATAATCTTGGGTAAATTTCTGGATCACTCTGGGCATTATTTTTCTACCTGTAAAATGGGATTAGTAATGTCCGTTTCTTTTCATAGGTATCTTAGATAGATTAAATGAGTTAAAATATGAGAGTACACAGAACAGTGTCTGGCACTGAGCACATCATCTATAAAATGTTAGCCACGAGTGTCTCTCTTGTTTTATCCATTTATTCTGCAAGTCTTTGCTTTTAAGTGTTAATTTGTAAAAATAATAGTAAAAGTTATAACTTCCTGATAAGATCTCTCAGACTGTATTACCATGTTGAGATACAGTTCAGTTCAAGAAACAGTTATTAAATACTTACTGTGTATTGAGTGTATATGGAGGGCATATATTAATAAGGTATATTCTCTGCCCTCCAGGAGTTTATAAACTGGTAGGAGAGATGAGCTATATTCAGGGGTAACTATTACATAGGGTAAAATACGACTATACTTTTTAGAACAGATAAACGGTAGCTCACAGGATGTCTAGAGTAGTTCTGCATGCATGGGAGTCAGGAAGGTGGGTGAAAAGTGTAGGCATTTCCAAGTGAGTGAATAAGCAGTTGGGCCAGTACATGGTACCTGAGGAAGGGTAGTCAGACAGGCTTGATGCGCGCACTCGCAGCGGGAGGGGTCCTCCACAAGTCAGGTCGTGAGCCAGGAGGCTGTCTGTGCAACATGGCGAGGCTGCGGCGCTGGAAACTTGGTAAGAGGAGGAGCGTGAGGCAGGTGGAGGAGTCGAAGGTGCCTCAGAAACCTTAATATGAGTTTGGGGGTGGGGAGGTGCAGGGATTGCAGATTGTGATTCCATGGGTTAGGTTTTTGGGAGAAAGACAGCTTCTGCTTTGGACCCGCTGACTTTGAGATGTATTCGGGACCCTAGTTATGGTTCCGCCATTCCTGGAGGCCTTCCTAAAAACTGTTCTAGGAGTGGAAAACGCAGGTAACCTAAGATAATAGGATTCCTGTTAGATGCAGGTCTCCCTCAAATGTGACTTGCAGAGACCTTATAATTGAACTTAGCACGTAAATGGGCTTTCCCTGGCTCCTAACCCTCCTCTAAATGTTTGCTCAGTTACTTAGCCTCTGTATACAGGCCTTGCCATGGTCTTTCCGCATGGTATGCGTGGTAACGCCCTTTACGTTTCATTGGCATTTGAACTAGAGATCACTGACTTTTAACTTTAGAAAAGTTCCTTCGGGTGTTTCGTTAGGTAGTGCTGTCAGAGTGGAAACGGGAGACATACTCGTCACCCTCCCCTGTCCCGGGTGTGCTCTGACTCCTGTCGCTTGGTGGTTTCACCCCAACAGGACAAAGCTCGAAGAAGAGAGTTATATTGATGGTAAAATGTTTTCTGGTATAGAGAAAAGCATTGTTTGGTGAAAATAGGTGTAATTTTTAGGTACAAAAGACAAGATTTTGCAGATAACCTATACTTCCTCATCTGTGTGAGCACGGTATCATTCACGACACTCACGATGGTAAACTCGTGCTGCCAGGAAGACAGTGCAGAACATCTAGAAAGCTTTTCCTGCTGGGTGTTGGTCCTCATTATATTTCCTTTGAGTTAAGAACTTGTGTTTTTTTAGTCTTTGGAGGAGGATACAGTGTTGTAGGAGGTTTTGAGCAAGAGACAAGACTTGGGTACTTTGTGGATTGTTATCGCCCTGCAAGACCCTTCGCAACTTCCTCTCGCCGCCCACAGCAGAATACGGAAACCCTGCTGTATCAGGCCACTTCTGCAATTACAGACAGTCACGATTAAAGGGATCCTTCTTTCACACTACACCCTTCTGTTCTGAGACTCTCTTTGTATTTGAAAATGTGTCTTTTATGGTGGAATGCCCAACTGAGCCTCGGTCTCTCCTCTCTCTTTGCCGCCCTGCAGTGCTGCAGTTGAAGCTCCAGCAGCGCCGGACGCGAGAAGAACTGGTGAGCCAAGGGATCATGCCGCGTAAGTGCCTCTCCCTCGCGCTCCGCGTCTGCTGGAGCTCGGGGTCCATAGCGCGTGTGTGCCTGCTGTGCCGTGGGCCGTATCTAACAGAAAACAGGGGCAACAGGTTTCATTTGTCCCTCTCTTATTTGTGCTTTTCCAAGTTCAAGGACTTTCGATCGCTGAATGCTAAGATACTGCCCATATTAAGTTCAGTGGAACAGATGGCACTGGGTTGAACGGTGCCGTTGAACCATCCTCCCCTTTTGAATTGCTCCTTTCAGGGGTTTCTGCTCCCTGTTACCCTCACTTCCCTTTACGGGAGGAGTAAATCTTGAGCTGGGGTATTGAGAGAAAGAACCCACATCTTGCACGTGTTTTGCCTTTGTGTTCAGGTTCTTGGGATGAGAAAACCCTTTTCCACCTGGTATTTTGAATCAACTGCAGTTTTATTTAGAGTGAGATTCTCCAATCCCTGTGGCGGCATGGGTGTGAGTGTGCTTGGTGGGGTTACTGCCAAGCTGGGCTTAGTAGGTGCACAACTACACTTGGGGAGAAATGAAACCAACACTGGAATCTCTTAGAAGTACGAAGATTTGGTTTTAATACCAGTAGCGTTATAAACTGAGTGGATGCTGGAGCCACTGAGAGCAAGGTGTTGCACTTTTTGACATTTCTTTTGAAGTCATCAGCAGAGAGCTTAGGCTCTCCCTCTTCTTTCTTTTCTCTTGAGCCTTACTGCTACTTGGACACACCCTACAAAGTGGGGGGGGGGGGAAAGGTCCTACAACAACTTCTAGCCTCAGAGTGAGAGAACCGATGTTTTTCTCAACTCAGCGCTGACCTACTGCCACTGTGTTTTCCTAATCCTCATTCACTTATTCATGCAGAATATTTGAGAACCTGGTGTCTGCCCTTGATGCAGCAAGAAAAATCGAGCTCCTGCTCTCAGGAGTTTTATGTTTAAAAGGAGAATAGTGATAATAAACAAAGAGACAAATAAGATACTTTCAGAGTACGGTAAATGTTACAAAGTAAATTAACCAGTTGGCCTGTGTTAACAAGAAATAGGAATGAGATGGGGTCTCTTTGGATAGGACGATCAGGAAAGGCCTCCCTGAGGAGGAAATGCTTGAGCGGGGTCTGAAGGATGAGATGGAGTCAGCCATGCAGAAGCAGGCAGGGGGTCAGGGAGAAGCGGGAACAAATGGAAACGCCTAGTGCAGGTAAGAGCCTGACATGTCTGAAAACATTAAGGAAGTAGGTATGGCTGGGGCCTAGTGAGTGAGGGGAGCCTGGGCCAAGTTAAGATCGGCAGGCTGGGCGGGGCTAGGATGAGGGCTTCTCAACTACGCGAAGAGGTAGATTTTATTTTAGGTACAATGGGAAGCCTTGAAGCCTTTTAAGCAAGTGAGAATGGGATTTGATTCATGTCGTGGTGATGGCAGGTCTGTTTCTAAGGGCTAGAACTATATAGCAGGTGGAAGGAATCTGAGGTCTGTTTTAATCCTAGGCATCAGCCAGGAACTTAAGTCTCAAATTCAGCTTTTTATTTACGGCAGTTAACTTCCAAACCATTTACTCACATTATGCTGCTGTCTTCTCTGGCTTTCCAGTGAAGGACTTCCCACCCGCAGCCCTTAAGAATCAGATAGAGCAACTGCTTGTGTGGTGGGTCAGTGATATGATCACGTAGGGCGCTACTGTGCTTTACAGAGCACTCCAGATCTGCCTTGTTCTGGAAGAACAAGTCACCCAGACTCTCATCTCCTTGTCCCTTTCACCAGGGACATCATGTGTTTAATGTCTACTTTGTGCCCAGGGTAGTTAGTCCTGGAGAGATTAAAGAAATATCAAGCAAGGTACCTGCCCTCAGACGTTTAACAGTTTATTTGAGTAGCTAAAATTTAACCATATACAAAATAAAGAGCACTTCAGCATCCTGTGGGGGTGCTGACTAATTACAGTACTAGTTCTGAGAGCATAATGCTATTTCTCAAGATCCGGGAGATGTTTAGGGTCTGAAAGCCTTGCAGAGAGGATGAGGGCCCCGCATTCCTGTGCCTGTCTCATACTTGGTACCAGGGACTACTAGAGCTCACTGCTCAATATGATTGATGGAGTACGGTCTCCTTGCTCAGCATTTCTTGTCGTGTTCTGTGTTGTTTAAAGATAGGTGATGCTTCCGTTACTGGAGTCACCTGCTTATACATTTCCCTCCAGCCATACTCTGAGCTCCTTGAGAAAATGTCTTATCCAGAACTGGGCACTGAATGAATGACTCAGAACAGCCGGTTGTAAAGTGTGATATGCGTGCGTGCGTGTGTGTGTGTGTGTGTGTGTGTGTATGTGAATGACAGACAGACAGGAACAGATACAACTCTCTTGCAAACTTGTTGGAATTCTAGACATAGAATTTGGAACAATGCTTCTGTTCTGTTAGAAGCCCAGATTCTAAGATGTTCTGAATACCTGGTTGTATCCTCTGCACTGTTCTCTGTATCTGTTAAGTGAGAGAAGCTGCCCTTCCTATAGGAACAGGAATTACCTGCTTCTGTGAGAACACCACATCTTCCTCCTACCAAAGAGTCGCCTTCAGCTACGGACACAGTCTTGGTTTTCAGCTTTTTTAGTGAAGGAAGTAGGTCACAATCTTAGATTCTGAGAGATTGCTAATGCCTGGCAATAGTTTCAGGTGTGAAACTACATACATTCATCTACATACCAGGTGATACACGGATAGGGTCCTGAGGTTCTCCCCTCCGCCCTGCTGTCAGCCCTGCATGCTGTGAGTGAATTCTTCCTCATCACAGCCCTGCACTCTCTACCCTTATCCTGTGGCAGACTTCAACACCCTCGGCCACCCTGACCTCCCTACCACCTGCCATCCTCTGCCAGCCCTACCTCTCACCCTCCATGCCACAGCTGCCAAAGAAAATAGAGCAGGATTGGAAGCAGGTTGTAAGTGACCAGCAAATTGTTGATTGTTGGAGATTCGGAGGCCTGAAAAAGGGACATCTGGTTTGAAGGGTCCATTTCCATTCCCATCTTGCTGGCAACCTTGCTGAGGGATTTCTCTAAAGTGCATTTATACGTAAGTTTGTTGTACAACTGAGGAAGTAGGTACGCCCTCGTACTGGGGAAGGGAGTGATGTAGTCATGGCTGTGTTCTGCCTCATCATTTCTCTGTTTATATCTTTTATCAAATTCTTCTCATTTCATCTTATTTATAGCCCTGGGAAGAAAACCCACCCACCTCATCTTCCAGAATACTCCTACACAGTTCCCATGTAGGACTGACTTTCAGTTCTGATAGCATAATCTGTAGGACACCATGTCTTCAATGGCTCCCTTACCTTCAGGGTTGTTCGTGTTCTGCATATCGTTCAGAGCTGAGGTATGGCCTTTCATAAAGTGCAGGGGATTAAAGCATCTCCCAATTCCTACATACCTCTCTCTGCTGCTTGATATGCTCTGCTCATGGCATCTAAACTATGGGGTATGGAAGTTCGTTTCTGATGTGTTTTTAAACAGGATCATTTCCCAGCATCTGTCACTCTCCTCATGTTAACATGTGTCTCAAATTTAACGCTATATAAACCCTACCAAATACAGAGTGGCAGATAGCAAAGGATTACATATGCCAGGCCCTGAGCCTTCTGTAATAATGTCTGAAGCTCTGCATATCTTGAGGGAGATGAAAGATGGCACAGATAGGAAGCTTGTGCTTAAGTCCAAGATCAAGACCAGAAATGCTGCTGTACCCAGAGTGAAGATTCATAGAAAACGCAGGTCATGTGTGGTACACTCTGTTCTCAAACAGAGCTTTCCCCACAGCCTTTCTCTTTGACATTTAAAGGTGTACTAGGTCATAAGGTTTAGGTGAAAATGAAGAAAAATGTTCTGAGCACTGCTGCAGAGGAATAACCTTTTTAAGGAAAACATTGAAGTTCTTCTGACCCAGACAAATGAGAAAAAGTCTCCTGTAATCTTTCTGGATTTGAAAGAAGAACCTTGTCTGTCTCTTCCTTCTCAGCCTTCTGTTATTCTCTTGTGGGTTCTTGAGAAAAACGTAGAGTTGCATGTTTCTGTGCTACTGTGAACCCTCAGTTCACTGTTTGCCCGTGTGTAGTGGAAACACCTTGACACCTTGGCAAGCACGTGAAGAAATCATTAGTTTTGTCCAGTAGATTCTCTAAGGACCTTGGTCCATTGCTTGAGTGAGCTTGTTTATTTTTTTGTTTGTTTGTTTGTTTTTCACTTTAAATGGCATTTCTGTGCACCAAGTGGGTGCCGTTGGTGACCTTAACCACTGAATAGTTAGAAGAATCCCAAGAGTGTGAGGGTATCACAGTTCAGAGAGGGCAGCCGGTTGCTGTCAATCCAGAAGACTCAAAAACCGCCTAGCCCCTGAGAGGTACTCAAATGTGTTGCTAGGTGAAAAAGTGAACAAATTGGTCAGCTAGTTTTGACTGGCTCATAGGTCTGCAAATGGGTGCTGCATATCTCAGATTGAATCTGTAAAGAATGGCTTTATGTAATGAATCCCCACCACTCTGTATTTTTAATAAACTTGGCTGTATCTTGACTCCCTAGCCCTTAGTTCTGCAGTCTGATCCCTTCCTTTGTCATGTTTCAGCTGTCAGCGTTAGCTCAGTGATCTATGTAGAGACAGCGTGGCCCAGTTGTAGCACTCATGGCTAGTCTGTCATTTTACGGGGCCCCAGGGTTAGCTGGAAACCTCCTGTTCATCTGAGTATAGCAGTCTCTGCACCAAGAAGAAATTTCTTTCAAACTCTGACAAGAGGTTATTTAATGGCTTAAAGTATTAGGATTGAGCACTACGATCTTTTACCTTCTGAAGCTAAATTTCTTCTTAATATTTTTATTTGTAACTTAGGAATTAGTACTTATGTTATTCTTCACCAAATGTACAAACTGAGTTTGCATATTCTCTTTCCTTAGTATATGTGGATCAAATCCATTTTTGTAAAGCTCTTTTAAAACTGATTTTTGTGGGGTGCCTGGGTGGCTCAGTTAAGCCTCTGCCTTCGGCTTAGGTCATGATCTCAGATTCCTGGGATGATCAAGCCCCGCATCAGGCTCTCTGCTCGCAGGGAACCTGCTTCGCCCCCTTTCTCTGCCTGCCTCTCTGCCTATTTGTGATTTCTATCACATACATAAATAAAATCTTTAAAAAAAAACAAACCTGATTTTTTGGGGTGCCTGGGTGGCTCAGTGGGTTGGGCCTTTGCTTTTGATTTGGGTCATGATCTCAGGGTCCTGGAATCGAGTCCCGCATCAGGCTCTCTGCTCAGCGGGGAGCCTGCTTCCCCCTCTGCCTCTGCCTGCCTCTCTGCCTACTTGTGAACTCTCTCTCTCTGTCAAATAAATAAATAAAATCTTTAAAATAAATAAATAAAACAAACAAGCCTGATTTTTGTTTTTGTAACCCCTGCAATGATAAACCAACTTCCTAAAGCCCCAGAGTTTCTTCTAATGAGAGGGAAGCTATAATTTAATTTTGTCATCTAGTGACTTGGAGACATAGCATGGGATCTTTTCCCTCCATAACTAGAATTCAGAAGAGCTAGCCACGGAGCTGCTTGGCTGGCTTAGTTGGTGGAGTGCACAACTCTTCTCCCAATTGTGAGTTCGAGCCCCACATTGGGTGTAGAGATTACTTAAAAATGGGGCACCTGGGTGGCTCAGTGGGTTAAAGCCTCTGCCTTCGGCTCAGGTCATGATCCCAGGGTCCTGGGATCGAGCTCCGCATCGGGCTCTCTGCTCAGCGGGGAGCCTGCTTCTCCCTCTCTCTGCCTGCTGCTCTGCCTACTTGTGATTTCTGTCTGTCAAATAAATAAATAAAAATCTTTTAAAAAAAATAAATAAAATCTTTTGGGGAGGGTATGTACTGTGGTGAGTACTGTGAAGTGTGTAAACCTGGCGATTCACAGACCTGTACCTCTGGGACTAATAATACATTATATGTTTATAAAAAAAAAATTAAAAATTAAATAAGAAAAATAAAATCTTTAAAAGCAAACAGGGGTGCCTGGTGGTTCAATCAGTTAAGCATCTGACTTTTTTTTTTTTTTTAAGATTTTATTTATTTGACAGAGAGAGCGGGCATGAGCTGGGGGAGGGCCAGAGGGAGAGGGAAAGGGAGAAGCAGACTCCCTGCTGAGCAGGGAGCCCTGTGCAGGGTTAGATCCCAGGACCCTGGGATCATGACCTGAGTTGAAGGCAGACACTTAACCAACTGAGTCATCCTGGCACCCCAAGCATCTGGCTCTTGATTTCGGCTTAGGTCATGATCTCAGGGTTGTGAGATCAAGTCCCGCGTCAAGCTCCACACTGGGTGTGGAGTCTGCTTAAGATTTTCTCTCTCCCTCTCCCTCTGTCTGTGCACACACCCCACCCCCGACCCTGCAAAATAAGATAAAATAAAAATAAAACAAAAGAACTAGCCATAAGACCAGCCCCATCCAATAGCACTTTTAGCAACAATAGAAATATTCTGTAACACTAGCCACTAGCCATTTGGGCTGTTTGAGCGCTTGAAATGTGGCTAGCTTAAGTGAAGAGCAGAATTCACAATTTAATGTAATTTTAATTAATTTAAATAGTCACATGTGACTGGTGGCTATTGTATTAGTGAAGTTTTAGACCTTATTGTGCCACTTAGGAACAAGGTGAGTTTGGGCAACTCTGTTAACTTCTGAACTCAACTTCTACTTTTTATAAAAAGGAAATAAGCCTTCTCACCTACCCAACAAAGTTAGTTTGGAAATAAATGAGGTGTTCATGCTTTTGAAATATAGGCAGTGTTATTCTCAGTTAAGAATGGGAGGATTTGGGACACCTGGGTGGCTGATTCGGTTAAGTATCTGCCTTCAGCTCAGGTCATGATCCAGGGTCCTGGGATCAAGTCCCACACTGGGCTCTGCTTCTCGCTCTTCCTCTCTCTCTGTCCCTCTTCATTTGTTCATGTTCTCTCTCTCTCTCTGTCTTAAATGAAATCTTTATTTAAAAAAAAAAAAAAGAATGAGAGGAGCATTAGCTTGGATCTACCACCCCCAACACACACATATATCTCATTAATTGCTCTTAAAACCAGTGTTTGGGAATAGGAACTAATTTTCAATAAATCCTTCTTCCATTTTTCTTCCTACCCACAGATTAAAAAACAGTTGCTAAAAATTGTAAAGAGTCAAAGAACCACTGGATAACATGGTGTTCTGTTAAGACTATTTTATTAAGATTGGTCCTATTTTGGTCCTATATTAGCAGGACTATCATTTTATGAGCTTACTCTCTTGTGACAGTGGATGTTTCTTCTTTAACCTCTCTTAAACAAAACAATTAAGTGTCTGGGTTGGAAATGTTTTTTTAAATTTCTGGGCAACTTGCCAAGAGACAGAAATGTTCACCGGTGGTGATTCCAGGGCAGATGAGGGTCTGGTTTGAGGCTGAATTGCTCTTTTCTTTTAAAACTTAAATTTAGGATGACAAAAGCATAGGCTTCAAGGAAATGTCATTTGTCTAGTTTAAAGCAGAGTGTTACAGTGTTCAAGGCTAGTCCCAGCGGCTGCTTAGTCTAGGTGGGGGCTGGGGTGAGAGCAGATGCTCACCCAGGCTTCCATCATTTCCCATTTGCTCCAGTCCACTTGGGAATTGCTAGAAGCTCTTTGGTAGTCTCTGTGGCCCTCGTCCCTTTCCAGTAGGAGCCCAGAAGAGGCGTCCCCTAAACCCCACAGTTTGCCTGCTGCCTCCGGTCCAGGTCATGCCCTCAGGCTCATGCTTCTAGATGCTGACCCTCACAAATGTTCCTGTAGTCCATCTGGCTCCTTTGGATACATTGATATCTTTGTATGAGAGAGCTAGTCGCCTGTTTTCTTTATAAAATTGAGGTAAGGGCACCTGGGTGGCTCAGTGGGTTAAAGCCTCTGCCATCGGCTCGGGTCATGGTCCCAGGGTCCTGGGATTGAGCCCCACATCAGGCTCTCTGCTCGACAGGGAGCCTGCTTCCTCCTCTCTCTCTGCCTGTCTCCTCTGCCTACATGTGATCTCTGTCTGTCAAATAAATAAATAAAAATCTTTAAAAAAAATATTTAAAAAAAAAATAAAGTTGAGGTAAAATTGGGGCACCTGGCTGGCTCAGTCAGAAGAGTGTGTGACTCTTGATATCAGGGTCGTGAGTTTAAGCCCCATGCTGGGTGTGGAGATGACTTAAATAAATATTTTAAAAATAAAATTTTAGGGATGCCTGGGTGACTCAGTCAGTTAAGTGTCTGCCTTCGGCTCAGGTCATGATCCCAGGGTTCTGGGATCAAGTTCCGCATTGGGCTCCTTGCTCGGCAGAGAGTCTGCTTCTCCCTCTGCCTGCCACTCTCTCTCTCTCCGACAAATAAATAAAATCTTAAAAAAAAATAAAATCATATATAACATATTAGTTTCAGTTGTACAATATAGTTGTTTTTTTTTTTAAGATGCAGAGAACCCTGCCTAATTGAGATGATGTTTCTTTAGCCCAGAAATGTGACCCTTTCTCTGTAGTTGAATACCAAGGTGACATGGCGTTTGAGAAATAACATTGTAAACTGTGTGTCCTAGGATTGGGGCTAACCTGACCCTAGATCTGAAGCCCAGAGATAATTGTGTCAGGCACGTGGACTCAGGAGTCCTCTCTTTCATCTCAGGAGATCAGCTGATCGTGTCACTCCGGGGTGTTATATGTTTCATTTCTGATAGATACCACGACCTCTTCCTTGCTATCATAAGGTATATTCACTCAGTGGTCAGTGACTAGCACTGTACATCCTCCTTGACCAGTTGGTAACAAATCCCAAAATAGGACTCTAGAGTGAGTTGTATATTCATGTTCTCAGCATATTCATTGTTGAATTTAAAGAAGAATCCAAAAAAAGAGGGGGAGGTGTGCCTGGGTGGCTCAGTTGGTTAGGTGTGTGCCTTTGGCTCAGGGCATAACCCCAGGGTCCTGGGATCGAGCCCAGCATCAGGCTCCCTGCTTGGTGGAGAGCCTGCTTCTCTCTCTCCCTCTGCCACCCGCTCTGCTTACTTGTGCTCTCTATCTTTCTGCCAAATAAATAAAATCTTTAAAAAAAGAAGAAGAAGAAGAAGAATCCAATAGGGAGCCCTGTTGAACAGGCCATCAAAAGTCTTCTTGGAGGGGGTGCCTGGGTGGCTCAGTGGATTAAGCTGCTGCCTTTGGCTCAGGTCATGATCTCAGGGTCCTGGGATCGAATCCCACATTGGGCGTTCTGCTCAGCGGGGAGCCTGCTTCCCTCTCTCTCTCTCTGCCTGCCTCTCTGCCTACTTGTGATCTCTGTTAAATAAATAAATAAAATCTTTAAAAAAAAAGTCTTCTTGGTAAGAGTTCTTGATAAAATTTGATATCTAAAAAGTTCAGTAGGTATTCAGTTTTATTTAATAGTTCTTGAAGTGGGGGTACCTGGGTGACTCGGTTGGTTGGGTGTCTGACTCCTGATTTTGGCTCAGGTCATGATCTCGGGGTCATGGGACTGAGCCCTGCCTCAAGCTCTGTGCTCACAGCAGTTGTCTTGTCCCTTTCCTGGTGCTCCTCCCTCTGCTTGCTCTCTCTCTCTCAAATAAATTAATTAATTAAAATCTTTAAAAATAAAAATAATTCTCAAAGTACCTGAGATATCCAAGGCCAACTTCTTTTCAAGGTAGTAAAGGGAGTGAGGGAGTTTATAAAGTCGCTTGTTGAAACTACTCACAGATTTCACCTGCACCATTACAGACTTAAAGAATCACATACTCGAAGGGGGGGTCCTCATAGCGTCTGCTGATGTGGTGATTTAACATTTTCAGCCCACTGGGATGCGATCTGCAGAAGGGTAAAAGTGATTTGGAGTTTTTATCTACACAGATGACTTAAGCCTCTTGATAATGGGACTCAGTAAGAGGCAGTGGCTTTTGCGGGCGTGTGTGCTTCATCCGGGGAGCGGGGAGCGTTCGCCGGGGGTGATAATTGACTGATCCAGAACATTAGGCCGGGCTGTGATGGGAGAGCTGGATATGAACGTGCTTGCCGTAGATGTCAAAGGGAGACTCCGAAGACCAAGTTAACCATCTTTAGCCCCTCATATTTTAACCTTTTGGAATTCAGTGAACCTGCTGATACTCATGCCATCGAGGATCGCACACTGACCTTCTTTCCCTAGTCTCAGTCTCTCTCACTGGGGTCAAGGTTGTGAGACTCTGGAACAGCTTGCGTTTCTGGGAAGGAAAAGATTCGGCATCCCGAGTCTCCTCTTTTACATTGATTCTTGGTTGCTGGCTTTCCTGCTGGTTTGGGTGGCGGTGACAGCCCAGGTGCCAAAACAGGGGTGGTGGCAAGTCTGAGAACCAAAACAGGATGTGCACGCAGCACGTTTTCTGACTGTTTGGATTCTCGCTTGCACACATGCCACCACCCAGCGCTTTCTTCGATTCACATGGATTTAGTTCTGGTTTCTGTTGTCACGGCCAGCCCCTGAAACTGTCGACACAACTCTTTAGTTAATGTCTTTGTTGCCGGATAATACCATAGGCATTTTGGTATGACAGCTGAAAACAGTAAGACAGAAATTGGAAGTCGGGCCCAGTTAGCTGTCAGCATTGGATTCCACATGCATGCTGTTTCCTGCAGGAGGATGGCCCAGAGAAGAGCTGAACCGGTAACGGTGCCTCAAGTTTAACAGAGCCTCTAGCAGCCGGCAAAGCACTTTCACTTTATTAGTACTAACGGCCGTCAGCGCAGTGGTTCGTACAATTGCCATTTTGTAGGTGAGGCCGTTGAGGCTCAGAGGGGCCATGCAGCCACCACTGAAAGACAGAAGCGGAGCCAGTCTGGTCTCCCAGCTCCAAAGTCCTAACTCCTGAAGGTCACAGACTAACGGGTCTTTTTTTTTTTTTCCCAAAGATTTTATTTATTTATTTGACAGAGAGATCCCAAGTAGGCAGAGAGGCAGGCAGAGAGAGGGGGGAAACAGGCTCCCTGCTGAGCAGAGAGCCCGACACAGGGCTCGATTCCAGGACCCTGAGATCATGACCTGAGCCGAAGGCAGAGGCTTTAACCCACGGAGCCACCCAGGCGCCCCAAGACTAATGGTTCTTAATGACAGGAATTTTATGGTGATAGCCTGCTGTACTCCCCCACGCCGCCCACCCCCGCAGTTTCAGTAGTGAAAGTTGAAAACAGCATCAGATCAGGACCCACAGTTAGTGAGGTAAGGTGAAAGTTGGTACTGGGTGGTGAGAGGAGCAGTAAAATCGCTTCCAAGTTGCTGTCCCTTTCTGCCTGCTGTTTGAAGGCAGAGGTTTGAAGGCCCAGGGGCATCTTTCCATTTCTGTCACAATAACCTTTAGTTAGGTCAGAGCTTCTTGATTTTCTCTGATGCCATTGATGCTCCTTAGACAATCTTACGTTGTCCCTTCGCTGCACAGTTGCCTGGGTTCTCGAGGTTCAGCACAGTTGTGGGGCTTCACAGATGCTCTGCGGCGCTACAGTGTGCCCCAGGTTAGAAGCCCCTGCTCTGCCCAGATACAGAGCCCTTAGATTCTGATTACACATGGAGGTGGTGGAAACCCTTACTCACCAGTGCCATGGCTGACCTCTGTGCTTTCATCACTCAGGTGTGTAAGTGACCCTCCCCTGGTTCCAGCAGTCCTCTGGGCTCCTCACACTTCCTTTCTGTAGCTGCCTTCTATGGAGTGTGCTCGCCAGGCTCCAGATACAAACAGTAGGGTACGGAATCCATCTCAGTTGAACTAGGCCCTCACTGGGGTGGGAGGGGAATTGCAAAAAGACCTGATCCTTTGGCTATTCAAAATGCATGCTTTGCAACCCAGGGCGGTGAACCTGAAAAGGGCTCAGGAGATTAAACTCTACTAATTTGTGGGCACCTACATAGCTAGCAGAGCTGAAATTTGGAACTAAGCTGTTGAAAAGAGTTATCAAGTCCTTACTAGGTGTACTTTATGGTCACTTAGCCCCTGGTGTTGGAGAGTGAGCAAATGAAAATCCTTTCTCGTCTGTGCTGACACCTTTCCTCTGCCTTTTGGACTTAGGGAAACAATGGGTTTGGAATTTTAGTGGCACCGGAATCCTCAAAGAGCTTAATGAGTGAAAGTCTTGAAGCCCAGGAATCTGCATCCCAGAGAGAGTCTTGCACTCCAGAGTCAAGCTAATGCCAGTGACTGTCCAGCTGCACCCAGAGGGACACTGGACCACAGGCTGCTGATCTTTTCCCTTTTCATTTTTAGTGGCAGGATAGATCACTGTCACTGTCTTCTCACACTAATTCTCAAGGAGAGGATAGCCTGTCTGTGTGATTCAAGAGTGATGACAAATTTCTAGGACAGCTGAGGCTGCTGCTTATGGAATGACCCAGTTTGGACAGCTTGCGAGTCCCTTGTGTCCAGGGCTGGGGACCCCATACCATGTCAGTGGTCCCTTTGACCAAGTTTACAAACTGCCTGGAGCGGTGTGACAGCCTAGTGCTAGTCCAAGGGATGTGACAAAAGGCTCCATTAACTTTGGAAGGAGTTTGTTTATGTAGTGACCCCTTCTGCTATGTTGGCCCCTTCAGGGAGGTCTGGAGGGAAGAGGAATGGCAGAATGTGTGTCCACTTTGACATTTTTTGAGGTTCCATTTGAAGTCCTCCCTCTGTCCCATTGCCAGTATTAGAGAAAAGGACAAGGCAGCATCTCTTAGAGGACTAGCTGGGAGATGAAAGCAAAATGCAAAAGGTTAGGTTAAAATCATCGAGGTTTTTGTTTCTTTGTGTGTTTTTGTTTTGTTTTGTAATTATCACATTTGGGGGGGGGAGTAGATACTTGATCAGAGATTATCTTTGTGTCCCCGATCCCCATCCCCTCCTCCTACCTCTGTTATGCTGAAATAGAGACAAGTAAAAAGATATAAATTTTGGAATCAGAAGAACCAAAGTCTAATCTCCATTCTATAGTTGGTTAGGATGTGATCTCAGGCAAGTCAGGTCTCCAGTATGAACTGTGGAAAATAATAAGTTCCAAGAAGCTCAAGGAAGGTAATTCCCAACACACTGTACAAACATCAGGGAGAACGGGGAAGCCGTTTGCAGCAACTCTGCGTTACTCTTGGGAGCCTTTTTGTCCATCGCTAGGTTGGCAGACACAGTTCTACTTTATTTCTTCTCCCCATGTCATTTCCTCTAGTAGCACTTGAAAACAGAGTAAAGGCCGAAGTCCTACAAAGCCCTGGTGGTCGCCCCTCTCTCGGCCTTCGCTCCGTATCTCCTGCCGCTCCTGTTCACTCTGCTCTGCTGCCCTGGCCTCACCACCCTCTGTCACCCAGGCAGGCTCCCACCCGGGGCCTTTGCTCTCCTTGCCTGGAACGCTCTTCCACGGATGCCTGTGGCGCTCACTCCTTCCTCGGGTCTCTGTTCAGACGGTACACCAGAGCGTCTTTCCTGACCTTCCGGAGAGTGAAATGCTCCTGCCCCCACAGAATGACTCTGTCATTCAACTCCTGCTTTATATTTCTTCAAGGCCCGTATCACCTCCTGCAGTGTTAGATGTTCATTTGTTTTCTGTGTCCTCCTTCACTAGAGTGTAAGCTGCAGGAGAACATGGCTGTCCTAGCACCAAAACAGAGTCTGACGCGTGGGCTCTCAGTAAATATTTATTGGGAGAATGAGTAATTAACTGTTAGTACATCCTAACCTCTTAGGGGACATAAACCTCTGGACCCTACTTCCTCGCCTCTTCTCCACCTGGTGCATAGTGTGCCCCAGCAGCCCACTGGCCTGGCTCCGAGACCAGCGGCCGCTTCCTAAGTGTCAGTAATCCTGTGGACACTGTGTAAGCCTTACTTTGTCTAACCTGCCCACTGCTGCCGTCTCTCTTCTACTCTCGTTCTTGAGGCTGACTCCTGAGAGCAGCTTTGCGTAGCTGTCTTCTGCCTTAGAGAGCCACCTCTGGTTCCTTTGCTGGGCTCTCTTCATCATTAGTGATGAACTGAATCACTTAAATTCTGGGATTCTCTTAAGATTCAGCACTGGCAAGGATTTTCTTCTGTTTCTACATAACTTATTAGATTATCTTTGAATGATATCACACACGCACACGTGTATACACATGCACACACTTGCACATCTCTTGGTAGGATGTCTCATGATCAACTTGTACCAGCTTGCCCCTAACTGAACAGTCCCCCACCCTATCCCAAGCTTGCTCCTCCTGTAGTCTGAGAGTGTTAATGGCATAACCTTTCACCCAGTCATTCCACTTGATTCTTCCCAATGTCCTCTTGATCACTACTGCACGATCTTGAAAAGATGCAGGTCTTACTGTTTTGCTGTTCCCAGTGTCATAATTGATTTCAGGCGGGGGTCATCAGTAGATGCTGAAACAATGAGGTAAGTGGTGGTTAGGGAACAGGATTTTCACATGGCCATAAATGACATTAATTACAAAGGAGGAAGTGCTACTTTTAAGATGGAGACATCTCCTGTCACCTTTCGAACTTTTAGCACCATCAGTGGTTGGGCAACATGGTTTTATGTGTTTTCTAAACCAAGAGTTACACGTCACCTGTGTAGTCTCCTTGCCAAAAATGTTTAACCTAAATCTAATCATGAGGAAACAAATTCAGAATATAGGACATTCTTTCTGCAAGACAGATGGCTTAGATACTCAGGTTAGTGTCACAAAAATAAAAAAAAGGCAAAGACATACTATTCTAGGTTGTGACTGAAGGGAGAGCAACCAAATGAGGTGCATGGTTCTCAATTAAATCCTGGATTGGGGGGGGAATCTAAAAGATTATAAAAGACATTTTGGGGGGGGCAACTGAGGAAATTCAAATATGTACTGTAAATTAGATTATATTATTGAATCAGTGTTAAGTTTCTTGAGTGTGATAAAGGTATTTTTGTTCTGTAGGAGAATGTCCTTAGTCTCAGGAAATGCACACTAAAGAATTTGGGGATGAAATGTCTCGGTATCTGCAACTTTCAAGTGATTCTATAAACAAAAATCGTGTGTGTATATGCTTGTGCGTATATGCTTGAGAGAGAAAAATATGGCTAAAAGCTGGTGAATCTAGGTCATAGTTACATGGCTATTCATTATTCTTTTGGTGTATTTGTAAGTTTCGTAGTTTCAGAATTAAAAGGGGATACAGGGAAGGGGGGCATGTAGACATGGGGGGTGAAATGAGTGTGTACCAATTACCAGCTGTGTTTCTGCTCATTTTATTTTTTTCATATAAAACATTAAGTAAGGGGTGCCTGGATGGCTCAGTGGGTTAAGCCTCTGCCTTCAGCTCAGGTCGTGGCCTCAGGGTCCTGGGATTGAGCCCCGCAACAGGCTCTCTGCTCAGCAGGGAGCCTGCCCCACCACTGCCACCCACCTCTCTGCCTACTTGTGATTTCTGTCAAATAAATAAAATCTTTAAAAAATATATTAATCCAAAATTGCTGTAAAAAAATTTAAGTCTATTCAAATAAAGTTGTCTAAGGTCAGCATAGATAATACAAAAAAATATATATTTAAAAAATAAAACATCAAGTAAGAAGTACCGCCCACCCACCCTCCATGCAGATCTGTTTATGTCACTTGGTTAATGTGGTGGCCACATATGGATCTCTGGATACAATTTTTTTTTTTTTTTAAGATTTTATTTATTTATTTGACAGACAGAGATCACAAGTAGGCAGAGAGAGAGGAAGGGAAGCAGGCTCCCCGCTGAGCAGAGAGCCTGATGTGGGCTCCATCCCAGGACCCTGGGATCATGACCTGAGCTGAAGGCAGAGGCTTTAACCCACTGAGCCACCCAGGTGCCCCCCTCTGAATACAATTCTTTTTTCTTTCTTTCTTTCTTTCTTTCTTTTTTTAAAAAAAAAAATATTTATTTATTTATTTATTTGAGAAAGAGACAGTGAGAGAGAGCATGAGTGAGGAGAAGGTCAGAGGGAGAAGCAGACTCCCCGTAGAGCTGGGAGCCCGATATAGGAATTGATTCCGAGACTCCAGGATCGTGACCTGAACTGAAGGCAGTTGCTTAACCAACAGAGCCACCCAGGCACCCCCAGATACAATTCTTTTTTTTTTTTTTTAAGATTTTATTTATTTATTTGACAGACAGAGATCACAAGTAGGCAGAGAGAGGAGGAAGCAGGCTCCTTGCTGAGCAGAGAGCCTGATGCGGGGCTCGATCCCAGGACCCTGGGATCATGACCTGAGCTGAAGGCAGAGGCTTTAACCCACTGAGCCACCCAGGTGCCCCCCTCTGAATACAATTCTTTTTTCTTTCTTTCTTTCTTCTTTTTTTTTTAATATTTATTTATTTATTTATTTGAGAAAGAGACAGTGAGAGAGAGCATGAGTGAGGAGAAGGTCAGAATGAGAAGCAGACTCCCCGTAGAGCTGGGAGCCCGATATAGGAATTGATTCCGAGACTCCAGGATCATGACCTGAACTGAAGGCAGTTGCTTAACCAACAGAGCCACCCAGGCACCCCCAGATGCAATTCTTTTTTTTTTTTTTTAAGATTTTATTTATTTATTTGACAGACAGAGATCACAAGTAGGCAGAGAGAGGAGGAAGCAGGCTCCTTGCTGAGCAGAGAGCCTGATGCGGGGCTCGATCCCAAGACCCTGGGATCATGACCTGAGCTGAAGGCAGAGGCTTTAACCCACTGAGCCACCCAGGCGCCCCCCAGATACAATTCTTAATAGCACTTGAAAAATATCATGCCACTTTCTGCTGGCCCCCTTGGTTTCTAATGAGAAATTTGCTGTCTTTGAAATTGTTTTCCCTCTGGTTGCTTTCAAGTTTTTCATTTTCAAAAGTTTAATTGTAATATATCCTGTCATGAATTTCTTTGGGTTTATCTCTTCCGGGTTGCTCATCCTTTGAATCTGTAGACTTAGGTCTCTTGCCACATTTGGGGAGTTTTTAGCATTTATTTCTTTAAGTACTTTTCAACCCACCTTTTTTCTTCTTCATCCAGGGCTTGGATGATATGATGTTAGTTGTTTGTTTGTTTGTTTTTATGAGTACGGGTGACCTTGTTATCCCTGAGCCATGGTGAAAGTCCTGTCTCTTCAGCCCTCCCCTGACAGCAGGGAGGGGAAAGGTGTCTTATTTCTCCGAGGTGGGTTACAAGTCCAGGCTCCCTGTTTGGTCTCCACTTATTCCTTGGGGTGTGGGGAAGGCATTTGTTACTGGCTGGTGAGAATGAAAGCCCCAGCTTTGTACTTGGCCTTCTTTGACACCTTTGGGCAGGGAATTGGAGAGCTATATTATAATAGCCTTGCAAGGCAGGGGAGTCTAGACTCCTGGTGGCAGATGAGGTGTTTGTTGTGCTGTCTGTCTGGAATAGAACGATTATTGTCTAAAAGTTTTGTTTCGTGAGGTTGCCCTTTTTCTGGTCCTTTGGGCAGCGAGAGTAGGTTTTGTTGCAGCTTTTTTGTCTGCCTCCACTGGTGTTTCCAGATTGTTGGTTTCTTCAGCTCCAAGTCTGGGATGTATGAGATAAAGAGGAAACCCAGGGAACTCACCACTGCATCGTTCTTCGGGTCCCAAGGTCTCTAGCCAGGCTTGCCTTCTTCTCTTCGCCTTTCAAAACCTACTTAGGTTGGTTTGTTTTATTATTATCTTTTTAATTAAATAAACTCTACCCCTTATATGGGGCTCGAACTCACAACCCCAAGATCAAGAGTCACATGATCTTGTGACTCTTCACTGAGCCAGGCAGGCATCCCTACTTATGTTTGTTTTATATATAGCATCTGGAGTTTTTAGTTTTACTTAGTGGGGGGAATAGAGAACAGTATTTCTGTTCCATCTTCCCAGATGCAGAAGTCCCTGCAGTAGCACATGAAGGGTCTTTGTGGGCTGGGCTCTGCCTCCTCTCCAAACTCATTGTCGCCACATGACCTCCTCCTTGGTCCCACCATATCAAACTACTTGTAGCCCCTTGAACTTGGTGTGCTCCTTTGTGTCTTCATGCTCTTGGGTGTTCTTTAGCCCCAGATGACCTCCCCACTTGCTTTTTTTTTTTTTTTTAAGATTTTATTTATTTGACAGACAGAGATCACAAGTAGGCAGAGAGGCAGGCAGAGAGAGAGGAGGAACCAGGCTCCCTGCTGAGCAGAGAGCCCGATGCGGGGCTCGATCCCAGGACCCTGGGATCATGACCCAAGCCGAAGGCAGAGGCTTTAACCCACTGAGCCACCCAGGCGCCCCCCCACCAACTCCCTTTCTTATCTGTATTGTTTCTGTTTTGTTCATTTGGGTTTTGTCTGTGAAATCTACCTGGACAGTTCATACACTCTTGCCTTGGGCTGAATTTTGCCTCTTCTGTCCTATGTGGCACTTTAAATTACCTCTATAGTTGTGTTTCCATCTTGTGTTGTAATTATTTGTCTTTTTCTCTAACCAGACCATGAACTGCCTTTGAGGGCTGGGACCCTATTCTATTTATCCTTACCCTCAGTGACTAGCATAATACTTCAGAATTGTTTATTGGATGGGTGGATGAGTGACTATATTTTTAATTTCCTTCCCAGGTTATTAAATGCATTTATCTCCTGCACCCCATCCCCTGCCCAAGCCCCCAGCTTACATATCCACTGTGTGCTTGCCTGCTGCTTCTACAGTGGAAGAAGAAATCCAGCAGGCTTTCCTGAAGGAAGGCCTCCTCAGACCGTGGCACTCCATTGACTGCTGTTAGCTATACTGTGTAGCCTTCTTGAGTTCCTGTGAGTGTAGACTTAGTGGTGCGCTTCTGGCAAAAGTATCTTATTGAGGATGGGAACCATCATTTTTATTACGCCAGCACCTAATAAAGTGACATTCTGACACAGGCACTTAGTAAACACTCCTTAATGATAATGAGGAAATGAGTCTTGATGGCTAATTGCTGTCTTTCCTTGCTAAGATGCAAGGAAAGAACAGAACTGTTCCCAGAACTGTTTTGTGGATCCTAGAAGATTTTCACTTGCCTACATGTTTAAGTAAATCTCAGGCTGTTTAATGTCCTAATTTGATGCTATAGGTTGGTTTTTAAGGGTCCTTATACTCCCTCTCTAAGTGCTAGATTAAATCCGGACTGCTCAATTCCTGTGCTCCTGCACTGTAGGTCACAAAGCTCAGTAGACACACTGAGCATGGCATTGAACTCCCCCTTGGAAGCTGATGGCAGTATATTTTTTAAAAAATCAAAACTAGGGCGCCTCAGTGGCTCAGTTGATAAAGCGACTGCCTTTGGCTCAAGTCATGATCCTGGAGTCTCAGGATCGAGTCCTGCATTGGGCTCCCTGCTCAGCGGGGAGTCTGCTTCTCCCTCTGACCCTCTCCCCTCTCATGCTCTCTGTCTCACTCACTCTCTCAAATAAATAAAATCTTTAAAGAAAAATTAAACCGTTTTTCTTTTTTTAGTTCACAAGGCCCTCATTTAATTAAGGCAGCAAACATGTAAGGAGAGAAAGAAAATGAGCATTGGAGAGAGGGAATAGAATATAAATTGGTGTTATAGCCAGCCAGGGGTGAGACCCACATCTAGAACTGAAACTGTGATTAAGAACGTCACACCTCTTAGCCACTTCTGTTCATTTTATTTCCGTGAGGAGCTTGGTTATTTTTCCTTCCAGTATGTGCTGCACACTTCCCTTTGTGCACACAAAGCAGTAAAGGGTCCCAGTGGAACCAGCTTCCAGACGGTGGGAGTAAAGGGTCAAGAAGTGCCCTCCCACCCAAACATGTCACAAGCCACATGCATAATTAGTTCTTGGGTATGCATCGGTTTTGGGGGCTTCTCTCAAAGACTGCCTTCTAGGAGTTTCTGGGGAAATGAAATTTCTGGGTAACATCCCGGCTCTTGTGGCAAAGCCGTTAAGACAGCAAGGAGGAGGGAGATGGAGGTTCAAGGCAAATGTAGCCCTCCTCATCGGACACACGTTTATGGGTTAACTTTGAGTCTTTTACGGTTTTTCCACAAGCAGAGGCCTAAACTTTAAAAACTATTTTCTGCTTTGTTGCACTTGGCTTGTGAAGCCCCAGGTGATTTTGACTACACACTGCCACTCACTCCTCCCAGGAAGCCCAGGGCTTACCTTTACAGCCCTGTGTCTTGGCTGCCCCAACTCTAGTCTCTCCCCATGGGAGCCCGAGGAGCATCCTACAGGAATCCTGACAACGACCTGGAGGAGGAATAGCTCCTTCTTCTGTTGGAAATAGCTCTGGAAGTTACTGAACCTGTTCTCAGAGAGCAGGGTTAACAATGGGGAAAGAGTATAACAGAGCGAGTATGGGCTGCTCCCGGACTGGGACGAACCAGCGCATGTGTCAGAAGGTTGAGACCAGAGAAGAGAAGGCGGACAGAACTAGAGCTGGGCTGGGGCCCCCCACTCAATGAGTGACCGTGCAGGTGACTGTGCTGTTAGCTCTGCCACATAAAATTAGAAGAAGGGTCCTATGCTCGTGGCTTGGTAAGAGGATTCAGTGTGCTTATAATGCTAAAAAGTGAAATAGTCTTGTGGGGTTGGTAATTACTGTCTTGAATTCTTTTCTTGTCCTGATTTCTGGTTTTCTTGATCAGGCCCTGAGCAGCTGATAAATTCCTCTGGTCTCTCCTTACGCCTCCCACTTGTTTCCTGGTATCAGTACTAAAGGCTGCCCCGAAGCCCCACGGTGAGCCCCAGGCTTCAAACCGTGGCTTTCTGTGCCTGCGGTCGCTTTGAACCCTTTTTCACACCTGTTGTGCTCAGTACTGTGGTCAAGCTGACCTTTCCAATTGCCTGTACTCAGCCCTCCGCTCAGGCAGTCCACGTAGTTGAAGCCTCCTTGCCTCCCCATCCAATAGGGTCGTCCTCCTCTACCTTCTCAAGTTAAGAAATCGACCCAGAGGAGTGGGAAGTCTGCTGGAGGGTGTGGTAGAGTGAGGTTGTCATCCTAACTGCCACCTGCTGGCCTTTCCTATCCTCTTGAGCGTATCCTTATCTAGAAAGTGGAGTATTACCTACCACATGGGATCGTTAGGAATATTAAATCAGATAATATGTTTAAAATATCTGGAACAGGCTGGCCACATAAGTGGGCACTCCGGAAATACTCATTTCTCCTTTGCTGTGACGTGAAAATTCCCTTTCCAAATAGGAAGTCCTGTATGCGACAGCCAGTTCTCCTGCCTCTTATCCCCCTTCGTGCTGCATCATCCTTGATGGACTCCCCTTCCGTCTAGAAATGCTGTGCGTTGTGAGTTGTTTTTCCAGAAATTGGATTTGTGCCTTACCCCTTGGGATAGCCGAGGTAGGTTGTTGAGGCAGCAAACTAACCGGGGTTTTAGTTAGGTGTGTGGCTGGTAGCGTGGTACCAACGCTAGCAGACATGTGTGGGAATCGAACCTATGATTCAGCTACACCACTGCCTCCGGTGACAGCAGCACTTCTCTTTCATCTGTGTGTGCTCCGCTTGCTTCCATCCAGCTCTTACAAGAGTCCTGAGAGGCAGGCAGATTCTCACTCTATAGAAAAAGAAAATGAGACCCAGAACGCAGTCCCCTGTGTCACACTAGTAATGACTGGCAGAACCCAAAAGACATCACAGTTGCCTTGATTTTTCTATCTGGTACTTCTGTGAAGTTTTGAACCCAGGTGAGAGCCCAAATTCTGGCCATTCAAGTGAAAGTTTAGAAGGTGTGGGGCTCTACCACAGAACCCTCTTGCTTTGCTGTCACTAGTGTACACCTTGTTCCGTTTCTTACGGGTTATTCATTAGTTTATTGAATGAATTATGTGCTGGGCACCGTAGGCAACAGGGATTCTGTCAGAAACAAAGGAAAAGAGTCATGCCCTGATGGAGTGTGTCCTAATGGGAGGCTGACAATCAGCCAATTCAAGAGTGTCCGTGGTGATGAGTGTGGTGCAGGGGAATAAGGCGGAAAGGAAGCTGGGAGTGGGATGGGGCAGGCACTGAGTTTTCACTTTGATTCTTTGTACTGTCTGCTCTGTGAGAGTGGTCTGTCACACCCTATCCCCAGATTCCGGCATATCAGAGGACTTTTGGAGACTGGTTTTAAGAGGTGAACCAGCTTTACCCAGTAGAAGCAGGCGCAGGAGCTGTCTGCTTACCCACTGAATTACCCAAGACCTCCCCAGCTTAGGGCAGAGATAGCCTGGATAATGCCTTGGAATGCTGTGGTAGGTGGGGAGGGAGGCCGTGCTGGTTTTTCTTAGAGACTTTTTGTTAAATCTAGAGCTCCCCCTGCCGTTAGAAGACAGGGAGGGCTCTCAACTGATCTTTTAAAATGATTATTTTTCATCCTAAGGGTTCAGAAATGTTTGTTTGGTAAATAAGGAGTGCGGGGACATTTCGATCTTTCTGCTGCCACTGTTGTTGCTGAGGCCCAGCCCCCAGGAGTGGATGGGGGGAGGAAGCACAAAGGCCCAGGCAGGACAGGGTCATATCTGTGCTTTTGCTACTTTTAGCTTCTCCCCTGTGCTCCTACCACAGCCAGCAGCCTCTCAAAAGTTATCGCCACACACAGTTTCACAGCTGTTCTGAAATTCTAGGGCAGCAGAAGTGAAACTGACCACTGTCTTGTAAATTTCTCTCTTATTGCTCTTGTTCCCTACTTGAAGTGAGTCAGGCCTTTTCCCCTCTTATCCTCATGGTGTCCCAATTCATCCTTTGTCTTTATAGCCAAGTGTTTGATACAAAACTCTCTTCATTGTGCCACATTTGAGATTTGGTCCTGGTTTGGTCTGGTTTGCTGCCTCAAGAGCTGTGGTCTATGTAGCGGTAGGCTTCAGGGTCTGTAGGGAGCCCTTCCTGTCAGCTGCTGGTTGTGTGCACTGGGGTCAACCATACACTTACTGTGAAGTTCTTTTAGCCCTCAGAGATGAAATTCAAGGTAATTTTAGCGACACTGTTATATTAGCTGAAGTGAAGAAGGAAATGGCATCCAAGCAGATGTAGGTCTTTCTGGTGGAAGTTTGGTCACTTTGTGATTCCGAATTAGGTCGAAGAAGTAAGGTGGACCCGACATGCAGCCGTGGTCCTTTCTGTGTCCCTGTCTTTACCAGAGTGAGCTGGGGCCCAGCACACATTCTTGGAGGGTTGACTGGTCAATAAGGATTGTGCAGCTAATGGTCAAGTATTGGGTCCAGGATATTTTTTTACGTTGCATTCCATTTGTGCACTTTATAGAGCCCGAGCTTAGGGAGTGACTGTTCTCATTAGGAATGAACTAAACAAAACGGTTGTAATGGGGTAGCTGAACCATGAAAGATACGTGCTTACTCAGGTGCCATGTTCTTCTTCACTTCCGCTGATAAGATCTAGTATTGCTAAAATTAACTTGAATTAAGATGCTTTCTCCAGCGTAAATTATAGCTGTACACATGAGCTTCATAAAAGTAATTGTTTTATGATTCTTTTCCCAACAGCTTTGAAAAGTCCAGCTGCGTTTCATGAACAGAGAAGGAGCTTGGAGAGGGCCAGGGTAAGACCTTTCTTCCCCGAGGGCCTGCAGAGCCCAAGGCATGGCTGGTGTGTTCCTTCCAGCCAGCCCACACCTCAGTTCCACACACAAAGCGCTGCCTTTTTCTGTTCCGTCCCCACCCCAGCCGTCTCACAGCATGAAATGATACGTGATCAGGATTTCTCCTTTTCTGCATTTAAGGGTGTAACAGTAGTCCTCCCTCCTGTTGCTTTGGGGACCGCTGGTCTGTTCCCATCTTTCATCCCACCTGCCCTTTTATAGATGCCGGGGTGCGAACACCAGCCACGGGAAAGCCTGCTGAGGACTGGTCTTCCACGTCCTTGGCTGCTGTGCCCACGCCTCTCTAGGAGGGGCATTCCGAGGGGCAGGAAACCTCACCAGTCTCCATGTGCCCTGAGTAGCCAGCGTCCACTGGAGGCAGTGAATGCAGAAGCTGCGCCCCAGTTTGAGCTCTGGTTCCTGCTACAGCACCTGGCCTGCTGCCTTGTCCCCCCTTGGTTTCAGTTCCCTCAGGGGCCTCAGGGGGATATTCTGCTGCCCAGTGTGGGCAGAGATGGGGAAGTCGCCAGACATGCTTCCCCTCTACCCCCTTCACTTTTTTCTTTTACATAAAAGACAAGGAAAGAGAACCTCCCCGGTGGAGGGCCATACAGGTCAGGCTCCCTAAGACCCACAGCTCTTGCAGAGACTGAAATACTTACTTCTGAGACTTTTTTCTGTCTTTCTTATTTTATTTCTTTAAAATTTCTAAGGAAAATTATGACTAATTCCTAGAGTTAGTGGGAAGAATGAGGTCATACACCAGGAACCAAAGCAGTAACAAGCTGCGCTGGTGTAGTTACTGGGAGGAGTGGAGAATCCAGCGGGCGGTGGGGCTCGTCTGGGCCCCCGACCCAGCTGTAAGACTTGGTGCCGTTACCTGGCCTGCTTCGCGAGTCGGCAAGCAGCTAACGAGCTCGGTCGAACCGCTCTTACTTACCGATTACTTCCACGTGCCGAGTGATGTCGTCCTCCTGGTTCTGCTCCCTTGGGCTCTTAGGGGTTGGGTGCTCTTCTCTTCATTTCGTAGCTGCACCTGGGAGAGGTTAACTCAGTTGTCCAGCTAGTAAGTGGCAAAGCTGAGACTCAAAGCTTGGTCTGTGGGCTTCAGGTATTTTCTTAATAAGTGCTGCATTCTAGCTCGTCCACAGTTCAGAATGTCGGGTGGCTTAGAAAATACGGCTCCCTCTGATGCCTGTGAAGACCTGTGGTGTCCGACTCCTGTTCTGCCATCTTCTGTAGCAGCCGTGGCAATCCCAGTGCCCTCTGCAGGTGGGGCAGAGTGACAGACACAGAGCCGTCTCCTGCAGGGTTCCACGCTGCCCGGTCAGGGCTTCGAGGCAGCAGGCGAGCGCCACGGCTTTACCGTTCCCACAGGCAGTGTGCTCTGGCTTGTTATTTCTGCTCGACGCTAGTCTACCTTGTCCTGTCCTATCCTGTCCTGTCCTGTTCTGTGCTGGCTTTGACCTACTCATGGTCTTGACCTATCGTTTGAAAAATTCTGGTGCTGTAGTTAAGAGCCACAGACTCTGGAGTCAGACAGACTTGGGGCCGCCTGGGTGTTACAGCAGTGGGCTGGCGCTGAGCCTGGTCAGGGGACGCTTTAGTTCACTTGGCATCTCAGAAATGCAGAAATGAGGGCATTGGATTTGAAGGAACTACACCTATGACACCGTGTGTCAGAATTAGTATTCTGTTGGGCAGCCATTCAAAATGAATGGAAAATGC
Source organism: Martes martes (assembly GCF_963455335.1). Lineage (NCBI taxonomy): Eukaryota > Metazoa > Chordata > Mammalia > Carnivora > Mustelidae > Martes > Martes martes. The sequence goes on from NC_137895.1 coordinate 8,321,058, forward strand.
TCATGAGATCATACATTACAGTTTTTGAACAAGATATAAAATTATGTTCACTATGATTACAACTCTGCAAAATGAGACATCTGCATGGAAGAATGATTAGAAATAAATATCCCAAAATACAGTGAGTGATTGAGTTTTTATTATTGTTTTACTTTGTGATTTTCTACATTTTCTTTAATGAAAATGTATTACTTTTATGATAGTACAAGTAATAGATTTTTTTTAAAGATTTTATTTATTTATTTGGCAGACAGAGGTCACAAGTAGGCAGAGAGGCAGGCGGGGCGGGGGTGGGGAACAGGCTCCCTGCTGAGCAGAGAGCCCGACACAGGGCTTGATCCCAGGACCCTGGGATCATGACCTGAGCTGAAGGCAGAGGCGTTAACCCACTGAGCCACCCAGGTGCCCCCAAGTAATAGATTTTTAAGAAACACATTAGTAATTCAACCTCAGAGAAACAAATAGTCTTGCCGGCGCGGGGAGGGGTAGGCAGGTGCACTGGAAGTAGATGCAGTGCCCCCGGACCTCCCCTTGCCTCAGAACCCTGGAGGCTCCAGCTAAGATGGGGGGGCGGGGGGAGCCCACAGGGGTTCCATGTCATAACTTATATCCTGGATTTGAGATCCTCTTGGTGTGTTTTTTCTGTAGACAGAGGACTATCTGAAACGGAAGATTCGTTCCCGGCCGGAGAGATCGGAGCTGGTCAGGATGCATATTTTGGAAGGTGTGTTAGGTTGGAAATGCTTTCTCCCTGTGCCCTTGCCGCTTCCACCGTGCGTGCCCCACATTTCTTTGTCCTTCTTCCTTATCGCTCCCATTTCTGTGGCCGGCGCATAAGCCGGGCCTTTTACACCGTAGAACAGCAGGGCCGTGTTGCCACGCTGGTTCCGCAAATTCCCAGAGCGGCACAGTCACATTCTCTTGGGTTGCCCTGCCCTTTCTCCTCTGGCCATGTGGTGGCCCTGGATCTTGTCATCCCTTGGTATGAAAGCCTTTTCTCCGGAATCTTCTGAAAGCGCAGTCCCTTTCTGTGTTCATTCACTCCTTCACTCCCACGTCCATTCCGCATTCACGTGAGCACCTGCGCCACCCGAGCGAGCGCATCCTGGGTGTGTCCACCTGGCCCGGCACACACTTCTGTCCACATTCTAGTGAAGGAACGGTTTTGGCTGCTGAAAGCAGTGTGAATGTATCCATTTTGTTGTTGTTTTTAGTTTTGAGTCAGCTTTGAGTCTGGAGGAGAACTTCCTTAGTCTGAGCCCCGCATCGTGTAGACAGAGACGCTGAGACCAGAGCAGGGACTGAGTTGCCTTTGTAACCCAGAAGGCTTGAGGGAGGGCGAGGAGGGCTCCATCATCTGCTGTGCTTTCGGCTCTGTAGCCCCCGTGCCCAGTGACCTTGACTGGCTGTGCTCACGCTCTGTCTGCAGTCAGGGCCCCTTCTATGTCCTGTAGAACTTAAGGCTGGGCCGCTCTTCTCTGCCTGGGACACTCTCTGCATCCTGATGGCTTCTGCTCCTTCCCCAGAGGGAAGGAGAGCTGCTCTGGAGTTCCCAGGGTAGAGCCAGGTCCATTCCTACATCCTCCTGCACTCCATTCTCTCCCACGGGCAGAGACCTCGGCCGAGCCTTCCCTCCAGGCCAAGCAGCTAAAGCTGAAGAGAGCCAGACTGGCTGATGACCTCAACGAGAAGATTGCACAGAGGCCGGGCCCCATGGAGCTGGTTGAGAAGAACATTCTGCCTGTGGAGTCCAGCTTGAAAGAAGCCATCATTGGTGAGGAGGCCCCAGGCACCCTGAGTGGACGTGCGGGCCGGATGCAGGAGGAAGGGGCTCTGGGCTTCTCGCTGCTTGACTTCGTGCTTCAACTTGGGGAACTGAGGCGCACAGTGTGAGAGCCGGAGAAGCAGGTTGTGTTAGCTTGGGACAGTCCCAGCGGCCTCAAGGACCATGCCAGAGGCAACAGCTGTGCCAGATGGATCCCCAACTGCTCTGGGCACACCCCCCGGCCCTGCCAGGGGGGTGGTTCAGGAGAGATGATGGCTGAGACTGGGGCTGCGGGATGAGTTGGAATTCAAGTCCACTATGGGCTCCAGGGACGGGGAGCCTCTCAGGGCGAGGAGCAGCCTGGGCGTGGAGCTGGAAGGAGGTGGGAGGTGGGCAGAGTCCAGGACGTGCCAGGGCCTTGGGTGCCACAGGTAGGTGTTCGGACCTGATTCCTTTAGACTTTGGTCATTGTTAGTACAGGCATGTCTTCTTGGCCCCAGCGGGCCTAAGACCTGGTTCTGGGCAAGGCTGTGCGTTCCTGCCCCTGGGAGGTCGCCATGAGGCTCACCTACTCCCTCCAGTGTAAGGAGTTAGATCTTCTGGGCAGAGTACCAGGGGGGAACCACAGACCCCAGAGCAGGCCAAGTGGGGCCGTGAGCTCAGGGTCAGAGGGGGCTTTGGTTTCTAGGGCCTCTGCGCTGTGGGAGGCACCCAGTGTGCCCTGACAGCCGCTCTGTCAGTTGGGGCGCATAGCCCTCTTAGCTCCCGCCTTCTCCCTGGCATTCATCCCACCACGTCTCCGTGTTCTCCTGCCCTGGTCCTCACTGAATTCCATAGCAGCCCCTAATGCCGGGCCTGCGTTTAGTCCAAAGTCGGTTCTGGACTCTCCAGCCACCCAGACTGTGAGAGTCGGCATGGTGCCAGGCCCTGCGTGTGAAGTCACGCAGTTTACAAAGATGAACACGGTATGACGCTGCCCTCCAAGAATTCAGTCTGATGCAAGAAGACTGACGTAGGAACATGCGATTTCCGAGCCTGGCTCCTGGTCAGATGCCAGCACTGTGTATTAAGAAGGCCACGGTCCTGTGACATAGTAGCTGAGTCACCTGGCTCGCGGGACAGGCTGCAGGCCCACGGGCTGTAATGGGTATAAAGGGCCCGGCGGTCCTGGGCGTCTTGAGAGACTCACAGAAGGGCTGCTGCCGTCAGCAGTCTTGTTCGTTACAGACCAGGGGACAGGTGCTGTGGTGACGGCGGGGGGGGGTGGTGGTAATGGTGTGTCAGGTACAGTGCGAGCCTGGTCCGCGCAGGCATCTCTCAGAGATGGGTATGGTGGGGAGGCCCGGAGAAGTAGTGCAGACAGTATGACACATGTGGGGTCCACCTTGCCCAATGGAGAAGGTACAGAAGGACATTCCAGGCAGAGGGGACTGTGTGGGCAGTGGCCTGGAGGTGCAGCAGAGCATGAGTTGTTTGAGGAGGGGGATGTTAACCCTTAGTGACCTGAGGGAAAGGAGCACTTGCCTGCCAAAGCCAGATCCTGCGGGTTGGGGAACGAGTAGGTGGTGACAGCAGATGCGGGCCGTTTGTTCAAGAAGTGAGTGGAGAAGGAAGAGCGAGGGAGATGGTGGTCTGCAAAGGAGTTTCAGGCCAGGAGAAATGCAGGTTTGTGGTGGAGAGGAAGGAGTCAGAGGAGGAGATGGGTCCTGGGAGGGGAGAGACTCGGCCAGGTCTGAGGAGGAGGGGGAGGGGGCCGAGGCGGTCCTAAGCCCTGATAAAGATGGGGGCATGACGGGGGCTTTGCAGAGGCCGACCTCCCGCTGTCTTCCCCGCATGCTCCCCCCAGCCGCCCACAGCACGCCGCCGCCCTCTCCTCCAGGCCTCCCCCAGCTGATCTGGAGATTCGAGTCAAGGCCCCTTCTCCAAAAAGTCTTCCCTGAGCATCTCCACAGAGTCTGTGTTCCCCTTGAGCAGAGGGGACTGGGCCAAAATCAGAGGGCCGGGACCCTGTCTCTCCACAGCCTGCCCCTGGCCCGAAGCTGGTCATAGTAGGGAGGGAAGTGGACTCTGCTGGGCCGCTGGCTCCGGCTGGACCACCCTCTGGGGAGGAGCCCGGGGAGGAGCCCCTCCGGCCCAGGGTCCACCACCCCCTGCTGGGAGCCACGTGGCTGCCGTCCCTCGGCACATCTCCTTGCTGGGAGGAAGAGATGCTGGGAGAAACCCAGATGTGTCCGTGGCCTGGGGTACACGGCAGTAATGGCGCTCCGTTCCCCCCATGCGCTGCGTGCGTGGCCCCTGACGGGACGGAGGAGAGGGAGTGTAGGAGCCAGCCGTGCCGGAGGACCGGAGCCAGCCCTGGCAGTGGGTGTGACTGGCGCCCTTGCCACCGCCAGCTAGTGCAGGTTCGAGCCCAGATATGTCCTTCCCTGGTCCCAGGAGAGGGAAGAGCCTCGGGTCGTGGCTCTGGAGAGGAAGAGTCTACCGGGAGAGTTCCTGGTTTGTTCTTGTTCCCTATCGGCGGTCTTCGCACCGCTGTGGATTTCCCCGGCGCATCAGACAGCTAACCTTGGCCTTGACCCCCGCCTCCACTCCTCCCGTGTGAACAGTGGGGCCCGAGCAGAACTTCTTTCCCCAGCAGTGCCGTGCGGGTGGTTGTGATGTGAGGTTTTGAAATACCCTACTTGTCTTTCCTTCCTTTTGTGTCCTGGGATGTCCGCACCAGGGCCCTGGCCGTTCTGCTCCTCCCTCCCGGCCTGGCCCCAGCCCGGACTCTGGCCGTGCAGCCGGGCGGGGCGCTTGGAGCCAGCGGGATGGGTTTCCTTCTGGTGGCTGCCGCTGCCGGGCCTTCGATATCCGGGAGTCACAGGCCACTAAAAGGAAGTCACCACTCATCCAGTAACCCTGTTCCACCTATCTGGGGAGGCGTACCTTTTCCTGGAGGCCCTTAGCCTGTCCCTGCCTCTCAGGGGGTTGAGGCAGCCTGGGGGAGGGGCCGGGCTCTCGGGCTGTTGGTGCCTTTGAGCCTTCACTGCAGGGTCCGCGAGCCTCTGAGGGAAGAGGAGAGTTTGTGCCACCACAGGATGGACATGAAGTGCCTTTAACAGCAGGGAAACATCTAGATGAGATGGTGGAGGTGACAGGCTACAGGGAGGGAGCGTGGAACTTGACTCCGAGGAGTGGACACAGTGCAGAGTCCGGGACGAGGCAGCACTTAGCACGGTAGCTAGCGCGCTCCTGCCGGTGCTTCCCGGTCGTGAGGAGCTTGCTTTCCTGGAGCTCTTTCGGACCCAGCAAGCCCGTCTGCTGCCGGTGTTGCTCCTGTCTGCCTCACTGGAGTGGAGGTGGGGGCGGAGGGGACAGGGCAGGCCCCTTGCTGGGACAGGCCCGGCTGGGGGAGGAGTCTTACGCGGGCTTTGGCTTTCAGTGGGCCAGGTGAATTACCCGAAAGTAGCGGACAGCTCTTCCTTCGACGAGGACAGCAGTGACGCCTTATCCCCCGAGCAGCCTGCCAGCCATGAATCCCAGGGCTCCGTGCCGTCGCCCTTGGAAGCCCGAGCCAGCGAGCCACTGCCCAGTGCCACCTCTGTATCCCCTACTCAGGTGAGCTCGCCTCTCTGATGCTTTCCCTGCTCCCCGAGGGCCCCAGACTTGCTGGAGCTGCCCAGAGTGAGGTCTCACCTGGGCCGGGTGGGACGGGGAAGCTGGGGTGTTGCCTCGGCTGCTTGGGTCCCGGAGATGTTGGCAGTGGGCCCCGTTTCGGCTACCTCAGTCAGCCCGCCTGCCTGGGGCTGCCTCCCGGTGAGATCCCTGAGGCTCCCTGGCCTGTCCCTGCGGCCACCCAGACCTGCCCGCTTCTCCTTCATACAGTTCAGTGACCTGTTCCCTGCCCTCTGTGTCTCTGTGTTCCAGTTCCCTCTGCCCTGCCCCCCTCCCCGGACTGCTCCTTTCACCTCCCCTCGTCTTTGCCCACCGTTTGCGCCACCTGCTCCCCCCCACCAGCAGTGCTGGTGCTGGGGGAGATGCCTGCAGCGCCATCCTGCCTGATAGGGCCACGCCGCCTCCTCCTCTGTCAGGTTGTGTCTCAACTCCCATTGGGCCCGGAATCCGGAGAAACACTTTTCCTGGCAGAGCAGCTGCCTCTGCCTCCCAGCCTCACCAACGGAACCACAGCCCCCGCGGCCAAGCCCACCCCGACGCTCATTAAGGTACAGGTCTCCAGCCGACTGCCCTCCCTCCCCTTTCGGGAAACTTCCAGGCCCTGCTGTGACTTTGTCCCAGTGCAGGGGACAACTGCAGGGAGTGGGGTGCCTATGTCCCCCTGGGTCGGGGACTGGCGAAGGTCACTGAGGTGATGTGGGAGTTTCTCCTCTCTCTGCGGCCGCTGGCTGTCACACAGCCGCTGCTTACTGGGCACGGCGGGCCTGGATCTGGACGGGTCCTCCTGGTTCTTCCTCCACCGTCCCCCGTGAACCCACCCCCAGTACACCACCTCGGGTCCACTGACCCCGCGAGGCAGTCGTGGTCTGCTCTGTGAAGGACGCAACCGAGAAGGGAAATGATGGGCCTGAGGTCACAGGAGGGCCACTTTGGGCATTTTATTTTTTGAAAGATTTTATTTTGGGTAATCTCTACACCCAACGTGGAGCTTGAACTTTGAACTCCAAGATCAGACTGAGCCAGCCAGGTGCCCCTGGGCATTTTTTATTCTCCAAGGCCTAACAGACCATGTCTGAGGGGCAAGGCTCACCACCAGCCCATGAGAGGCCCACCTTCGTGTGGGGGACACTGTGTCAGGCACTGAGGCGAATTAAGTGCGGCAGCACCAAGACCCAGTGGCCGGGGTCCCCTGCCCTCAGCCGCCTGCCTCCAGGGTCTCTGGGACTTAGCCCCCGACACAGACCGTGGCCTGGCTGGGAGTATCCAGCCAGCCGTGAGCCTCTTCTGTGGCTGCTCGCAGCCTGGGAGCCGTCCTGGTTCCCCTTCCCTTGCTGGAGCCAAGCCCTCCCGGTGCCTCCGGCTGCCGCCTCTGTGTGTGGGGGGGCTCCCTGGTGCCCCTCTGGGTGGCGCCCCCACCCCCAGGCCTTCCCTGTTTGCACCATCTCTGCGAGGCCCTGAGGCCCTGCTGCTGGCAGGAAACTTCAGGTTTTGTGGCTTCCCCGTCCCAGAGGAGGCAGTGAGCCACCCTGGGGTCCAGTGCCCAGGCCGTCCTTCATAAGGGCCCCTGTCTCGGCCTCTGTGGTGTGTTCCTGGCTGGCCACCGAGGTCACAGTGTTTCCCCCCAAAATCCTTCCTCAACTCTGCTCTTTGTCACACAACTGGTGCCCTTCTTTGACCACTGCATGTTTGACAGACTGGTGGGACTAGATCGTGGACCCTTCCTCTGTTCTGGGTAAGGCCTCGGCCTCTGCGGCCCGGCTCCCCCAGCCTCCAACGCCCTGAGCTGCCGCTGCGGAGGGCAGGAGCCCCGTCAGTCGGCTGCTGCTGCCTCGTCCTGTTCACGCTTTGCTCCGGGTCATGGTGACATTGGCATTTGCTCGATTTTTCTCTCCGGGCTAGAGGCTCTTTTAAGTCAGTGGGGCTGCGCACAGCACGCCCCCCGTCGGCCGCGCACCCCCCGTCCCTGGCATGCCCGTGGGCGCTGACGAGGCCGCTGCTGCCAGAGGAGCCGTCCGGGAGCAGAGCGCGGCACCGGGGCGGGCGGAGCACGGGGGCCTTCTGCGAAGCCCCTCACTGCCCCCTGACGGTGCCCCCCGTCTCCTGTGTCCCCAGCAAAGCCAACCCAAGTCTGCCAGCGAGAAGTCGCAGCGCAGCAAGAAAGCCAAGGAGCTGAAGCCAAAGGTGAAGAAGCTCAAGTACCACCAGTACATCCCCCCGGACCAGAAGCAGGACAAGGGGGCGCCCCCCATGGACTCCTCCTACGCCCGCATCCTGCAGCAGCAGCAGCTCTTCCTGCAGCTGCAGATCCTCAACCAGCAGCAGCAGCAGCACTACAACTACCAGACCATCCTGCCCGCGCCGCCCAAGTACGTGCCCCCGCGGCGCCCCCCCGCCCCCCGGCCCGCCCAGAGGCGCCCTGAGCGGCCGGTGCCAGGCCCGGTCGGGTGAACCCCAGACCTTTAAGGACCCTTTGGTCTGAATCCACCTGCCCCGCGCCCCACGCCCATCTCTTCCCCAAGGGCGCTGCCCGTCGGGGCTCACGTCTGCCTTCTTTTCTCAGGCCGGCCGGCGAGGCCCCCGGAAGCGCCGGGGGCCCCCCGATACGCAGCCTCTCCGCTCCCAGTAGCGGCTCCAGCTCGGGCGCCGCGGGGCCCAGCGGGCTGGCGCGGCAGAACAGCACCTCGCTGACCGGCAAGCCGGGAGCCCTGCCCGCCAACCTGGACGACATGAAGGTAGATGGGCGCCCCCTTCCCGCGTCCCCTTCCCGCGGGAGCCGCCGGCAGCCTCATCTCCACGGGGCCCGGCTTAGTGTTCGTCCGTAGGGAGAGCGGCTGGTGCGAGGCCCGCGGCCATGGAAGGCAGAGCCGAGCTCCGGACTCTGGTCTCCTCCGGCAGAGGCCGCTGGAGCCTGCTTCGTGGCTTGCCTGGTCCTGGCCCTCCACGACGCCTGCCTTGTCGTGGTGGTCGGTACCGTCAACCGCGCAGCCAGCGCCTCGGGCCTTGGGGCCCACCGACCTCTTCTGCACGGCTTCTCTTCCTTGGTCTCTGCTGTGCAGCGTGAGGCACAGGGAGTGTCGCCCCTGCTGAAGGGCGAGCAGGCGGAGTGTTGAGGGCCGAGGGGCTTGCCGGAGGTCCCAGAGCGGGCTGGTGGTAGTCAGGAGTCACGCTTGGGGCTGTCCGCTTCGGCTCCCCAGCCTTTTCCACTTCGTCCACTGACGCCCACTGGATCTGCTGCATCTCCTCGGGAAAAGAATGGCCCACTCTTGGGGCACGGACCCCGCTCATGTCCTGCGGCCTTGGAGGGTGGGTCCTGTCCGGCGCTTGGCCTGTTTCTTCTGCCCCAATCAGAAGGTGGAACAGAGCAAGTTCTCCCTGGAGAGTTTGTGCTCCGGAGCAGACCGCCCCCCCGAGTCAGGATCCGACCCCAGCAAGGCGCAGCCCCTGTGCGTGTGGCCGGGTGCGGCTTCAGAGCCCATCAGACCGGGGTTAACGTCCAGCTCTGCTGCTCGCTAGGGGGCGTCCTGAAGTTCTTTGACTTTTGTGAGCTGGGGTTTCTCATCTGCAAAATCCGGTTGATTCAATTAAGTATTTAAGTAATCGAGCACCAGTTGTCGTGCTGGGGCTGGGGACAGCTGAGGGTATGTCATGCCCAGAGCAGGGTGGCGGTGGGGGGGGGGCATTCCAGGCAGGCCCCTCATGTGGTGAGGACGGGGAGAGGTGGGAGGCCAGGCTCAGGGTGCACACGTCCCACCCTCCGGGGCTGCCCTCCTGCCCAGACCCAATTATCCCTGTCGCCCTGCCCCCCTGACTCTCGGCCCCTTGCAGGTGGCGGAGCTGAAGCAGGAGCTAAAGCTGCGGTCACTGCCCGTCTCAGGCACCAAGACGGACCTGATCGAGCGTCTGCGCGCATACCAGGAGCAAGTCGGCCCTGCCCCGGGAGCCCCCAAGGGCCCTGCCGCCCCCTCCATCCTGCCTAAGGCTGGGGAGGTGGTGGTCGCCTTCCCGGCTGCCCGGCTAAGCACGGGGCCTGCCCTGGTGGCCGCAGGCCTGGCGCCAGCCGAGGTGGTGGTGGCCACGGTGACCGGCAACGGCGTGGTGAAGTTCGGCAGCACGGGCTCCACGCCCCCCGTGTCTCCCACCCCCTCGGAGCGCTCCCTGCTCAGCACGGGCGACGAGAACTCCACGCCCGGGGATGCCTTCGGCGAGATGGTGACCTCGCCGCTGACCCAGCTCACCCTGCAGGCCTCGCCACTGCAGATCCTCGTGAAGGAGGAGAGTCCCCGGGCCGGCTCCTGCTGCCTGAGCCCCGGCGTGCGGGCCGAGCTCGAGGGCCGGGACAAGGACCAGATGCTGCAGGAGAAGGACAAGCAGATCGAGGAGCTGACGCGCATGCTGCGCCAGAAGCAGCAGCTCGTGGAGTGGCTGCGGCTGCAGCTGGAGCAGGAGAAGCGGGCCCAGCAGCCGGCCCTGGCCCCCAGCCCGCTGGGCACCCCCGTCAAGCAGGAGAACAGCTTCTCCAGCTGCCAGCGGAGCCGGCAGCCGCCGGGTCCCGTTCACCCCTTCAGCCCCAGCCTGGCGGCCCCCACTGCCCACCACGCAGACACTTGTCCCCCGGCGCCCCCGGCCGTGGTCGTGAAGCAGGAAGCCGCACCGCCGGAGCCCGAGCCCGCCCCCGCTCCGCAGCTGCTTCTGGGCCCCCAGGGCCCCGGCCTCATCAAGGGGGTCACGCCTCCCGCCCTCATCACTGACTCCGCAGGGACCCACCTTGTCCTCACCGTGACCAATAAGAACGCGGACAGCCCCGGCCTGGCCAGCGGGAGCCCCCAGCAGGTACCTGGGTGTGGGGGAGCAGCGGCCGCGGGGGAGCGTGAGGACGCTGAGGGTGACAGCCCCTTCGACCGGGTCGCCCCGTGGCAGGGCAGGTTGTGCTCACTCCTGTCACCTTCCGCTCAGTCCTCCAGTGAGGGCTCGCCATCCCCGTGCGACCAGGGGACATTAGTAAGACTCAGGAGGATGGACAGAGCCGCCAGAGGCCCCGCGGTCATGAGGTGGAGCCATCAGGGACTGCCCATCTCTGTGCCCGGGCGGAGGGCCCCCGGATAGCTACTGCCTCCGCGCCGTGGGGGTGGGCCAGGCCCCATGAGGGGCGGGGAGAGGCCAGCGGTCCCCAACCCAGGCGTCACTGGCACTTGGCTCCCTGCTGCTGCCACCCTCACAGCCCACCCCTCCGCCCAGCCTGGGCCAGAGGTGAGGCTACTTTAGGCTTTGTGTGGCCTCTCAGCCCTGCAGAGCTCGGGGCTGGAGGAGGGGACAGTGGACTGGGACGGGATCCGGGCACCTCAGGATGGGAGACCATGGCCCTTGAGCGGCCTCCAGCAGGAAGGGAGGAGAGGGGACAGTGGACCCAGAGCCCCGCCCTGTCCCGTGTGGCTTGTACCAAATCCAGGCAGCCAGTCACCCCATGCCAGCCCTGACCTCTACAGCGTCCGTGGTCGGCAGGGCCTCCCCCAGCCCGCATCCCTCCTTCCTCAGTGGCTTCCACGGAAGCTTCCTAAAAGCCAGTGCCGCAGCAGGTTGTCCGGGCCCAGAAGCTGGGCGCCTCCCGCCTCGCCTTCCTGAAATGTGCCGGGCCCCGGGCCTGCTTCCCGCATCCCAACCACCGGCTCTCTCCCCGTTCTCCCGTCCAGCCCTCGTCCCAGCCTGGTTCTCCAGCCCCTGGCCCACCCGCCCAGATGGACCTAGAGCAGCCATCACAGCCCCTCTTTGGGACCCCTGCTTTGCTGCTGAAGAAGGAGCCGCCTGGCTATGAGGAAGCCGTGAGCCAGCAGCCCAGACAGCAGGTGAAGAAGGTAGACTGAGGCCTGGCCAGGGTGGGCGTTCGCCTAGGCTGCTGGGCTGGGCTCCCCCAGTCCCCCTTCCCCCACCAAGCCAGCTGGAAAACGGGGGCAGGGGAGGCCTTGCCAGGCCGGGCGGGTGGAGGGGGCATTTCGGGCAGATGGGCCAGAGCCCGGCCCGACCGAGGAGGAGCTCTGGGAGCCCTCACGAGCCCGGCCGGTGGGCCCTGCAGGTCCGGCTCTCAGCTCCAGGATGGAAGGAAGGGGCTCTGCCCTGAGCCTGGCTGGGGGCCTCCTGTTCTAGATTTTCATCTTTATTCCCCGTTTGTTCTACAGGAGAACGGCTCCTCCAGCCAGCAGATGGATGACCTGTTTGACATTCTTATTCAGAGTGGAGGTAAAGCCCAGACTCCCTGAGCCGACTCCCCAGCCGACCTCCTCCTTGCTCCGTAGGTTGCGTTCAGCCCTGGGTGCTCGATTTATCGGTTTCTGTTCCGTCAAGGAACGCGTAAGGGGCGTTGTCATTTGGACGTAGCAGCCGCTGAGACGTACACCGTCTCCAGGGCTTGGACAAGAGCAGCGGTCGGGGTGCGGCCCTCCGGCAGGGATTGCTCTACCCAGCACCCCCTGCGTGGTGGGCCCCGTCCCCGCAGCCTAGGGTGTAGCGATGAGCAAAACAGGTGTTTGCCTTTGCACAGTTTTGTGAGGAAATGAGGAGTAGACAAGTAGATTCTACCATGTGTGAGGAGTAACTACAGAAAGCTGGGAAGGGAGAGGGGAGGGTCTCAGGTGTGCGGGGGCATTTGGGTTGACCTCGTCGAGCTCCCCGGGGGGCGCCTGTGGGGCCAGGTATGCTGGAGGAGTGGCGCGGGCACAGGAGGGAGAGAAGTCGCGGGTCAGGGCGGATCACGAGGCCTCGTGGGTGTGTGGCGGAAGGGCTTGGAGTGGAGGGTTGTTCAGGCGGAAGGGGAGGCAGCTCTGGGGATCCAGGGGGCCTGGGCCAGCCCGTAGCAGGAGGCGGAGAAGGACCTGAGTCTCGGTATACTTGGGAGCGCCAGTCAGTTTCCTTCTGGACCAGGCATGTGATGTGGCGAGACAGCAGGAGGGCAGCCGTGGAGGTCACCAAGGGTTCAGCCTGAATTACCCAGATGCGGCTGCAAGAGCGCCCCGGGCGCTCCAGGGCGTGCGTTGGGGATGCGCCCGTGCAGCCTCGGGCTGATGTGTCCTGAGACCGCCAAGCAGGGGCGTCACCTGAAGGCACGCTGGGGAGTTGTTGGCATCTAGAGTGACATTTGGAGCCACGAGGTTGGGTGAGATTGGGGAGGATGAGGCATAGTCCCGGGGCACAAGCAGCCGACGCCCAGCAGTGGACAGAGTGGGAGGGTGCCCTCAAGACCGTGAAGTCCTAACATCCGGGGCTGTCACTGGACAGCCGCGGGACAAGTGACCTCAGCCTGCTGCAGTGGGGCCATGGGTAAGGGCCTGGGGGTGTAGGAGCCGGCAAGCCTGGATAGCTCTCTGCACAGGGTTTCCTGCAAAGGGACCAAGCAGCTGGCCTGTCCGCATGCTGACGGAGGGGGTCCCTGAGTGCAGGGAGGGCACAGGGCAGGTGGGCGGGGCTCGGCGTCAGGGAGGAGCTGGGGGGAGTTCATAGGCGGCAGTAGCCAAGGAGGCGGAGTGCGTGTGGAAGTTCTCTGAGTGCTTTGCTGATGGCGGTAGGGAGGGGGTTAGCAAGACGGTACAGATGAAGCGAGAGCTCAGGCATGCAACTGTACGCTTCAAAACGGTGAATTTTAGGGGCACCTGGCTGGCCTCGTCCATGGAACATGCAACTCTTGATACTAGGATTGTGAGTTTGAACCCCTTGTAGGGTGTAGGGATCGTTTATTTTTTAAAGATTTTTAAATAAATAAAATGGCGAGTTTTCTCTCAAAAAAGAAATCCCTCAGAGTTGAAGAGTTGATGTTACTCCCAAGGTCATGGATTCTGACCTCACGGAGGCTCTGTGGATTCTAGAGTCTGCAGTGGAGCCTAAGGCCCATTTCTAACAAGCGCAGGTGGGCACTGAGGCTGCTGGGCTGGGCGGTGCTCGAGGGCAGTCCAGAAGGCTAGTCTTGAGCCGGGGAGAGAGGCCTGGGAGCAGACTTGGGGAGTTCCCGGTGTCCAGACAGGAACCCAAACTGGGAGGGCTCGGGCTCCTTGGGGGAAAAAAGGTGACCCCAGAAGCAGAGAGGGAGCAGGCCCACACGCTGGGCCTTGAGTGCCAGCCCTGAAGATATAGCAGAGAAAGGGAGCTGGGGGGTGCTGCCCGCCCCCTAAGGAACACGGAACTGGCCAGAGAGGTGGCACCAATGTCCTGAGAAGCCATTTGAGTGGGGGTGGGCATCTGGGGACACGGAGCGTGGTGAGATGGGCAGGCGTGTCCGGCTGGGATGGGAGGGGAACGGGAGGCAGGACAGGCCCTAGAGGGCCAGGGAGGGAGCAAGCCTGGTTTGCTTCTGCAGTACTTTTTTTTTATTGTGGTTAAATGCACAGAAAATTTGCCATTTTAATAATTTTAAAATGCAGAATTCAGTAGCGTTAAATACATTCAGTGTTGTACAACCATCACCACCATCTGTCAGTGGAACGTTTCCATCATCCTGGACTGACACGTGGGTCCTGTTAGGCAGGAGCTCCCCATCTCCCCTCCCCAACCCCAGGGAGCCTCCGTCGTACTTCCTGCTCTGACTCCGCCTGCTCAGTGGAATCCTGTTGTGTCCTTTGATTTCTGGCTTGCTTCACAGAGCACGGCATGCGTAAGGTTCATCCACGTTGTGGCGGCTGTCAGTTTCCTACCTTTTTATGGTCACATGAGATCCCACTGTAGGGACAGAACACCTTGTGCTGATTTGCTCCCCCACGAGGGACACTCGGGTTTTCCCTTGGGCTGTTGCACCTAACGCTGCTGTGAAGACTGCGCACTCGCAGCTGCTGGGAGCCCCTGCACGTCCGCGGCGGCTGCACCGTGTTGTTCACACCAGCCGTGCGCAAGGGCTCACATCTCTCTACATCCTCACAGGCACGGTTATCAATACTATTATCGGTAACTATTATTACAGACGGCTAAAAAAGCCACCCTACTGAGTGAGGTGGTGTCTCCTTGTGGGTTTGATCTGCATTTCCCTAATGACTAACGAGGTCGAGCATCTTCTGGCCTTAGGGGTTTGCAGATCTTTGGAGAAATGGTGGCATCCTTTTCCCTTTTTCCCTGTTGGGTTTTGTTGTTGAGTTGTAGCCCTTTAGTCTGGACATGAACCATCAGATCTGTGGTGTGCAGACATTTCCTCCCTCTCCGCGGGTTGTCTTTGCTCTTGATGGCATCCTTTGGTGCACAAAACTTGGAAATTTTTGTATGGTCCAATTAATGTTTTTGTTGTTGTCTGTGTTTTGGTGTCGTAACCAAGAAATCATTACCAAATCCAATGAAGATTTCCCGTTTTCCTCTAAGAGTTTTATAGTTTCGGCTCCTGAATTTAGATCTTTGACCCATTTGGAGTTCACTTTTTGTATGTGTGGTGTGAAGTAGGGCCAGCCCCGGGTCCTATTCCGGCCTGGTTCCTGACATCCATTCACTTTCTCGTTTGCCAGAAATCTCAGCAGATTTCAAGGAGCCACCACCCTCTCTATCAGGGAAAGAGAAGCCCCCCTCAACCTGCGGGTCGCCCCTGGCCACACCGTCCCCGCCCTCTGCCGAGCTCCCCCAGGCGGCGCCGCCTCCTCCCTCGGGCTCACCCGCCCTCCCTGGGCGCCTGGAGGACTTCCTGGAGAGCAGCACAGGGCTGCCCCTGCTGACCGGCGGGCACGAGGGACCAGAGCCCCTCTCCCTCATCGACGACCTCCACAGCCAGATGCTGAGCAGCTCTGCCATCCTGGACCACCCCCCCTCACCCATGGACACCTCGGAATTGCACTTTGCCCCTGAGCCCAGCAGTGTGGGCCTGGACCTGGCCGACGGCCACCTGGACAGCATGGACTGGCTGGAGCTGTCGTCGGGCGGCCCCGTGCTCAGCCTGGCCCCGCTCAGCACCACCGCGCCCAGCCTCTTCTCCACAGACTTCCTCGACGGTCACGACTTGCAACTCCACTGGGATTCCTGCTTGTAGCTCTCGGGCTGCAGAGCCGGGCCAGGAGGGGCTGGAAGTTGAGGAGCCTCGGGAACTCCTGGGAGCCCCACTCCCTCGGCCCGACCCCGCCTCTACATGGTCACGAGTCCCGACAATCACAGGCCCTGCTTTCCCCTCCCTGGGAGGCCGGAGCAGGTCGAGCCGCCGCCTGGCTCAGGCTCACCAAGGAGGGAAGCCGCCGGGACGAGCTCTGGGGTCGGCCTGCGGTCAGGCGGCCGGGACAGGCCAGGGCCATTCTGCCGACCTCCCGTGAGGCCGCTGGTGCAGTCTGGCCGCCGTGTGCTCGGGCACGCGAGGCCCGGGGTGGATCTCCTTCCTTCTCTCCCCTCTTCCCTGTGAGGGAAGAAACTAGCTGGGCCTGGGCCTCTACCTCCCCGTTGCCCGTGATGCCAACCCCAGGGTCCCAGGCTTCCTGGGAGGGGAGCCCCTTGCCATTGTAGTGTCTTGGTGTAGTGTAACCCTTTAGCGGCTGGTGGCAGACGGTTTCTGTACAGGTGTATATATCGCTCTACCCCCTATCGCCATACATACGTGTCCGTCTCTCCCGGGGGCTGGGAGGGGGCTTGGCGCTCCCTCCCGTCCTGTGCACAATACAGAAGGGCCTGGAGACCACCGCTCCTCGCGTTGGACGCAGCTTACCTCAGCCCCGTCACGCGCGTTTGCCATGTAGACACCCTGCCACGGCCTGTGCCCCACCTGTGTCCTGCTCCGTACTAGTGCCACGAGGGCAGAGGTGCTTCCTGGCCACCCACCCACATTCCGTCCCGCTGCCTCACTGCAGCCACCGCGGCCCTGGGATAGGAGGGGCGGCGGCCCTTAAGCTGTGGCCTCCTCTTGCCCTGGGGCCCAGCCTCCCTTCTGGCCGGTCACTGTCATTAACGGGATTAGGGATGGAGCCCCAAACCAGGGCTGGGACAGAGGCTGGGAAGCTGTGTGGACTTTTTAAAATAAAATTTAAAAACACTGATTTGGGTCCATTTTTGTTCAGTCCATAGAAAAAGGCGGGGGGTATGGCTGGGTCCTAGGCTTTCTAGACCATTCCAGGAAGGACAGAACCTTGGACACACAGCTCTTTGGCCCTAGCTGGACAGAAGACGGGAGATGGCTTTCCCAAGGACACAATTTATTGACAAACCAAAGAGACCAAGGAGCCTTGGGCCACCCCATCCCCTTCCTGAGCAAAAGCGGACAAAACAGAGATGGCTGTCCACCTCCTCACAAGGTTTTTGGTTGGTACAAACTCTGAAATTGGGGCCCGGGGTCTCTGTAAAGACCCAGGCAGAGCACTCCCCTAGGCACTGGGAGAAGCCCGCTCAACCCCACCTTCTGCTCCTGCCGCCCACTGTCCTCTAGTGACACTCTGGGCATTCCAGGTGGTGTCCCTGCTCACCGTGCCTGGCCAGAGCTCCAGTGTCGCCTCCCCTTCACCCCCACAGCCTGGAGTGGGCCCGGGCCGCCTCGGACCCCGTCCCAAAGCAGGCCCAAGACCGGCCCGGATTGTGCTGTTCTCTTCTTGCTTGAGGAAGGGGCTGCTCGGGAGCCAACAGGGTGGGGGAAGCCCGGGCTTGACCAGGCCGCTGGAGGAAGAGCGTCACCCGTCTATGTCCCAGCTGAAGAGGTGGTGCTTCACCAGCATGTCCTGAACACCCTCCTTCAGTGGCTGCTTCTCCTCCTGCACACAGGGACAGCCTCTGCGTGTGCAGCACGGCAGGGGGTGCGGGAGCCCACAGCGAGGAAGCCCGAGGGGCTCGGGTACCGTAGGATGCCGGCACTCGGGGTCCCCCCAGGCCCTGCCTCGGCCACCCACCTAGCGTCAGGTGATCGGCCACCAGACGCCTGGCCCGCCCTGCCCCAGGCAGAGCCCACAGGGGGAAGGCGGGCTGCAGGGCCAAGAAGCCACCCCAAGCACACGCACCTCTCTCTTCACAGGAAGCTCCCAGTCCTGGGAGAGGCTGAAGGCGAAGCAGCAGAGGACGCTGGAGGAAGGGAGCGGGGAGGCTGTCGGTCGCTCTCAGGTCAGCTCTGCCCCCCCCAGCCCCCCCCCGCCGGAGCACTGGGCAGGGGTTCCGGGAGCAGTGGCAGGGCACTCACCGGAGCTCGCACTTGATCTGGACCCAGCCGGGGCTGCGCAGGAAGGACCAGGGCTGATACCACTTCTCCACGGTCGGCAGGCTGGAGCAGAGCACCTCCAGCCACAGGTGCAAGACCTGCTCGCTGGGGACGGGGGGAGTGTGGGCCGCCCCGCCCCGCCGCCCCGCCCCGCCTTCGCGACCACCTCAGCGGACCGCGCCTTCCCTCTCAGCCAGGTCTCTGCAGAGGGGGTGGCCCCATGGCCCCCGGGCCCCTCAGTCCCGTCCCAGCTCTTTGCTCTGACACTCGGCCACCACCTGCTGCACGCAGGGACCTCAGCCCTGCTGGTCGGGCCAGGAGTGAAGCCTCCTCCCTCCGCTGGGTGCCAGACGCAGGAAGCGCTCACGCGGGCCCGGGTCTGGGCCGCAAACGCCCAAGCTCCCTTCAGGCAGGCGCCCCCCTCTCCAGGCACCTCGCTAAAACCTGTGAGTGGCTTCCCCAGCCCACAAAACGGCCGGTCGAGCACTAGAGAAAGGCCTTTGGGAGTCACCCTTGCTGCCTTGTCTTTCCAGGTCCTGGGCCCAGGAGGCCCAGCTCACGGGCACCCTGCTGCCCCCCAGAGCCACAGCCCAGGCTACCGCTCGTCTGACTGGACCGTCACTGGCCCACAGTGGGCAGAGATACTCACTTGAGCCCCACACAGATGAGGGACCGGAGCTTGACGTCCATTTGTGCGTGCGCGGCATCATGGGTCACGTTCACAGACTGCACAGCCTGAGAGGGCACAGCTGTCACTCGGGGGGCTCCAGCTGCCAACCCAGATGGCCTGTCCCACCCAGCACCCCGCTTACCCGGTAGAGCAGCTCCTCTGGGGTCAGGACTTTGCCATCTTCATCCAACCTGAGGGAGGGACTGAAGCTGCCGGCGCTGCCCTAGCATGCGTGGCCCGGGCTGGGCCCTCCCCGCACGGGGACCGCCAGGAGGCCGCGGGGCAGGGGATGGGGCCCGTTACCTGTACGTCTTACACAGCACCAGGCGTGAATACACCGAGTCAAAATCTCTCTCTACCTCCCGGCCTGCCGCCTGGGGGGCAAGGTGAGTGTAAGGGACAACAGGGAAGGCACTGGGCCAAAGCCACAAGGTCCGACTGAGGGCATCCTGCCGCCCCCGCCAGCTCTAGAGGGCCCAGGAGCTCAAGGAAAAGGATGGTGGGGGTTGGGGGTCCGGCCATCGACTTACCTCCTCAATAAAGAGCCATGGGTGGCAGGCGCCCCCAAGCAGGGACGGCTTCTTCAGCCCATGTTCAAACAGGGCCTTGAGAGCTGGGCAGAGGGTCCCTCGTACAAGGTCCGTGACCCCTTCTGTCACAGCATCATCCCCCGCGATGGAGTACTGACAGTGGGGGACAGGGTCTGAGAGGCGCCAGCCACCCCCTTCCCATCCCCACAGCCACTGTCACAAGACAGCACGTGCCAAGGTCAGGCAGCAGCAGCTCCCACGGGCAGCCAAGCCTTGTGCACCCTCTTACCTCTTTACTCCGTTCATCCAGGACTTCCACAAACTTGGCTGGAAACCAGCCTGTGGGAGAAGCAAGTCCCCGTGAGAAGCGGCCGGCCGGCGTCCCCACACCTCCCGTAAGGGCCTAAGGGCAGGCCTGCCGGCCGGGAAAGAGCAGCTCCTGCTGAGGCCGGAGGTCGCGGGGAGGGCGGCCCGGCTCGTGGTTTCACTGCCCAGCCCGCCCCTCCTGCACACAGAGGCCTCACCTCTCAGGCCGTTCAGTTCCCCGACCCAGCAGTGCTCGTCCTTTTGAGAGATGATCTGCGTGTTCGGCCGGCGGCGAAGAGGAGGAAGCAAAGCTTTGGTTGCCCAGGCCCTGTGCCCGCAGCCATACAGCTGCACCCTCAGCTGGGGAGTGCGGGGACAGCCCAGGGGCTCCTGCCCCCCACGCCCCACACACCGTGATGATGTCATTCTTGCGGAAGCCCAGCTCATCATCATCGTGTCGCTCGAAGTCCAGCAGGGCCTTGGCCCGGCGCCGGTGGCTGCGTGAGCACGCCACGTAGTTCTCGTGGTCCCGTTGGTGGCTCTCCATGCTATAGTCCGGGCTCAGCTCCTGCCCAAGTGGCAGAAAGGCCTGCTAAGGGGGAGGTGCCTCCTTGCCAGGGCCTGGGCACCTCAGGATGAGGCTGAGGAGCCAGAGCCCCCACGTCGAGCCCACAACTCACCACACTACAGTTTTTGGGGTCTGTGCACTGGAAATGGCGTGCGACGCGCAGGATGGCTTCCCGGAGGTCAGCTACCAGTTCCGTCTGCTTGATGTTCTTGGCCTTGAGCGCCTCCAGGTCGTCCTCCCCTGGAAGCCCCAGAGAACTGTGGCAGCCATGGCCCCCGCCAGCCTCCCCCTACAGCCCCAAGTAAGCTGAGGGTCCGTGCAGGGATCTGAGGACGGATCCCCCCAGTCTACACTCCCATCCCACCGGCTGGGGTGGGGAGCACTCTGGTCCCTGGGAAGGAAGGAGCCACTGAACCCAGCCTGGCACCAGCTCCCACAGCAGTTCTCACCGAAGAGCAGGGAGGTGATGCCGGACTTCCTCCGCTGGGTCCTGCGACGCACAACCTGCAGGGTGGGAGCAGTCGGGGGTAGCCGGGTGGGGCGGCAGGCACCCCAGCACTGCAGGGAACTAGCAGAGCTCCTCCCGGGGCCGGGGTCGCACACCACCGCATCTGAAATGGCCGTGGCCAGCTCCAAGCATCGGAAACGTGGTCAGTTCATAGCCAGGTGTGTCCTACGCCCACACAGGGCAGGTGACAGCAGCGATGCACAGAAGGCCCGGGCGGCGGGTCCTGGCACAGCTGTGGTCTGGCCGGGCCCCGGGGGGCCGGGCTAGGGAGGGGGCAGCAGAGCAGGAAGGGCTGGTGGGTTCCCCGCAGCCTCTCTCAGGGCTTCCTCAGGGACCCCCCACCCTGTGGGTGAGGTGGGGACTCCTCCCTCACGGGCCCACCTGCGAGAGGTTGGTGGTGGCACTGGTCCCCAGGAGCTGGCCCTGGTCTGCAATGAGGTAAGCCAGGTGCTTGCGACGCTGTGTCTCCACAGCCACATCCGTGAGGGAGCCGGCCAGCCGCATGGCCTCCCCCAGCAGCAGCTCCGCATCCTCAATCTGTGAAGGTATGTCTGACAGCGTGTTGAAGATGGAGGCCGAGTTCTCCGACTGGATCAGCTCCTCTTCCTGGGCCATGCGAGGGAAGGAGTAGGGGAGGGGCTGTCACTGCCAGATGCCAGGCCTGCGAGCGGCCCCGGGGACCGGTGACCTTCCCGGATGACCAAGCTGACACAAGGACTTCCGGGCCCTGGGGGACCCCACCGCACCGTGGACCTCCCAGGAGGGGCCAGTGGTCAGGCCACACGGTGCTGAAGGCGGAACCCCACGGCAGCCCCCCAGAGGAGGGGCCCCAGGTGGGACAAGGCTCCGGCAGCACCTTGAGCCGCAGCATGCCCAGCGTGGTCTGGAACAGCACCAGGGAGCCCTCGTAGAAAAACAGGTCCCAGAGGCGCAGCAGCACCCTGATGTGCACCACGCTGGCGAAGGCCGTGAGGAACCAGTGCAGCGTGATCAGGGACAGCTCTGTGGACACAGACCAAAGCCTCTGTGGCTGGAACCAGGGACAGCCAGCATGGGACAGCCTGAAAGGGGGGCATTCCCCAGGTCCACAAGCTGGGGAGAAAGGGGAAGGTCGCTCCCAAAAAGCAGCAAGTGGCCTTGTCTGCTCCAAGAGGAGGGGCGACAGGCTGTCGGGGAACATCAGAGAACAAGAGCCCCACAAAGACTCTGTGTGCTGCTGTGTTCAGGGCTTGGCCCTTGTCGGGTGAGCTCCTTTCTTCCTCCCAACACAGCCAGCTGCCCGGTCCCCTGCTGGCCAGGTCCGGAGGCCTCAGACCTGCAGCGACCGAGCCACAGTCACAGGACCCCTGACTCCAAAGAAGAGGGTGGGTGCTGGCCTCTCACCAATGTCGTGCTCCTGGAGTAGCTTGTCCAAGCGGGGCAGGTACTGTACGATGAGGTGGCGCAGGACCCGCTGGTCGGTCTGGACGCCCAGCAGAGTGGTGCTGAAGTAGGACGCAGGGAGCAGGTCCTCGGTGATGGCACACATCATCCAGAAAGCGTCCTCCTCCTCCAGGAACAGAAGGAGGCAGGCAGCCACCTGGCCAGAGCAGGAGGACAAGGGGCTTGTACCCAGTGAATTAGAAGAGGTCCCCCGCCCCTGCCCCGGAGGTCACATCACAGACACGTGCTCTTCTCTGGTGGAACCAACGCATGTGGCAGCCCCAGCCCGCCGCGGGGTTTCCACCCCAGCCCCACCGCCCATCCTACTGCCCTGGATGGCACCGTTCACCCGCAGGGGCCTGGCGAACACCCCTGGGGACACCCCCTGCCCTTCTGGGCTGTGCTCACCATGCCTGTGCCCTGGCAGTAGCCGATCTCTGGGTAGAGCCAGGCCAGGGCTCGGAGAACCCTGCGCAGGCGGGGCACCCCAATGCTGCTCACGTTGGCGAAGCAGGCATTGCTGGGCATGGTGCGGAGCAGGTCCTTCTCAATCTGCCGGCGGCCCACCCATAAAGAGCCCCCGTGAGACACAGCTGCACGCCTGGAGGCCCACACCACCCTCCACACTGGTGACACTTGAGGCACCCCGTGAGGGAAGCTGGGGAGCCCCTGTGCGGAACAAAACCCAGGCAGGCTTTTCACCCAGGAATGAGGATTCCTAAAGCTCTGGGTCAGAGCTGACCTGTCTTCAGGATTAGAGCTCAGCTAGTGTGTAGCTGATGCCACCAGATTCACCAGGGGTAACTTAGGAAAAGAAAATTACAGCTCCCTGGGCCTCAAACCAGAACTACAGAATTTACGATCTCTGGAATGAGGCCCGGAAATCCGTATTTTAAATCTCCAGGTGATCCTCATGTGCACCCAGGTTTGGTGATCTTTTTGACAATTGTCCCTGCTGCCTACGGAGGACCCAGGAAGTGCAGGCATGTTCCAGACACGTGTGAGTGGAAGGGAGCCCTGTGAGGGCAGCAGATGCCGGCTCTCCCAGGCCACCCCCGCGCAAGAGACCGACAAGGGCAGGTTCCTATAACCCCAGGCGGCTCACTGCCTTCCTGCAGGCGCACACAGTTTCTGACCAGAAAGTTCTTTCTGAGGGTCCCCCGGTGCCGGCCCAGCCTCACCTGCTTGGCAGCAATGGTCTCGTCATTGGAGCTGTTCTTCACCATGTCTCGGTAGGACAGCTCGGAATTCCGCTTCTTCTGCAGGGCCCCAGAGAGCCGCATCCACAGCTGCAGCGGGAGCGGGAGCTTCAGCGGGACGTCCGCCCCCTCCCCCCTCCCCCCTCCCCGCTGCGGGCCCCGCAGGTCCCTCTGCAGGTCCCTCACGGCTTCACCTGCGGCCTCATGCTGTGCGGGATGCCGGCCAGCACCAGCGAGCGCAGCTTCTCCGAGCGGGGCAGAGACACGGCGATCTTGTCCCAGGTGAGATCCCCCACGTCGTGGTTGTGGGTGAACTCCAGGTGGGCCTGCCACCGCAGCCTCTGCGGAGGGTCCTCCAGCAGAGCCGCGCCCGGCAGCTTGCTGGGACTGGGGCGGGCACCATCTGCCAGGAAAGAGCCGGGAGCCGCAGCGGTGAGCAGGGGCAGGCTGTGGCCTTTACGTCCGGCGCCCAGACCTCACCACTGAAATCCAGAGCTGTTGCCAACAGCTTCCCCTGGCTCCAGCCGCACGGCCCACGGACAAGCCAATGAGCAAACGCAAAACCAAACCTGGCCCGCGCGGTCCCTCCCAGAGCCGCAGACCCACCTCCACTCTCCGGCTGCTCGGGCTGGGAGCTCGGGAGCGCCTCTGGCTCCTCCTCCGCTCTCCCCACATTCAGCCCCCAGAAAAGTCCTGTTGGCAGATTCTCCCTGCTCTTACCACCTCCCACTACAGCCCCTGACGAAGCCATCAGCTTCCACCGGGGTCGCCGTCCAGCCTTCTCACCCTCTCCTGCTCAGACACGAGTCGGGGGTCCCTCGGCTCCCCGACGAGAGGCCTCACAAGGCTCCGCCACCACGTGCTCTCAGCCCGGCTCCTCCGTCCGCCACCTGCTCTCCCCTCGCTCCCCGGGCTCCAGCTGTGCCTCGCCAAACCCACTCCCACCCCAGGGCCTGGGCCTGGGTTATGGTTATTCTCCTCCCCCAGCTGTGCTCACCGCCTCGCTTCATCCTAGTCTCCGTCCAAACGTCTCCCAGGAGAGGCCTTCCCTTTTATCCCCTCGCACGCAACCCACCTCCCCTCTTCTGCACAGCTCCCAATTTCATCATGGCCCTTCCTGCCGCCAGCATGTATCTGTTCACTGCCCGGGAATTCCAGAAGACCAAGACCACTTTAAGGTTTGTTCGAGGCACGGGGGACGCAGCAGTGCAGAGCGGACAACCCACAGGCAGTCCCCGAAGTGCTGGCACGAGCACGCGCCAGAGCTCTGGTGCCCACCAGGCGGCCCCAGAGCGCATTAGCCTCCCACATGGCCCCGTCCTTACTCGTCCGAAATCCACGCCCTCAGCCTCAACTTCGCCAAACTTCACCTTCAGTGAATTAACATGTAGTCAAATGCACAAATTTTAACTGTACGCTCTGGCGAGTATCCGTAAATAAATGTCTAAATGTCGTCCCCATCAAGATAGAGAATATTTCCATTATGCTAGAGAGTTCCCTGTGTTTCTCACAGGCCCAGCTTTTTAACTTCCAAGTACCTGCCTGCAAACCAGAGAGTGAGGAAAACTTCTATCAGAATCGGAATATGCGTGACCCGAAGAGGACCAGTTTTAGCCCGTGGAAATCTTTTAGTCATAGTTGTATCCCGGTGACGGGCTGTCCTGGTTCTGGCAGACAGCCTTCCCGACAGCCCGAGTGGAAACCAGCAGAAGTATTTAGAGTAGAAAACAATGGAAATGGCCTGGAGGCCCACTCAGAGAAGCGCGTGACAAGACATTATGATCAATGCATTATAATGGCATATTATGCAGCCACTGAAAACTATGCTTTTAAAGAGGTCTTAACTGACAGAAGAAATGCTCATGGTAAATAACGTTAAGAGACAGAAGAGCTGTATAAAAATGTGTAGATAACGTGTTAGTTATGAGAAGTACACATGCACCCACGCATGTACACACACACGCAGCCAAGAAAGGAATAAAGTGAAATGTCTGCAGTTATCTTTAGGTTATGGGATAATGGGTTAATTTGTTTTAATCTTTATACTTTTCTGTATTTTTCAACTTCACTACAATAAAACTATTGCTATTATTATCATATGAAGATCAGTAAAATTTACCTAAGTCTAAAAAAATCAGAGGTTTCCATACATTTAGAGCTGCTCTGAGGGGGATACTGTTAGGTCATTTCAGGAGCAGATAAGAGAGACCCCCAGAGCCCAGGTCGCAGCGGCATAAGGCGGAGTCGCCAGAGGCCTCCCCGCGGAGAGCAGCGGGTTACACCAGGGGCTCGATCTTACCTTCCTCGTCCACGCGAAAACCGAACTCGTCGTAGCAGAACTCTGGCTGTTCCACTGACTCTTCCTTCTAAAACCAGGGTTAGGAAGAGTCCGTTGTGTGGCCACTAGTCCGGGACCCCAGACTCTGGAAGGTGCCCCCCACACTGCTGCCTGATGAAACCCCACCAGCCTTCAAGACTCGGATCAAAGGCTACCCCTTCCTTGAAGCCTCCGTGGTCGTCACTCAGCTGCAGGGGCCACCACCTCCTCGGCCCAGCGCTTACCTTGCTCTCCTCAGAGGTCAAAGATAATAAGATCAAGGTAAGAAAGATTTTATGCATTTCTGTGTCTCGATAATATACTGAGCACACAGTGCCTAATACTTTTCCTCCAACCTAATGACTAATTCCCAGAGGACATGGAACTAAGATGCCATCTCGGATGGTCGCTGAGCCCAAGTGAACACGATGGGGTGGCTACCCCCTACCGCCCCCCCCAGGAAGCCTAAAGTAGTGGGTTCCCTTTGGTGCAACAGCCTGGGCACAGAGCTGTACCTGCGTGTACTTGGCCAAGATCTCCTGGGGCCACATGCTCGGAGTCAGGGCTGAGAAGGGGCCACTGGCAGAAGGTATGTGGTTTCCTAAAATCAAGGAGGATCAGGAACAGGAAATTGAGCAAATGCAGGGCATTCAGGGGGAAAATTCAAGGTGGGATATCCCCCACTAACCCCCAACAAGGGCCTCAGCAGAAAAGGGACTGCACCATTGAAAGTGGGATGGATGGGGGAAGGGAAGAGACCTAAAAATGAGCAACTCTCTGGAAAAGAAAAAAAGGAGCATGTTACAAAACATAACCAAATTTCATCTCCTTGCTTCTTCTCCCACCCAAGTGTGAGGATTTGCAGGCTGGAGGGAGGGATTCAGAGAACCTGGAGATCTGAGCCATGAAAAGTTGTGGTAACCCTGATGCCTGGTAGGAGGACCTCCTCCTTTTTTACACTCTTATCCTCAAAGGTCTATCCTGCTTCCATTCCACCGGATGAGTCCTCCAGAGTGAGACCCTCCCCTCTTTCTGGACAGCCTCTCACCCATTTCCAGCCCAGGGCCTGCCTCCCACCTGACATTGTGTGGAGAAGTGGGGCAAGTCTTCTGCAAATCCACACTCAGAAGGCTTCCTGGCCTATTATTCTACAGCTGGAAGGTTCCTCGGGCTTCATCTGGTCCAGAAACATCTGCCCTGGTAGGAGAGCAGAGGGGAAAGTCATTATAATGCGGCCCTTCTCCTGGGAGTCCTTTCCACCCACTACTCTGATTTTGCTGGCCAAGGGGCAGTGAGAAGGAAAAGTCACACTTGAAATAAACGCCTCCTATTCTGAACATTTCGTCCAGGACAGGATACATGAGACACTCTGAAGAAGCTACAAAACCGATGTCACCAGCTCCATGAGCCAAGGCGAGTGCCTGCTCCGTTCATTATTAAAGAAAAGAATTATACACACAGGCTTCCTCATGCCCTAGGCTCAGGCAAATGCTTTCTCAAAAGCAAAAGCAAAACAGCCAAACCTCCATGAATAGGTTTTCCGAGCTAGAATCTTTGAGGAACCATTTAGCAGAATACAACTTAGCTTCTGAGTCAGTACCTCGACTTCAGCCCAGCACTGACATTTTCCCCATCACCAAACCATTCGCTCTACCACATTCTCCGCTAACTCATAGCTGGGAAACTAGGAGGCTGCAATTTAATCCAGATCTCTCCTATTACCACTGAAATTCCTGCCTCTGTCCCCTTTTTGTCCTCTCAAAAAAATGAGAACTCGACAATAAAAAGACAAAATGGGTGAAAGTTCCACAATATACATTTCTCCAAAGAGACGTAAACGGCCAATGAACAGGTAAAAAGATCATTCATCAGGGAAATGCAAACTGAAACCTCAGTGAGGTGCCATTTCACACCCGCTAGGAAGACTGTGACCAGAAAGACCGTAAGTTTGGACGAGGACATGGAGAGAGCAGAACACTTACATCGCAGCTGCTGTGTGAGACGTAAAATGAAGAAGCTGCTGCTGAGAACAGTCTGGCCGTTTGTCAAAAAGGTAAATACGGAGTTCCCATATGCCCCAGTACTTCCATTCCTGTAGTCGCTCACCCAAGAGAAATGAAAGCATGTCCAACCACCCAGAAACTTGGACATGGATGTTCACAGCAGCATTATTCATTATAATAAAAAAGGAGAAACAAGCCAATTGATGAATGGATATACAAAATGTTTGGACCATACATACAGTGGAAAATTATTTAGCCATAAAAAGGAGCAAAGTACCAGGGGCACCTGGGTGGCTGTTGTTAAGTATCTGCCTTTGGCTCAGAGTCCTGGGATCAAGCCCCACACTGGGCTCTGGGCTCAGAGGGAAGCCTGCTTCTCCTCTCCCACTCCCCCTGCTTGTTTTCCCTCTTTCGCTGTGTCTCTGTCAAATAAATAAATTAAATAAATAAAATCTTTAAAAAAGAAAAAAGGAGCGAAGTACTGACACGTGTGGCTCTGCCAATGAACCCTGAGAACATTACGCCCAGTGAAAGAGGCCACTCATGAGAGGGTGAAGACTGTATGATCCTATTTAAGTGAAATGTCCAAAAGAGACAAATCCATGGGTAGAAAGTAGGCCAGTGGCTACCAAGGGTTAGGGGAGACAGAATGACCACTAACAGGGTTTCCATTTGGGGGGAGATGAAAAATGTTCTAGAATGGGATGCTGGTGATAGTTGCATAACAGTATGAAATATGAGAACCAGTGAATTGCATACTTTAAATAAAAATGGTGAATTTTATAGCATGTAAATTATATCTCAATTTTAAAAAAGAAAAAACCATCAATTTGAGGTGTCCTCTAACTCTCTAACTTCTCATTTGTAACCTGCTCCTAGTAGATCTAGAAAGAATCTATTATTACCTGCGCTTCAACAGAAATGTAGTTTCTGGAGCAGTTTCCTCAGCCTTTTCTGAATATTAAGGCTTTTATTCCCAAGTAGGGAATAAAGGCTTGGACTCCGTGAAAGAAACGAGAGGTAGCTGAAATATTTTGGGACAAGCTGCCTTCCAGGTTTGAAATTATGTTCCCCCAGATCCAGACATAAAGAAATGTCTTCTCCTTCCATTTTCCAGGGGGCTGCTGCTGCTCTGGCCCATAGCAGTGCCTCACCTTCTCCACACCCTCTGCCACAGAATTCTGGTAGACCAGAAGTATCAGATGACCGACAAAGAAGCAAAAAAGAAAAATCAAAGGGACCCTTGAGCATATGTTCATAGTGGGCACGTGACAAAATCCCTGTTCTCTTTAAAGACACATTTGCAAATCTGGGGGGGCAAAACAGTCATCTTGTAGCTCATAAGGGCACAGCTCAGCTCGTGACCAACCTCTACTCCTGCCTCAGACACAACCCAACCATGCCACATTTGGACTAACTGCTCATCAGGGAGGCCTTGCTGCCCAAATAGGAGAGCTGCTCTGTCCTGCTTCCAGACAAGAACCACTGAGAGCCAGATGGCAGAATCCACTTCCCTAACAGGCTGGCCATCCTAAGCTTGTCTATTCTGCATAAGGATAATACTAAAAACAGAATGTCTTCCTGGTACCCAGGTGGCTCAGTGGTTAAGTGTCCGACTCTTGATTTCGGCTCAAGTCATGATGTCAGGGTCATGGGACTGAGCCCTGCATGGGGCTCCATGCTCACTGGGGAGTCTGCTCGAGGATTCACGCCCTCTGCCCCTCTCCGCCACTTGCATGCGTGCATGCACTCTCTAATAAATAAATCTTAATAAAAAGAATGTTTTCCTTCAGTTTAACAGATATGTAGGGCCAGGTTTGAATGAGAATTTCATGCTGGATGGAGCAATACCTATTTTTACATTAAAGGGAATAAACCAGAAGTTTTAAAATCCCATCATCATTCAATCCTTATAACACATTTTGAAGCAGGTACCTCTACATTCATTATACAGAAGAAAACCCACATACAGTTTTCCAAATAAACTCCAACCATGTACCCTCCTAAAAAACCATGCCACCTCTCCATCCTGCCTGGTGAACAGATGTCACACAGCCACCAGCTAGATCATCACCAGCGTCCTCCTCATTGACGCCAGAGAGGAGGTTTCTTCCGGAGGGACACAGAAACTGTGAAGGAGGCAGGCGTTGCTGACAGTGGAGGAAATGAGCTATCTCTGGTTGTGGAGAACTGAGGGGAACATGAAGACAATTCTCATCTTGGCTTGCCTCCCACTCATTCACTCAGCAAACATGTACTGAGTGCCACCACAATCCAGGCATGGTTCTAAGGGCTGAGACGCAATGGTGAAAGTCAGAAGCCCCAGGTATTACATTAGAGAGTCAGACAATAAACATAAAAACAGCTGAGTCAGATCATGATAACTACAGTACCATAAGAGAAATAAAGAAGGTAAAACTAGAGAGTAGAGAAGAGCGGGGTTATGTATCATAAAATGGTCAGGAAAAGCCTCTGAGGATAAGATGGCATGTGAGCAAAGTCCAAAACAGAAGGGAGGGAGGGATTAAGTCATGTGGCCATCGGAGGAAAAAGGGATCCAGGCAGCAGGAATCGCAAGCACAAAGCCTTTGAGGCAGGAACATACTTGGAAGGCTGGAACAGCAGCAAGGTGGCCAGTGGACTGGGAATGAGGAAAGAGAGAGCAAACTGGGGTGGGAGACGCAGCAGGAGTCACGAAGGACCTGACCACTGTGTGCAGACTTTGGATCTTATTCTCAGTGAGGTGGGCATCACAGCAGGGTTCTGAGCAGAGGTGAACCTGAATATGACTTGGGTTTTAAAAGCTCTCTGGCTGCTGTGCAGAGAAGGCTGCAAACAGGAGGCTTGCCTGTGTCGCTGGTGGGAATGACACTGGCTTTGCTATGATGGGACCAGCAAGAGATGGTCGGATTCGAGATCTGTTTTAAAGAGTCTCTGCAACAATATATATTTGCCACATCTCCCACCAACTGCTCTGAGTCTCCAAGTTCCCAGCAGGAGCCGGATATGATATTGCTAAGCTGGGCGGGCAGGTTTTTCCAGCCTCTGGTTGCTATGGAAACCTTCCTGAAAGCAGCCATCTGGAAGCCGAAAAAACCGGCTAAGAAGTTAGCCACGTCACCAGCGGCCCTGTTGTTGTCACAAGGGTACTGAGAGGCAAACTTCTGAAAACCAGGATAAACGCAAGCAACTTTGAGGTGCTACAGAAGGAATTTTTTAAATTAAATTTACATGCTTAAAGGCATCTTTTTACTCCGCCTCCAGTATATTTCTCCCTAGTCTGCCAATCTTATGATTTCCTGTAAGACAAATTTTGCTCACAAAGCAAAGACTGTCAGATATCACTGTAAATCTGTGTGTGTTGACAAGGGGGGCTCACTCTTGATATAGATCAAGGAGACTTTATCCTTCATCCACTCTTGACCTACTATTTTAATTTTCTTGACAATAATGCAGGGTTTCCGCAAATATTCTAAATGGCTGAGACCCTAAAGACTATTTTTCTCTGTGAGAAAACGACAGGACACAGAAAACTATTGATAAAAACTAACTGGGAGAAAGAAGTGCAAGGCCAGGAAAGTCCCAGGAAAGGCTTGAGTAAGATAATAATGGAACTACTATAAATGCTTTAAAAATTAAAATCTTGGGGCACGTGGGTGCCCCCGTTGGTTAAGTGTCCAACTTTTGATCTCAGGCAGGGCTGTCAGTTCAAGCCCTGACTTGGGCTCCATGCTAGACATGGAGCCTACTTTAAAAAAAAAAATTAAAATCTTAAAGACTTAAATATGATATCTGAAACCATAAAACTCCTAGAAGAATACATAGGCAGTAATTTCTTTGAAATTGGCCTTTGCGGGGAGCCTGGGTGGCTCAGTGGGTTAAGGCCTCTGCCTTCAGCTCGGGTCATGATCCCGGGGTCCTGGGATCGAGCCCTGCATCAGGCTCTCTGCTCAGCAGGGAGCCTGCTTCCCTTCCTCTCTGCCTGCCTTTCTGCCTACTTGTGATCTCTGTCAAATAAATAAATAAAATCTTTAAAAAAAAAAAGAAAGAAAGAAAGAAAGAAATTGGCCTTTGCAACATTTTTGTAGATAGGTCCCCTGAGGCAAGGGAAACAAAAGCAAAAATAGAAATATTGGGACTATACAAAATAAAAAGCTTCTGGGCGAGGTAAGAAACCATCAACAAAAAGAAAACAACCAGTTAAATGGGAGCAGACATCTGCAAATGATATATTTGATAAAGGGTTAGTATCCAAATTACACAAACAACTTACACAACTCAACACCAAAAAAAACAAATAATTTGATTAAAAAATGGGCAGAGGACCTGAACAGTTTTCCAAAGACAACATACAGATGGTCAACAGACAAACAAAAAAAAGGTTCCACATCACTCATCATCAGGGAAATGCAAATCAAAACCACAATGAAATATCACCTCATATCTGTCCGAACGGGCAGAATAAAAAAGACAAGAGAAACAACTGTTGATGAGGATGCAGGGAAAAGGAATCCTTGTGCAGTGTTGGTATGAATGCAACTGGTGTAGTCACCATGGAAAACAGTATGGAAGTTCCTCAAAAAGTTACAAATAGAAATACTATATAATCCACTAATTACACTACTGGGTATTTATCCAGAAAAAAAAAATCTCAATTGAAAAGATATATGCACCCCTATATTTACTGCATTATTTACAACAGCCAAGATAGGGAAGCAACACAGCTGTCCATGGATAGATGAATGGATAAAGGTGACGTACTCTTCACCCACAGAGACACACACACACACACACACAAACACAAATGGAATACTACTCAGCCATAAAAAGGATGAGATTTTGCCATTTGTGTCAGCATGGATGGACCTAGAGAATATTAAGCTAAGTGAAATAAACCAGAGAAAGACAAATACATGATTTCACTTTTATGTAGATTCCAAAAAACAAAACAAGAAAACAAACAGAAACCAAAAACAGACCCATAGAGAGGACAAATTAATGGTTGCCAGAGGTAAAGGAGGTGGGAGGGTGGGCGAAATGGGGGAAGAGCAGTGGGAGATACCAGCCTTCTGTGCCTGGAGTTGTCTTTGTGGAAAGGTTTCCAAAAATAACTTACTTAATAGAGTTAAGGCAATTCAGATTGTCTTTTTCTTCTTGAGTGAGCTTTGGCAGTTTGTGCACTTACAAGGAATTTGTCCCTTATCTAAGTTGTTGAATGTATTGCTGAATTTAATGCAAAGTAGGCAAACAACAACAACAACAAAAATCATAGGTAACAAAGATAACAGAAATTAGGTAAGTGGAAACAGAAATCTAGAGGAAAAACCAATGAGACCAAATTCTGCTTCTTTGAGAAGATCAATAAAGTCTATAAACCTCTGACAGAGTGAACCAGAAAAAAAGTGAGAAAACACCGATTGTCAAAATCAGGAATGAAAGAGGATATACCACTACAGATCCTAGAGGTTGTCTATTTTACATATATATCTTCATTTGTGCTTGTATATATATGAATGCTTCCCTCACCAAAGGGGCTGACCTCCATGGGTCTCTAGATCTCAAATTCAATACATCTAAGAAGGGACTCGTTAGGCCATTTTGGGAAAAGTGCTCATGTCTGTTCTTTCATGTTTGGCAGTGGCTGTTGAATGTTAATGATTGGTCCAGTTCAAGTCTGCATTCACCCAGCACCAACTGACTAGGCTCAGAGAAATGAAGTCATGTAAATAGCTTCCCAGAATTGTGTAGTCAGAAAGAGTGAGTAAAGGAAGCAGTCTCAAAAAGTGTGGGCTCAGGGGCACCTGGGTGGCTCAGTGGGTTAAAGCCTCTGCCTTCGGCTCAGGTCATGATCCCAGGGTCCTGGGATCAAGCCCTGCATCAGGCTCTCTGCTCAGCAGGGAGCCTGCTTCCCTTCCTCTCTCTCTGGCTGCCTCTCTGCATACCTGTGATCTCTGTCTGTCAAATAAATAAATAAAATCTTAAAAAAAAAAAAAAAGTGTGGGCTCAGTGTGGTAGGGAGATTGTTGTTTTCCACACACCCAGAAGGGAGAATATGGGGTAAATCAAACACCAGTTAGTGATTACCTATAAATTTGACTTTTATTTACTTTTTTTTTTTCATTTGCTGATGTTCATTCATTCATCTACTTTATCTAACACAAGCTTATTGAGAGACTTCTGAGTGCCAGGGTTGTGGAGGGAAACAAGTTGCAGTCTAGTCATGTGGAGTCAGTTGGCCAAAAAAGAAAAAGGGATAAAATGCTAAGAGGGGGCCTCTGGGTGGCTCGGTGAGTTAAGGCCTCTGCCTTTGGCTCAGGTCATGATCCCAGGGTCCTGGGATCGAGCCCCGCATCATGCTTTCTGCTCGGTGAGGACCCTGCTTTGCCCCCTCTCTCTCTGCCTGCCTCTCTGCCTACTTATGCTCTCTGTCAAATAAATAAATAAAATCTTAAAAAAAATAGTAAAATAAATGCTAAGAGGTAAGTCTGTGATGGACTTAATTCACAATACTTTATAGGAACATATGGAGAGAACCTCAACTCAAGGCAGAGAAGAGTCATGAAGGTATATTAGGTATCTCTGATGCATAACAAATCACTCTAAAGCTTAGTGGCTTAATACAGAAATAATAATTTATTATCTCTTATTAGTTTCTATGGGTCAGAAATTCAGGAGCATCTCAGTAGGGAGATTCTGGCTCATGAAAGAGGAGAATCTCTCCTGACATTACTGTTAGATGTTGGCTGAGCCTACAGTCATCTGAAGGCTTGAGATTAGGGGATCTACTTTCAAGGTGGTTCACTGAAGTGGCTTGCAAAGTTGGTGTCCCTCCATGGGGCTCCTTGAGTGTCCTTACAGCTTGGCAGCTGACTTTCCTCCAGAGCAAGTGATTCAAGAGACGATGGAAGCTGCAATGCAATTTATGGCCTGTCCTTGAAAGTTACACATGGTCACTGCTGCCATAATTGGTCACAGAGGTTAACTGTGGCTCATTATGGAGAGGGCCTACACAAGGGTGTAAATACTAGGAGGTAGAAACATTTGGTGCCATCTTGGAGGCTGGCTACTGTAAAAGACTTCTTTCTATGACAAGGTGTTGAGCAGTATGAATTCCTGTTCATACTGACTCAAATAAGGAGAAGACCATTAGAGACTAAAGAATGGAGACATTTGGGCAGCTGATAGGAGTAGGCCAAGCTGATTCCAAAATTTAAATGAATGAGCGAAAGAATTAGAGTACTCAAAATAATTTTGAAAAAGCAGAAAGCTGGAGAACTCACACTACCTGATTTCAATATTTACTATAAAGCTATAGTACATTGTGGCACTGGCATAACAGCAGACATATAGAATAATGGAAGAGAATAAGCAATACAGAAATAGATCCACACATATTGCCAATTAATGTTATGGGTTGAACTGTGTTCCCCAAAAAAGATATGTTGGTGTCCCAATCCCCAGTACCTCAGAATGTGACCTTATTTGGAAATTGGGTCTTTATAATTTAACCAACAGGTGAGCCCTAATTCAATATGACTGCTGTCCTTATTATAAAAAGGGGAAATTTGGACATAGACATATACAGAGGAAAGACAGTGGGAAGAGATGCAGGGAGAATACTGTGTGAAGAAGAGACTGGAACTACACTGTAACAAGCCAAGGAATATGTGGGGCTAGCAGAAGCTGGAAACGGCAAGGAAAGATCCTTCCTCTACAGGTTTCAGAGTGAGCAAGGCCCTGATGACACCTTGATTTCAGACTTCTGGCTTCTAAAACTGTGAGATAATATTATTGTCATTCTGAATCACTCATCTGTGACACTTTATTATGGCAGCCCTAGAAATGATTACAATTAATTTTCAGCAAAAATATAAATATATATAAATATAAATATATATAATATATATAAACAAATATAAATATATTTATAAATTAGTATTTATAAATTAAATATAAATATACATATAAACATAAATAAATATAAAGACAATATAATGGAGAAAGGATAGTCTTTTCAACAAATGGTCCTAGAAGAACTGGATAGCCATTGGCAAAAAAAATTTACCTTACTCCATAACTCACACCATATACAAAAAAATTAATTCAAAATGGATCACAGGCCTAAATATAAAACCTAACACTAAAACTTTATTATTCATTTATTTAATTTATTTATTTTAGAGACAGACAGACAGAGAGAGAGACAGAGAGCGAGTGTAGGGTGGAGGGGCAGACAGAGGCTCAAGCAGACTCTGCACTGAGCATGGAATCCAATGCAGAGCTTGATTTCCCCACCATAAGATCATGACCAGAGCTGAAACCAAGAGTCAGACGCTCAACCAACTGTGCCACCCAGGCACGCGCATATATATATATATATATATATATATATATATATATATATATTTATTTATTTATTTTTAAAGTAAGCTCTAAGCCCAATGTAGGGCTCAAACTCATGATCGTGAAATGAGGCGTTATATACTCTATCGACTGAGCCAGCCAGGTGCTCTAAACACTAAAACTTCTAGGAGAAAATAGGAAAAAGTGTTTGTGACCTTGGTTAGGCAAAGATTCCTTAGATTTTAAACTAAAAGCATGAAATATACACACACAAAAAGATTAATTTGACTTCATCAAATCAAAGCCACAGATGGTAAATATTTTCAAATCACATAACTGGTAAAGGGACATGTATCCAGAATATTAGGAATTCTCAAAAGTCAGTGAGAAAAAAAAAAATTTAAAAAGGGAGGGGCGAAGATTCAAATAGAAACATTTTCAGGGGTGCTTGGCAGGCTCTGTAGGAAGAGCACAAGACTCTTGATCTCCAGGTTGTGAGTTCGAGCCCCACAATGGTTGTAGAGATTATTTAAATGAATAGATAGATAAAAAGAAACATTTTCAAATTAGATATACAGATGACAAGTATGCAGAAAAATACTCAACATTATTTGAGGGAAATGCAAATTAAACTAGGGAAATGCAAATTAAAACCACAATAAGATATTACCACACAAATATTAAACAGTTAAAATAAAAAACCAAACACTACCATCAACAATATCAAATGCTGACAATGATGCAGAGCAACTAGAACTCTCCTACAGTGCTGGTGGGAATGCAAAATCGCACAGCAATTTTGGAAGAAAGTTTGGAAGTTTCTTATAAAGTTAAACATAACTTACATAACCCAGCAATTTTACTCCTAGGTATATTTAAGTGAAATGAACCCCAAATTACCCCAAAATCTTGTACGTAGGGGTGCCTGGGTGGCTCAATCTTAAGCATCTGCCTTCAGCTCAGGTCATGAGCCCAGGGTCCTGGGATCAAGCCCCACACTGGGCTCCCTGCTCAGCGGGAAGCCTGCTTCTCCCTCACCCACTCCCCCTGCTTGTGCTCCCTTCCTCACTGTCAGATAAATAAAATCTTTTTAAAAAAATCTGTATGTAAATGTTTACAGCAGCTTTATCCATAATTGCCAAAATCTGAAAACAACCCAATGTCCTTTAACTGGTAAATAAAGAACTGTGATACATTCATATAATGGATTGATCAGTAAACAAACATAAAAACAAAGAAACTACTACTGACACACTCAACAACACAGATGAATTTCAAATGTATTACGCTAAAGAAAAGAAGTCAGACTGAAAAAGATACATACTGCAGGATTCCATCTTTAGGACACCCTGGAAAAAGCAAACTATAGGTACAGAAAACAGACCGGAGGTTTCTACAGGATGGGAGGAGGAGGAAGAGTTAACTACTTAGCTCTCCAGGGTAATTTTGGGAAGTGAGAGAATTTTATATGTTGACTGTTGGTAATTACATGACTGTATGTATTTGCCAGAGCTTGCAGAACTGCACACTAAAAGGAGTGAATTTTATCATATGTAAATTATACCTTAACATAAAAGAAGAAAAGAAACATTATGCTTAGTGAAAGAAACCAGACACAAGAGTATAAAAATTCCAGTTGTGGGGACTAAGGAAATATGTACACTATTTATTGTCTAACATTAAGTGAAAACATTATAATGCTGCATGGACACCCAGAAATGTGTAAATCCTTCAGTCATTCACTCCCCAAATATTTCTCCAATACATATTATGTGCTAGGGCAACAATGATTTACAATCTAGAGGGGAAAAATCAAACAGAAAACAAATAAACAGATGGAGAAATAAATGAAAACTCCCTAGTGTGGGAGGAACTTTGAATAATACAAAAGGCTGACATGATATAAAATCCAGGGAAGGAATCTTGGAAGTACTATTTGGGTTGATACCTGACGGACAGGAAACCAGCCTTGCAAAGATCTAGGAGTGGAGGAAGGAATGGATGGAAGGAATGACAAATCCAAATGCTCTGCTCTGATGTGGGCAAGACCTTGGAGAAATAGGAAGGAGCCCAGTGTAACTGAAACACAACGAACGAGAGGAGCAATAAGAGGAAATGGGAGGGGCGCCTGAGTGGCTCAGTGGGTTAAAGCCTCTGCCTTCAGCTCAGGTCATGATCCCGGGGTCCTGGGATGGAGCCCCACATCCGGCTCTCTGCTCCACAGGGAGCCTGCTTCCTCCTCTCTCTCTGCCTGCCTCTCTGCCTACTTGTTATCTCTGTCAAATAAATAAATAAAATCTTTAAAAAAAAAAAAAAAGAGGAAATGGGAGAGGCAGAGGCACCTAGATCACCAAGGGATTATAGGTCATGGTAAAGGATTTAGATTTTAAGGACATTGGGAATCCATCCACAAAGGGCCCTAGATGTGGCTGTTGTGTGGCAAATGGCTTGTAGAGAGACAAGTGTAGGTGCATGGAGACAAGTGAGGAAGGGCAAGATCCAGGAAACAAGTGATGGGAGCGGTGACAGTGGAGGTAGAGATGAAGAAAAGTGAATGGATTCAGGATAGAATCAGAAGAAGCACCAACAAGCCTTGCCACTGGATGGGATACGATGAACAAAGAAAGGGAGCAAGCAAAAGTGAGGCTTAGGTTTCTGGTCTGAATCCTGGGATTATGAGGATGCCATGTACTTATATGGAGGAGGGTGGGGAAAAAAAGGTTTGAGGGAAGAAGGGATTATGAGTTGAGGGATAATGTAAATGTTTTTTAGATATCCAAATGCAGGCAAGAAGTTGGTAACTGGATATAAAAGTGTACTTCTCCAGAGAACTGTCAGAACTAAAGAGATTAAATTTGGGAGTCTTTCATTCATCTATCCAACCACTTTTTTTTGAGCAACTACCATGTGCCAGACACTGTTCCATGTTCTAGGGAGTAAACAAGTGCTAGCATGTAAAACAAGATAGAGAAAATTCTTGCTCCTGGGAACCTGCAGTTTTCTCATTGTAAAAGGGGATGACAAATGAGAAAAAGTAAATAAATACTTATCACAATACCTGGCACATAGCATGTCTTACTAAATGCCAGCTATTAATATTGGTGACAGAAAACAGACAATAAGTAAATAAGTGAATAAGGTAATTTCAGAGTAATAGTATATACTATGAAGAAAATAACACAGACTAATAGGTTTCAGAGTGACACATAGGGGCAGAAGGGCTACTTTTGATGGGTGGTCAGAGACGGCCTGAGGAAATGACATTTCATCTGATAAACAGAGATGGTAAGGAACCAGCTCTGCAGAGACCGAGAGGGACAGTCCAAGCAGAAGAAATGGCTTGTGCAAGGGTCTTAAAGAACAAGAAGAGTTTACTACACTGGAGAAGTAACGGGCCAGTGCGTTGGAGGGAGAGTGATGAGGGGAACATAGCAGACAGCACTGGAGAGACAGGAAAGAACTCACCTTCAGAGGGCCTACTACCCACGGCAAAAATGCTGGATGTTATTTTAATGGAAAGCAACTGGAGAGCTTTGAGCAGGGGCATGAGATGGTCTGACTTAGGTTTTAAAGAAATCAAAAGGGCTGCTGTGTGAAGAATGAACTACAGATGGATTAAGGATGGAAGGTATTATAGTTGTCCAGGTGAGAGACAGTATCTCCAACCAAAGTAGTTGAGGTGGTGACAAGTTAAGTAGATTCTGGATATAATCTGGAGGAACAGAGGTAGATAACAGAAATAAAGAATAAAGAAAGAAATCAGTGATGACCTCTGGGTTTTGTGTAGGTCCTATAACGAAGATGAGGGAAGACTCGGGGGAAAGCAAGTTTCAGAGTTAGGAATCAAGAGATCTGCTTTGGTCATGCTAAGTTGGGATGCCTATTAGACCTCTAAGTGGAGATGTCAAGTAGACAACTGTATATATGAATATAAAGTTCACAGAAATCAGAACTACATCTGGGAATCATTAGGACTAGATGTCATGGTCAAGGAGAGAATGCAGAATAGGGGGCCTAGAACCAAATCTTGGAACATTCCAATACTTAGAAGTTAGGCAGGAAAAGAACAGGAAATAAAATTTGAGGGGTAGCCAGTGTAGTAGAAGGAACACTAGTAGTGTGTAGTGCTACAGAAATCAAGAGGAGGAGGAAGAAGAGATCATCAGTGCCATGCACTACCTAGAGGTCAAGTGGTATGAAGTCAGAGAATGGGTTGCTGGTTCTGCAGCTAGAGGTTTTTTGTAATCTTGACAAGAGTTTTAAATTTTAATGCTGAAGGTGAAAATCCAACTGGAGTGAGTTGTAGAGAGAACAGAAAAGTGGAGTCATCAGCATAAAGACAGTACATGATTGCACCCATTTGAAATACAATACCTACATGTTGGAGGTACTAATAAAAGGAAATTGCTGGGTTAGGTGATAGGAGTATGGATGGGGCTTATTGGTCTTGATTTTTAATGTTTTCCTTTTTGAAAAAATACAGAGGTATTGCTTAAAAATAATTTTAATACCTAAAAACTTGTACCTGAACATTCATGGCAACATTATTTGTAACAGCCAAAAGTGGAGATAATCCAAATGTCCATCAGCAGATGCACGGACAAACAAAATGGATATATCCATGCAATGGAATACTATTCAGCCGTAAAAAGAAATGAAGTACTGACTGGTACAGGCTACAACATGAAACTTGAAAACATGCTCAGTGAAATAATCCAGTCACCAGTCACAAAAGACCATGTACTGTATGATTCCATTTATATGAAATGCCCAGTATAGGTAAATCCAAAGAGATAGTAAGTAGATTAGTGGTTGCCAGGGGCTGGAGGGAGGGAGTAATGGGGAGGGACTGCTAACGGCTGTGGGTTTTCTTTTGGGGGTGATGAAAATATTCTGGAACTAGACAACAGTGATGGTTGCACGTCACAGTGAATATACTACAAACCTCTGAACTGGACAGTTTAAAAGGGTGACATTTAGGGCACCTGGCTGGCTCAGTAGGTGAAGCATATGACTCTCCGTCTCAGGGTTGTGAGTTCGAGTTCCATGCTGCATGTAGAAATTACTTAAAAACTAAATTCTTTTTTTTTAAAGTGACTTTTATGGTGCATGAATCATATCTCAATTTTAAAAATTACAGTTTCGTATAGTGGAACCCTGAGGACTAAGGAAGTGTCCTCCATGAGCTCCGAGGTCTACAAACAAAGCCCTGAACTCACAGCAGCTATGCAGATACTCTAAATCCTGCCTTTCTCTTCCTCCAACAGAAATACTACTTATTACCTCAACTATCCATCTCTGCAGGGATTTAATGTTGACACAAAACCATAAAAAGCAAAAGTGAAAAAAAGGTGCAAACTATTAGAAATAGCTTATCTATAACTGTGAAAAGGATCCCTTTCTCTCTCATTTGTAACTAACACTTTACTAACACGGCTCAGCATGAATTTTACATCTTAGCATTTTAGCAACCTGTGAAGTTAGGAACTGCCTAAGTTGCTAAAAGGTAAAGTCTGTCATCTTCAACTTACTGCAGCAAGTTTCCCCCCAACAATCTAAGTAATCACTGGGAAAACAACTGACAATAGTTTAAAACTCGTATTTCCAAGACACCAGGTTTTTGTTGTTTTGTTTTGTTTTGAAGGCTGAACCAAATCCCCAGGGGTCTGACTTCACTTGCACTGCCTAGCTTTCTATTACATTCAAGTGCAAGACTTTCCAAAGGCAAAGCCACTGAAAGCAGTTTAAAGGACAAAAGATGCTTATAAACCAGGAAATTAGAAAAGCACAGCAAATTTAAAGATAGGCTGTAAAGGAAAAATGCTATTTCCACATCCAAAACTTTTACAGAGATATTTCCCTATACCCTGAATTTTCTCCACAGTTCAGGCACCGTAACCTGAGCTGGGGTCAGGTGGGATTAGAGCCCAAGGCTCAGGAGCACTTCTTTCCATCTCCTCTGGGCATTTTGCATAAGATCATTCTTTTCCACTGAGAACACAGTAAGATACAAACACATGATAAACGGTAGCAGGATAAATCTGAGATAGGTCAGAGGAAAATCTCTGGGGTACAGACACAGCTATTGGGTTTCTCATGGGAAGGGAAGTTCTGCAATCTTCTCTGAGTTTTGTACTTATACAACATTAGTGGAAATCAAAATTTTAAAAAATTCTGCCACAAGTCTGCCACCTCAACAAATCATTTTCTTCCCTTCTATTTTTTTTTTGGTTTTTCCCTATATATATACACATATAATCTAACATTATAGATTTTACAAGACCAGTGCTCTAACCCCTGAGCTATAGGGCCACATTATAGATTTTAAAATATTTTTCTATATTTTCCTGAACACTAAATAATCAGCATTTTCCCCAGTAACCGTGCAGTTTTTATAGTGATACAGTCTGTAACTGACTAATCTA
Source organism: Martes martes (assembly GCF_963455335.1). NCBI lineage: Eukaryota > Metazoa > Chordata > Mammalia > Carnivora > Mustelidae > Martes > Martes martes. Next base: position 8,362,880 of record NC_137895.1, read on the forward strand.
GTCATCTGTTGATACATTTAAGCACCTAGGAGCAATATCTGCATTAAAAACAATGTTGTGAGGAACTCTCCCTTTGAAAAAAATTTTAAATGAAATTAATGAATCTTTTTGGGGGGAGAAAAAAAGATTTAAAAAAAAGATTTTAAGAAAATCTTTATTTGGGAGAGGACTTGGATTTTTTGAAAATCTGCTTTTTCTACTTTCAGGTGTCAGCTTTATAAAAAGAAATCAAAGGATGAGATTAGGTTAATAACAGATTATTGATATTAGAGTTTAATATGGTGCCATTTGTAGCAAGGTAATTAACCCAATGACCCCTACACTTAAAATTTTACAATATTATCATTATAGTACAGTGAGGAATTACTATTTTTTTTAAGATTTTATTTGTTTATTTGACAGAGACAGAGATCACAAGCAGGCAGAGAGGGAGGGGGGAAGCAGGCTTCCAGCTAAGCGGAGAGCCGGATGCGGGGCTTGATCCCAGGACCCTGAGACCATGACCTGAGCCGAAGGCAGAGGCTTAACCCACTGAGCCACCCAGGCGCCCCAAGGAATTACTATTTTAATAGTTGGCTCCAGAATGCTTCCCAGAGAGGGGGTTTATCTTTGCTTTGGAAAATATTTTGATAAGCTCCTTAAAGGCGGAAGGTAAACCTTAAAGGCATAGAAGAAAGAAGTGATCTATCAATTGCCTAGCAAAAGAAACGAATAAAAATTTGGAGGCAGGGGAGAAGAGAACTAGAAGTGGCCCAGAGCATAAAAAGGAAGGGAAGAGAAGTCCAAAACCAAGGTGAGGAGCTGCATCCTTTGGAACAACGTGACCTATGAGACATTAACATTCAATATGCCTGGGGGTGGAGGTCTGAAGGGTGAGGGGACAGAATGCCTCTCTTCAGGAAAGGACAATCCAAAACCCAACTGAAGTTGTGTTGTTGCAGGGTAAAATCCCTTTGCCATCTCCTATTTTCAGTAAAGCCTGCCCTACTAGCAAGAGCCTTGAAAGTGGCTCGGGGGAAAACCAAATAAAAGGTCTAAAAGTAGGGATAATAATTCCTACAGTACAGAGATGTTATGAGGACTAAATGAATTAAATTTGAAAAATCTGGGGGGAGGGTGCTGGAATTTTCACATAATGTGGGCTTATAAGGGCTTGCATCCGTTTTATTAAAATTTCAAGATAAGGGATTTCAGGGGCGCCTGGGTGGCTCAGTGGGTTAAAGCCTCTGCCTTCAGCTCAGGTCATGATCTCCAAGTCCTAGGATGGAGCCCCATGTCAGGCTCCCTGCTCAGCGGGGAGTCTGCTTCTCCCTCTGCCTTTCCCCCCGACTCCGCCTGTGCTCCCTCTGTCTCTCTCCCTTTCAAATGAATAAATAAAATCTTTTAAAAAATGAAAATAAGAAAATATTTTATTTTTTAAAGATTTTATTTATTCATTTGAAAGGGAGAGAACATGTAAGCAGGGGGAGAGGCAGGCGAAAGGAAGAAGCAGACTCCCCTCTGAGCTGGGAGCCCAACATGGGGCTCAATCCTCGAACCTGGAGATCATGACCTGAGCTAAAGGCAGATGCTTAACCATCTGAACCACCTAGGCACCCTGAGATTTTATTTTATTTTTTTACGATTTTATTTATTTTTGACAGAGAGAGACATAGCGAGAGAGGGAACACAAGCAGGGGGAGTGGGAGAAGAACAGGTTTCCTGCGGAGCAGGAAGCCCGATGCAGGGCTCGATCCCAGGACTGTAGGATCATGACCTGAGCCAAAGGCAGAGCATTTAACAACTGAGCCACTTAGCGACCTGAGATTTTATTTTTTTTTATTTTTTTATTTTTTAAAGATTTTATTTATTTATTTGACAGACAGATCACAAGTAGGCAGAGAGGCAGGCAGAGAGAGAAGGGAGGAAGCAGGCTCCCTGCTGAGCAGAGAGCCCGATGCGGGGCTCGATCCCAGGACGCTGGGATCATGACCTGAGCCGAAGGCAGCGGCTTTAACCCACTGAGCCACCCAGGCGCCCCCTGAGATTTTATTTTTAAGCAATCTCTATACCCAACTCGGGGCTTGTACTTACAACCCCAAGATCAAGAATTGCATGCTCTACTGACTGAGCCAGACAGGCGCCCCCTAAAAAGCTGAATTTTTAAATCTGAAGGTCTGAGTAGAATGAGACTGTTCATTTCTTACAAGTTCCCAGGTGATGTTGATGCTATGGTCCAGGGAACACACTTTGGGAAACGCTGGGGTAAACCACCCTTTGACCATTCTTTCAAATTCTAGTTCAGATGTGACCTCCTGGAACACCTTCCCTTTCCAACTTCCATGCCCCCTACCTCCCTTCTCTGATAAAACTAATCATTGTACATGCTCCTACTATTTATTTCATACTATGCTGTAATTTGCATATGTACATATCTGCCCTACATCTGGTACCTAGCCTAGAGCTTGACCCATGGCAGGTGCTGACTGTATGAGGAGGGCATACCACACTCCTGAAATCCCCATGTACAACATGCTCCTTTGTAAGTTGTTGTGCCAGGCTCCTTCTGGTTGAAAGGCCCTCTACTTTACCTGACTTCTCATTCCCCAGGTTCAGCCCAGGCATTTCCTTCTGGAGGAAGCCTTCTCTGACACACCCCCTTACCTTAGGTTTGTGTCAGGTGCCCCTCTTCCTGTCTATAACCTATCATAAAACATTAATAAACTATTTATAACACATCTATCCATAACATATTTATCTTAATAATAGCTACCATTCACTGCAGGCTTTCCAAATGTCAGGAACTCTAATAAGCAGAGTTGGATTAAAATCTTTAGAGGTCCTGGGGCACCTAGGTGGCTCAGTCATTAAGTGTCTGCCTTCAGCTCGGGTCATGATCCCAGGGTCCTGGGATCCAGCCCCACATCAGGCTCCCTGCCGTTCTCCCTATTTGTGCTTTCTCTCTCTGTCAAATAAATAAATAAAATCTTTGGGGAAAAAAATAATCTTTAGAGGTCCTTTTGTCAAGCCATTCCCACTTCTGGTAATTTATCCTACGCTTCAGCAAAATGACTCCTGTAGAAAGACACTCCCTACAGCATTGTTTGTGATGGCAAAATATTAGAAAACCTCAATATCCACTGGTAGGGAACTTATATAAGTTACACAACATCTATATAATAGAACAGTGTACAACTGTCAAAAAACAATGGGTCAGTTATTAATGTGCTGATACGGAATGATCTCCAAGATATATTGCTAAGTAAAAAAAGCAAGGAGCAAAACAGCGAGAATAGTAAACATCTGCACAAAGAGGGGAAGTTTTCACATATAATTTAGAAGGCTGCACGTGAGAATAACTGGGTGGCAAAGAGACTTTTTACCTAATACACTTCTGTACCTTTTAAATTTTGAAGTATTTGAATGCATTACCTATTCAAACAAAGTCAAGCATGAAAAAAAATTTAAAGACCTTCAGAAAGCCATATGATAATAAGACTAGGTGTTCCCCCTATTTAATCACTATAAAAATAAAAATGAGGAAGTCCAACAACATTTAGATTTTTTCCATGATGATTTTTGCCATGTTTCTATGAAATGTCTAATACCGACTTCTTTCCACTTCTTTGTATTTTTTGTCCCTGCTTTATTAGTACCCTCAAAACATGCCTGGTCTACTAAAGGCCAGTCCGTAGCAGATGTTCATTTCATCCAGCAACAACACTAGTTCTTACCATACGAGTGTGCAAGGGTCGTGACCCTTTGGTTCTCCTCCTGCCTTGCTGGCTGCTCCTCCTGAGTCTCTTTTCCCAGTTCCTCCCCTGCTGGTTCTTAAAATGCCTTAATGTTCTGTCCTGGCTCCTCCTCCAGTTCCCTGCACTCTCACTGACTCTCAAGGCTTCAATTTATATCTACAGGCAAATGATCCAATCTCTATCTCCACAACCTATTTCTCTCCAAACTTCAGGCTGACACATCCAACTGCCTCCTGGGCCGCTCCTCCATTTCCTGGAAATATCATGCTCTCAAATCAAGTCACTGTGAACCCTGCCCTCCTCCAATGGTCCCTATCTCAGGAGACTGGCATTACAACCTACCTACCACCTTCTCCAGCCAGAACTGGGCCTCATGGTTAACGGATTCTCCATCTTCCCACCTCCATCCCTCAACTCTTAGGACTTTCCGGATGTATTTTCAAACTTCCCCTTCCCTCCAACCGTTGCTATTTCCCAGTTGAGGCTGTCATCATGTGGTTTTTAACAAGTCTTTCAACTGGGATCTCTGCCTCCAGCCTTGCCCCCTGCACCCCACACCCTATCTATTCTCTATTCTGCAGCCAGAAAAATCCTTTTAAAAATGCAACTGGTAAGGGGCGCCTAGATGGCTCAGTTGGTTGAGCATCTGACTCTTGATTTCGGCTCAAGTGGAGATCTCAGGGTCCTGGGATCGACCCCAGCCTGGGGCTCCACTCTCAGCAGAATCTCAGTGGAGATTCTTTCTCCCTCTCCCTCTACCCCTCCCCCTGCTTGCATGCTCTTGTTCTCTCCCCATCTGTATAACAAATAAATCTTTATTTTTTATTTTTTTAAGATTTTATTTATTTATTTGACAGAGAGATCACAAGTAGGCAGAGAGGCAGGCAGAGAGAGGGGGGAAGCAGGCTCCCTGCTAAGCAGAGAGCCCAATGCAGGGCTCGATCCCAGGACTCTGAGATCATGACCTGAGCTGAAGGCAGAGGCTTAACCCATTGAGCCACCCAGGTGCCCCAACAAATAAATCTTTGAAGTGCAACTGGTCATTTCCTTCCTTTTAAAACCTTTTTTCTGGGGCACCTGGGTAGTACACTTGGTTAAGCAACCAACCCTTGGTTTTGGCTCAGGTCATGATCTCAGGGTCATGAGACTGAGCCATACGATGGGCTCAGTGCTCAGCACAGATTCTGCTTGAGACTCTATCTCTCCATCTCCCTCTGGTCTCCCGAAAATAAATAAATCTTTTAAAAATAAATAAACACTTTTTTCTTCCTCCTGACTTCAGGAAAAAGTCCAAGTTTGTTAATTTGGTGTACAAGACCCTCATGACCTAGTAGTCCCTGCTCACCATTCCAGCCTCATTTCTCAACACCTGCCTCTCACTAGCCCTCAGCACATGCTCTGTGCTCCAGCCAGAACATGCTTCTCTCAGACCTTGGAACCCTCCGCTTTCTCTCAAAACATGCTGCTAAATGAAACAAGTACTTGGCAATATGTAAAGAAAAGTCCTGAAACTTGGGCCTCACCAAACACCATGATAAGGCAGCTGGTGGTGCTAATCTTTTAAACTGGCTCCGCACTCCAGTCATCCAATCATTCTTGTTGAAAACATGTGTATTATTCACTTCACCCTGGGGGCACCTGGATGGCTCAGACAGTTAAGCCTCTGACGTTATTTCAGCTCAGGTCATGATCTCAAGGGTCGTGAGATCGAGTCCTGTATCAGGTTCTGTGCTTAGCAGGGAGTCTGCTTGGGATTTTCTCTCTGCCCCTCCCCCCACCTGTCGAGTGGTGCGCGTGCTCTCTCCCTCTCTCAAATAAATCTTTAAAATTCACTTCAGCCTTTATCTCCCTTAGTGCCAAAGACATCTGAAGTGAAAATCCACTATATCATCTACACTCCTCAACTGCTTTCCTCCAAACTGCCATCAGCAGATGCATGGTGACTCCAGTAATCAGTTCTCTACTCCTGGGCCCACAGGCTTACAGCTGGGACTGCTTTCCCATCCCTGAATCAATATTTTCTTTGTGACCAGAGAGAGAGGGTGCTCCTTCAGGCAACAGGTGTGACTGTGCAAGGCTGAGCACAGACTGTGCAAGCAGGACCCTCCCCCCAGAATCCAGCACAGCAGTTTCAGTTAAACGCAGCTCTCCTGTGCAGACTCATGACCATGCTCAGCCATTCTAGGTCTTTCCATGAAATAATTAATCATCTGAGGCAGTCCAGTCACTTCCCTGAGTCCCTTCCAGGAGCATACGCCTAAGACCTACAGCCCGGCAGTGCCCAGATGAGGAGAAGGAAAGCAAAGGCAAGGTACTACACAGACCTCCCGTCAGTACCACTACCAGAGGTGGTGGCAACAACCCCTTCAGGAGTAAAACAACTGATGGTTAGCAACTGCCAACTGCAGCTGGGTAGCTCTGAAAAATAGTGATGTGAGTTTGTGAGGAAATAAAGCTCCTCGAGGGCTGTCAAAAAGGTCCCTGAGAAATTTGTATTTAAAGTGTTATACTGGGGCACTTGGGTGGCTCAGTGAGTTAAGCCTCTGCCTTTGGCTCAGGTCGTCATCTCAGGGTCCTGGGATTGAGCCCCACATTGGGCTCCCTGCTCGCAGGGAGCCTGCTTCCTCCTCTCTCTCTCTCTGCTTGCCCCTCTGCCTACTTGTGATCTCTGTCAAATAAATAAAATCTTTAAAAAAAATAAAGTGTTATACTAACTTAGGAGCTTATGGCACTTTAAAAGGAACAAGACAGAGTTAACAAAGTCCTTATTCCTCATATAGTTAAACCACAGAGGTCAACAAACTGCTTTATCTTTAAGTCATTTATTTGGCCAGACCATTTAAATAATTACTGGGAATTTCTCATCTGCAGATACAAAAATACCTACATAATAACTCTGAAGGATGGTAATCCACTCCTCCTTACTCTGTGGCAGTGAGCGGACGGAGGTATTAGAAGGGAGGTGCTGACTGAAGAAGGAATAATGCATTCATTGACTGTTTACCATATGCTAGAAAACCAGGGCTCAGGGTTAAGCATCTCACCCATGTCACACACCAAGTCAGGACCGAGTGCTAAGCGGACCCTCTGTCCCACACTGACCAGCACAGCTGTCACTGACAATTGTGCAGCACAATCTCCAGGGAAGCCCATGAGGCTTGTGGGTGTGTGAGAACAAAACACCTTGGCTTGGGGTATGAAGCCCAGTGGAGACCAAGTTAAAACATAACACAAGCAGCTGGATTAAGAAACACAATTTTTGCAGACCAATTAAGCAGATAACTCAGGAGAAAATTCCCATATTACAGGAGCAAAGGAATTTCTCTAACAGACCTGCACCTATAGAGATCATTAGCTTCTTTGATACCAGCTATAGTGCAAAGGCATTTAGCACAGCCATGAATGACAGAGTCATGAATGACACAGAAGGATCTTTTGAGTACGTCCCTCTCATTTTTTCTTTTTTCCCCCCAAAAAGAAACTGAAGCCAAAGAAGTAAAAAGGCTTATTTAAAGCTAAACGGTGAGCAGGGGACACAGCCAGACCAGAAGCTAAATCTCCTATTTCCACTATTCCAACCTAAAATTGAATCAAAAACTTGGGGAAAACATGAGAACAGGCAAACTAGATCACACTCAGACCAACGTCATTACCAACAGAAATCCCAGGGGAGATGTTACGAGAAGTTGTCCTCCTGCTGTTGTAACCTTGGGGTTAGGCAGACCATACTTTTTTTTTGGGGGGGGGACCTACCTTCCATTAGATAATCTACTGTTTTGGATTAGCTCTGTGTATTTCACTGCTGATTTAAACAATCAGGCCCACACAGTTAAAACCTCCACACTGTAGGAATCACACTATGATTCTGAACTAACCACTGAAGCTCTTGCCTCATCCAGCCTCAGGTGAGTTCTCACTGCTCACTGCGCTCTTAGCCCACGTGACTCCAGTACAAAGTCTCAGGAAACAAGCTCCAAGCGATTTACCTTCACTGTTGCTCAGCTGGACTTTCGTTCTTCTCTAAATGACTTTCTACCATGTTTCCTTTAGTGCAACATTCAAACTTTTCCCCTGTTTCTTCAGACCCCCAACTGTCCTCTGCTGCCACTTACTCCCTCCCAGCTGATGACTTGGTTTGTACCTTAATGAAGCTAAAGTCATTTGGCTTAGGCTTCCTCAACTTCCACCTCCTCCTGTCAAAACTGCCCCAACTTTTCACAGTTTTTCTTTCCAACCTCCTCTCAGAGGAAGAAGTAGCCTTCCTTCCTTCCCAGGCTAAGTCCTCCACTCATAACCTTCCACCATTTCCCTCACTGCATCTCCAGCTTCTTCTCCGCTGGCTTCAAGCGCAGTGCCCATGCTCCGACCCCCCCCCCCATCCTTAATTATAGCACACCCAAACGAAGCCTCTTGAACCCACTCAAACCTCCTATCTCTCCAGCTCTTCTTCCTCTGCTCAGCACGTTTTCAAAGGCAGAGTCGAATCCTGCAACCACACCTCCTCAGTCAACTCGCTCCTTAGGCTTTTTCCACCTAGCTTCGTCCCTTTGCACAAAGACTTTCTGAAGTCTCCAGTGGCTTCCTGGTCACCATATGGAATCCTCTTCCTTTGGCTTCATTTCCTTAAACTCCTCACAGCATCTGACTGCTGACTTACCTGGGTTTCTCGAAACTGTTCCACGACCCTGAGAGCACGGAACCCACTGGTTTTCCTTCTTTACTTAACTGCTTCTTTGCTGACTCCTCTTCTTCCCCCGTGACTCCCAAAAAAGACATTCCCCAAATCAGGCTTCTCTTTTTCAGTCCACTCCTAATGGATTCCTACTTGGGAATCTGTTCCTGTTCTTACTGCTCTACAGATACGCCACAATCTCCGCCTCTAGCCATGGAAACACTCCTGAGATTCCCAACTTCCTGCTGGATGGCTCCAACTGACTTAATCCATTACACATCGAAATTTATTTTTCCTCAAATGAATCTATTTTTATTCTATCCCAGATGATTTTCTTGATTTTCCTATTTCTTTTTCTTTTTTTTTTAAGATTTTTATTTATTTATTTGACAGACAGAGATCACAAGTAGGCAGAGAGGCAGGCAGAGAGAGAGGAGGAAGCAGGCTCCCCGCTGAGCAGAGGGCCTGACTCGGGGCTCGATCCCAGGACCCTGGGATCATGACCTGAGCCGAAGGCAGAGGCTTTAACCCACTGAGTCACCCAGGCGCCCCCCTATTTCTTTTTCTAAGACTCTCAGATTCTAAGCTTTTAGCGTAATTTCTATCTTACTTTTGTCTTATTTTCATACTAAATCAGTTGCAAAGTCTATTGATTTTATGTTTAAAAGTATCTCTAACCATCTCTGTCTCCACTGCCTTAATTCAGATCCTCACTGACACCTTTCTGGGCTACGGTGAATCTCCTGACAGGTTTCTGTTTCTCCAGACTCTTTCCATTCACGTTAAACAAAGTCTGGATGAATCTCTGCTGAGGCACAGCTCTGATTACAGGGTTCCTCCATCTTCCTCAGCGGCCCCCATCTACATTCCGAGTCAGCTCCTATTTCCTCTGCACGTGCCCTATGCTTCAGCCACCGGACCACTCACTGCCATCTCAACATGTCTCCAGATCTTTATTCAGATTATTTCCTGCTTCAAAGGCCGCCTCCCATTTCTGAATGTCCTGATTCTTTCTCAGTGCTCGGCTCAGATGCCACTTCTGTGAAGTTTTCTGGAGCCCTCTCAACATTTACTTGTCCCCATCTAATGCCACGTAGTTACATCTCTCTCATTTTTAACTAGGTGTGTCTACCTTAACTCTAATAACTTGGAAGCTCCTTCAAGCCTGAATCCTCTTTAGCATTTAGTACTTAATAGGGATTCAATACATGGTTGCCACGTGACATGAATATACCTTCCTTAGAATTTTTGGATTTGGTGAAGAAATCTATGTTCATCTTATTTATACATGGTACCATGGGAGCAAGAAGTCCTAATTTTGACAACTTGTTCTGCTGTGTGACCTTTGGGTAAAATATTTAATCTCTCATAGCCTCACCTTCCCTATCAAGTAAATTACAGTATATAGTGCCTACCGATTGAAGTACAGAGAAAGTACTTAGAACCTCACCAGTTATACATACTTAGCGTAGAGAAAATATTTTCCAAAGACGGGCCACAACAGTATAACCTATCCCATATGCTCTTTTTTTTTTTTTAAGTAGGCTCTATGCCCAATGTGGGGCTAGAACTCTTGGCCCTGAGATCAAGAGTAGCATGCTCTATCAACTGAGCCAGTTTCAAGATCACTTAAAAATAAAATCTTAAAAAAAAAAAAAGATCAACGTGCTTGGGTGGCTCTGTCCATTAAGCATCTGCCTTTGTCTTAGGTCATGATCCCACAGTCCTGGGACTGAGTCCCTCGACAGGCTCCATGGTCAGTGGGGAGTCTGCTTGTCCCTTTCCCTCTGCCTCTTCCCTCCCCTCTCACATCCCCTCCCTGGATTGTGCTGTCTCTCTTTTAAATAAATAAATAATTTTTTTAAGGATTTTTTTTTTTTTGAGAGAGAGATAATGAGAGAGGGAACACAAGCCTGGGGGCTGAAGAGGAGAAGCCAATGTGCGGCTATCCCAGGACGCTGGGATCATGACCTGAGCTGAAAGCAGATGCTTAACGACTGAGCTACCCAGGTGCCCCTAAATAAATAAAATCTTTAAAAAAAAATTGTTGTTTTGAGCCACTAAGTTCTGGGGTGACTGTTACACAGCAACAGATAAACTAAAGAACTGGTAATACATCCAGCTATTATTAATATAATGTCACTGTAAATTCCAGTCAGTTTCCTCCCACCCTTCACTTTTCAAACTGACAAGACCTCATCTTTTTACTGTAATCTCACATGGCAAGCATCATTCTTTCATTTAACATAATGAGTGCATACTCTGGGTCAGATCCCATTTTAGACTCTGGAAAAGAAGAGAACAAAACAAAATCCCTGCCTTGTAAAATTTTTAGCCTAGTCGGGTAGAGAGACAGCCAAATGAATCCATAATGTCAAATAACAATTAATGTAATTTAGTAAATTACACAGTAATTTATATATAATGCTAGGTAGTGATAAGGGTTCTCATGCTTATTACTTGTCCTTATAGAAGCTAAACGTATCTATATTCTATCAGAAAAGCACAAAGTACTCAGAGCGATCTCAGTTTAAAATAAAGGATGGAATAATATTTTCTGTTTTGTTTCCAAAACATTTCTGAACAATGCCCCATGCATTTGTTGGTCTTTCTGGCCACAGTGGCCAAGCAAATCTATAAACTCCAGGTCCCTCCGTTAGATCTTAATTGTTCATGTTCGCAAATAATTTGGGGCACCTGGGTGGCTCAGTTGTTAAGTATCTGCCTTCAGCTCAGGTCATAATCTCAGAGTCCTGGGATTGAGCCCCACATCTGGCTCCCTGGTCAGCGGGAAGCCTGCTTCTCCCTCTCTCACTCCCCCTGCTTGTGTCCCCTCTCTCACTGTGTCTCTCTCTGTCAAATAAATAAATAAAATCTTTAAAAAACAACAACAAAGTAATTTGGAATTTTTTTGTTGTATCAGTAAGCTTCTAGATTCACCTCTTAAATGTTGTATAGTTAATATATTTTAGTTTACACTTTCCAGTTCCTAAATGCAGTTATCTTGTGTTGTTGAAATACTTGTGCTTTTCCTAATGGTTTATATAGATTAGTAAAATTTTCCTGTAACTTTTCCCCAAGCACTTGGTTCTTCTCCATATGGATGAATATAATGTGCTTGTATTATTTACATCAATGTGAAAAGAAAATATAATTTACAAAAATAAAAGTTGTAGCAACTCTTAAAGAACAGACATACCTCATAAAATTAAATACATTTCCATTCTGTGATTTACATTTATTTAAAAAATGAACTTTAACTCACTTCCAAAGTTTACTATTCTGTTTATTTGCCTATAGCATTTTCTACCTATACTTGAATCTCAAAATAAAAATAAACCAAACACACCAAAAAAAACACCACTCATACAAATCCACTAATATATTTTCTGGTTATAAAAGTCATAGATACTCATTGTGGAAAAGCTGGACAATTCACAATTAACAAGTGAATAAAGAAATGAATGCCCAGGGGCACCTGGCTGGCCCAGTCGGAGGAGCATGCGACACCTGATCTTGGGGCCATGAGTTCGAGCCCCAAGCTGGGTGCAGAGATTATAAAAAATAAATAGGGGTGCCTAGGTGGTGCAGTTGGTTGAGTGTCTGACTCTTGGTTTCAGCTCAGGTCATGATTTTGGGGTCACGAGATTGAGCCCCACTGTGGGCTCTACACCGAGCATGAAGTCGGCCTGAGATTCTTTCTTCCTCTCTCTCCGTCCCTCCCACTCGTGTGATTACTTAATCTCTCTCTCTCTCTCTCTCACTCACACACATACCGCATAAAGAAAATGTTAACAATCACACAAAAACATTTCCATCATCACAGAAAATTCTACTACATTGTGTTTCACTATTACACTGCCTCCCAGGACTAGGTTTTATAGTGGATACATCTGGTCTCTGTCCACGAGATTACAATTCCATTGACCAGGCAAATATACACACATGAAATGACAAACACAAGGCCAGTTAAAAATAAGAGAATAAACCACAAATATTAATCAAGTTTCAAAGAAACAAAGAGATAACTATAGGTTGATATGGAAAAGCCTTCATAAAGGAGACAGATATTTATTTATTGGCTGAATAATTCATTAAGGGATATGTATACACTGCACTAGGCACTATAAGGAACTGACCTAAGCAAGATTCAGAGACACTACAGTTTGACAAGGAGATTAACTGTCAATCACCACCCTCTCCCCATTTCTGTCACTACTAAGCTGTATGATATTGGGATCTCTAGTCCTTATGAGGGGACGATCTCAGACTTCTAGTCCTAAAGTGCTATCATCCAAAGAGAAGAAAAGAAAAAGACACCAGAGAGTAAGGAAAGCAACTGAAAAAGATCCAAAGTTGAGAGAATGAGGTGTGCTCCCAGAACACAAAGCACACACAATGGTGATTTTGTGTTGAGGAAACAGTCACTCATTCAACATACATTTACTGAGTAACTATTATGTGCCAGCTACCTGTTCTAAAGTGATAAGGATACAACAGTGCTCAAAACAGATTTTAAAGTTGTTTTTTTTTTTTTTTCTTAAATTTATTTATTTGTTAGAGAGAGAGAGCGAGCGAGCACAGGCAGACAGAGTGGCAGGCAGAGGCAGAGGGAGAAGCAGGCTCCCCGCCGAGCAAGGAGCCCGATGCGGGACTCGATCCCAGGACGCTGGGATCACGACCTGAGCCGAAGGCAGCCGCCCAACCAACTGAGCCACCCAGGCGTCCCTCAAAACAGATTTTAAAAATCCTCTTTTTTTTCTAGAATCTGGCATTCTAGAGGGGAAACAAGTAATTAAAAAAATAAATAAGATGCTATATTATATGCCAGGTGATTAGTGCTACAGAGTAAAATGAAACAGGGAAAGGGATAGGCAGTTTCAGAAAGTGGCTATTTTAAATGAGGGGTTCAGGAGCACCTGGGTGGCTCAGTCAATTAAATGTCTGCCTTCAGCTCAGTTCATGATCCCAGAGTCCTGGGATCGAGGCCCCATGTTGGGCTCCCTGCTTGGCAGAAGCCTTTCCCTCTGCCCCTCCCCCTGCTTCTTCTCCCTCTGTGTGTGTGTGCATGTGTTTGTGTGTGGGTCTCTCTCTCAAATAAATAAAATCTTTATAAAAAAATAATAAATGAGGGGTTCAGGGAAGACTCAATGAGAAGATGAAATCTGAGCCAAGACCTGAAGAAAGTGAGGGGCTGAGTGAAGCAGAGGTCTGGGACGGAGCTAAGAGCAGCAGAGAGCTGTAGTGAGGCAGGAACACAGGAGACCAAGGTGGGAGAGTAGGGAAAAGCAAGAATGGTTTGTTCTAGACTGATCTCTAGGTCTCAGAGTCCGGAAACACAGATTTCAGAATTGAAGGGAACTTCATAGGTCATTTAATACAACTACCCATTAGATTATTAAACCCATACTACTCTTCCCAAGTGACCATCTTGTCTTGGCTTGAACTATTTTATTTTTTTATATTTATTTATTTTTAAAGATTTTATTTATTTACTTAACAGAGAGAGAACACAAGTAGGCAGAGTGGCAGATGGAGGGAGAGGGAGAAGCAGGCTCTCAACTGAGCAGGGAGCCCCACGCGGGGCTTGATCTCAGGACTCTGGGATCACAACCCAAGTAGAAGGCAGCCACTTAACCAACTGAGCCACCCAGGTGCCCCAAAGTTTACAAAGTTTAAAGTGGTAGAGCAGAATCTGAACTTTGTTGTAGGTACTCCTAATTACTGTACACAACAGACTTTGAAAGTGGAAAAAAAAAAAAGTGGTATTTGGACTTTAACCCTAAACTCAAGTCACACAAATTAAGGGTATTTACAAATGAAACTCGAAACTCAAATACAAGAAGAGGGAAATGAACTGCTGATACATATCTTTAGAATATTAGTTAGAAGCCTAACCAGATATCGAGAGATAACCAGGAATACGCCTATCGTTTTGTTAAGAAAAAGTCTTCTCTTAGCCCTACTGGAAATCAAGCCCTTCCCAAGTGTAAGCCTTCTGATTAGAGCTTTCAATCCCTCTCTTTTTTTTTTTTTTTAAGATTTTATTTATTTATTTGACAGACAGAGATCACAAGTAGGCAGAGAGACAGGCAGAGAGAGAGAAGAAGGGAAGCAGTCTCCCCGCTGAGCAGAAAGCCCAATGCGGGGCTCGATCCCAGGACCCTGGGTTTGTGACTGGAGCCGAAGGCAGAGGCTTAACCCACTGAGCCACCCAGGGGCCCCTCAATCTCTCTTTTTAAAAAAAGATTTTATTTTTAAGTAATCTCTATACCCAACATGGGGCCTGAATTTATAATCCCAAAATCAAGCGTTGCATGCTCCAACTGAGCCAGCCAGGCATCCCTTAATCTCATTTCTCATGTTACTCTTACTGACAAAGTTATTTAATGATTCCAAAGAAGTTAACTTCCCAAAACAATTCACATTAGCGGAGGAAAAGAAACACCCACAGAACACCTGCATCACACTGAGAAGTAGGAGAAATATGTTTATAACTGTGAGAGGCATAATGTTAGAAGACCCAGTTAACTGTGCCTACCAAAAAAAGGTAAATGTCGCTCCTCATTTATGAATACGACCGTCAAGGAACCTAATGTTCAAAAAAAGAAGGAGAGGTGATTATATGTATACTGTTCAAGCAATGGTGTCTTCAAAATCAGTTCATAAGCCACACTAACAGTAAGCTTCATTCAGTCATGGGGTGCTGAGAGTACTATCCATGCTCTGAATACAATATCCTAAGAGGTCTTCATCCATCAAATATTTATTGATCACCTACCACTGTTCCAGGAGACAGAGGTGAGGTGGTAAATAAGATAAAGGCCCTACTCTCATAGAGCTTACACTGTAAGCAGGTATTATAAAAAAGAAATTGAGGCTCAGTTCCCAGGTCTGTTAGACTCTAAAACCTACACTGTATATTTTGATGGTATCAACTCCCACAGGCAAGATACTGCTTCTCCTAAAAGTCCACATCTAACCATGCAGTCCCGACAGCCCTGTAACAATTTAGGGTTCATCTCTGTTGGCAGTCCAGTGTCACTTTCTCAGTGAAGTGTTCTTCCAAGTCCCAAGAGCAAAGATTGCTTGGTCAGCAGTTTAACACATCATACTGACGTGAGTGAAATTTTTTTTTTTTTTTTAAGATTTTATTTATTTATTTGACAGACAGCGATCATGAGTAGGCAGAGAGGCAGGCGGGGGGTGGGGGTAAAGCAGGCTCCCTGCTGAGCAGAGAGCCCGATCCGGGGCTCGATCCCAGGACCCTGAGATCACGACCTGAGCCGAAGGCAGAGGCTTTAACCCACTGAGTCACTCAGGTACCCCATTCTTTTTCTCCTTCATTAGTCCCTAAACTCCCTCAGGGCCAGGACCATGTCTTAGCCTCTTTATATGTCTAGAAGATGGTACAGCAAACATTCAATAAATAGTTGAGTAGAGCTCATGAGAACATTTCCACAGAGTAGAGGGTGGAAGCTAGATTGGAATGAATGAAGGAGTCAAAGAAAGAGAGGGGAATAGTGTTTGCTCTTCAAGAACAAGTCAAGAAAGGAAAAGGAGGGAAATGGAAGTAGTCTGAAGGAGATATGTGATCACAGGAAAGTTTTATATTTTTTTAAGAATTAGAAAGATTTGAGCATATCTGTTGGTAAGGTGGTACAGCACAGTAGAAAGAGTGGGGATGACAGAGTCAGATAGGCATGAATTTGAATCTGGCCCTGTCACTTACTACATCTGTGGACAAATTACTTAACTTCTGTACTTCAACTTAAACATAAAAAGAGAATGATATACCTACACCTCACTGCGACAATGACAGCCTGTGGCAAACAGAAGAAATCCAATCAATGCTATTAATGACTATTACTGGATGCAGAAGCCTGGACTCTGGTTTTCTAAGCCCTCCCACACAGCTCGTGCTTCAGTGTGGATTTCCTATCCCCGTCTATGTGTAATATGTGATGGCAAAGAAACAGGATCCTTATTTCTTCTGTGTGTACCACCCTCTGTGCTATTTCATTTCTTCATGACAGTCTGCATGAGCTCATGAATGGCCACTATGGAAAATTACTAATGTCATCAGCTGAGGAAAAAGAGACAATCTGGAAAAGAAGCAGATAAAACTGATGTTAAATCATCAAATGTACAAGATTCTGGGCTCCTGCCAAAACTCATTGAGAGCTAGGAAGAGAGAAACCGAAAACACAAACACACAGAACATTGTTTAACTTCCTAAGCCAACAAGGTGTTCCCAGCATCCACCCCAGGCCCAGAAAGATGGCTGTACGATAAAAGGAATGGTTCTCGGGATGCCTGAGTGGATCAGTCAGCCGAGCCGTCCAGCTCTTCGTTTCAGCTCAGGTTCTGATGTCCCAATCACAGGATCAAGCCCCATGTGGGGCTCTGCACTTAGTGCAGAGTCTGCCTCACATTCTCTCTCTCTCAAATAATATCTTTTAAAAAAAGAGAGAGACAGGGGGTCCTCTCCTGAGTTCCTTTCTCAATATTTCACCCTCATGTCAGAGTCATTCCTATAAGTTGCTACTCCCGTTCACCAACTTTTCTGTCATCTGACAAGTTTCCAAATTCACAAGATTAGCACGCTTTTTAAAAAAAAATATTTAAGTAATTTTTATTCACAGCCTTTTAAAGTTAGTGCTCTCATGCTCACTTCAGCAGCACATATACTAAAGTTAATGGTCTGGCCATGGGTCATGTTCACCTGTTACCCATATCTGATGAACAGAAATACCTCACGCCCTTCCTCCTAACCATATCACACATCTCCATGCTTAAAAAGGGACGCAGGGAAGAGGATTAAAGCCCAGGCTACTGGGACAATTAGTGATGAAAAGCCTACATATAGCTAGGATTATGGGAAGACAGGAAAGATACTGACTTCCATTTAGAATTGGATTACAAATTAATCATGGAGAACAGAAATTAACATGTAGAACAAAGATGATATAATTACTGATTAGAGTTCAGAGAAAACTAGAAGATAAGGAAAAGAAGATGAGGAAGAAAAGAAGCAGGAAATATACGTGTTATCTACAAACTTAATCACAAACATAATCACTAAAAGCTACTAGTAGGGGCACCTGGGTGGCTCAGTCGGTTAATCGTGTGATCCCGTTCGTCTCAGGTGGTGGTCTTGGGGAGGGGGTAATCAAGCCCCAAATAGGGCTCTATGCTGAGGACGGAGTCGCCTTCGGGTTCTCTCCCTCTCTCTTCATCCCTGCCTCATCTCACTCTCTCTCTCTAAATAAAATCTTCCTTAAAAAAAATAATAAAAGCTACAAGTAAACAAGTCAAGGTTGGAAATTCAGTTTTCGTGAATCAGAGTCTTACTAGGAACTTGAATTTACCAAGGAAAAGTAAGAAAGAGGGGCAAAGAATAGTTCAGGACACCTCTGACAACCCACCAAAACCCAAAGAGCCAGCAACCCACCACAAATTTCACGTGCAGCACGAGACTGGAACCTACGACAGTCACCCGTCACAGAAAAGAAACTTTAAAACGTCTTTTCATCCTCCATAGAAAAAGCATCCTGGATCACTAAACTAAGTAAAATTTTCGGAATTCCAATCCTAACCACGCTGAGTGATCTCGGCTAATACACGCCTCAGTTTCCCCAAAGTTAAAACACACGCATTACAGCGAGTCTCCGCCTGAATCTGAGCCTGTGTTCTGACCCCGGACCTGACTCTTCAACGTCAAGTCACAGATTACACCTGAGGAAGCCAACAGCTTAAATGTGCTCGAGGAAAAAAAAAAAGAAAAAGAAAACGTGCCCCCCCACCCCCGGCCTGAGGTGCGGTTTCTGTAAACCCGCTCGCAGCTGCTCAGGGGGAGGTATTATTCGGACTCGGAGGCTCCGGCGCCGGTGGCCCCCGCTCCCGCGGCCCGCGCTGGGAGGCCGCCCCCGCCCCGCGCAGGGATGCGGGGGCGCAGCGACACGCTGGTCCGAGCCCCGCCGCCGCCCCGCAGGCCCCGCACCCGCTCCCCAGAGCCCGCGCCCGGCGCCCCCGGCCGGCGCCCCCACCCACGCGGGCACCTGCGAGGTCCGGCCCCGCCGCTCCCCCGGCCGCGGGCGGTGCTTCTCCCCCTCGTCTGCCCCGTCTGCCCCTCAGTCTTTCAGTCGGTCGCTCCACAGCCGCCCCCGCGACCCCACCTGAGGGGCAGGTGTGGGCGCCGGGCTTCGCAGACCCAGCGAGGCACCGCCGACCTCTCCCTCCGCACTCACCTGCCCGGCGCGGGATGTCCAGCTGCCCCGCCGCCCCAAACCCCCGCCACCTCAGTGCCAACCCAGGTCCGGCTCGCCGCTCCACCGCTCGGACCCAGTCAGCGCTCGGTGGCGCCACTGCGCACGCGCGCCGGGCCGAGCGGGGGGAAGGGGGGGGTGCCGTTGAGCATGCTGGGGACTGTAGTCCTCTGGGGACAGTGGACTGCAGCGGCACTGGGGTCTGCGCGCTCCCGGACCCCACACACGAGCCTCCTTTCCGAGCTGAGACCCGGTCCCCCGGCGAACGGCGAAGGGGGCAGGCGGCGCACAGAAGTCCTTCAAAGCCCATTTTTTTTTTTTTTAGCTCAGCGATACCCACTGGCCTTCGTCTGTCTTCACTGCAGCCCGAGGAGCTCAGGGCAATATGGGGTAGACCAGCAGTTGAGATGCGGAATAGACGAGGCAGGACTCCGGAAAAGAGCGGCGCTTACTTGGTGTTCATTTTCTAAATATTTACGTGCCTTCTTCACAGGTGTACAGAACCAGCCCTAAAGCAGCCTGAACCACTCTTACACAATTCACAAGCCCTGCAAGGAGCCACAAATTGGAAAATTTGGTTGAGGGCATGCCAGAAAAATTCACTCTCTGGGCATGTATATATAATGCGGTGGGCATAGTCAGAAAGCTGTGTTTGGGTCACTCAACCACGCTAACACTTAGCTCATCCATGAAATGAGAATGTGAACCTATGGCTGTGAGAACTAGAGGTTGTTTCAAAAAAATGTCAAGGCACAGTACGAATGAACAGTCCAGGAAGGTAGCGGGCCCATCTCCATTTGATATCCAGGTCTTAGTAGACGGTAGATTCTATCCTGAAGAGAATGTGTTGGGCTGCCTGGCTGGGTCAGTCCGTGTAGCATGCCACTCCATCTTGGGGTTGACGTTTGAACCCCATGGCGGGTGTAGAAATTACTTAAAAAGAATAAAATCGGGGCGCCTGGGTGGCTCAGTGGGTTAGGCCTCTGCTTTCCACTCAGGTCATGATCTCAGGGTCCTGGGATGGAGCCCCACATCGGGATCTCTGCTTGGTGGGGAGCCTGCTTACCCCTCTCTCTCTCTGCCTGCCTCTCTGCCTACTTGTGATCTCTCTGTCAAATAAATAAATAAAATCTTTTTAACATTTAAAAAAAAAAAAGAAAAGAAAAAGACAGTCATCAAAAGCTACAATAGTATTTCAGGAGTGTTCTCCTAGAATTTTCTCCCTACCCAGAAGAGATTATTTAGTTTTAGAGCTTCTTATTAACCTAAGCATGGGTTCCCAATGGTGTTCCAAGGGGGTGATGCCTGGGTGAAGGGATGGACCATCGGCAAAGTCTACACAGATAGCAAGGCAATCTCAGTTGCGACCTCACTGTATTGTGCTCACTTTGCAAAGCAATTTCATGTTATTTACATCCCTACGAAAGCTTGGTGAATTTTATCATTTGAATTTTACAGAGTACACTGGCAAAACCAGTAAGTGGCAGAGCAGAGATCTGAACCCTGTTTCTGGGGCTACCTTCTTCACTTTCCTTCCCAAATTCTGCTTTCTTAAAACACCCCCGCCCCCAGAAACACCCATTGTCTTAGAGCAATGAATTCCATCCTTTTTAATGTAACATCCTTTTTTCTCATCTCACAACTGTTGCAGGGGCTATGTTTCTTAAGTTTATCTTTATGGGAGAACACAATTTCTTGAGACAGTTGTCACGCCAGCTGAGGTGTCAAAACTCAATGGTTAAGTAACGCTAGCTTCAGCATGGGCCCCTCAGGTTTTTGCAATAAGTCATTAGCATTTCATTTTTGCTAACCTTCCCTACACACTTAATAAGGAACTAAGGACTTGGGCGCCTGGGTGGCTCAGTTGGTTAAGCAACTACCTTCAGCTCAGGTCACAGTCCCGGAGTCCAGGGATCGAGTCCCGCATCAGGCTCCCAGCTCCATGGGGAGTCTGCTTCTCCCTCTGACCTTCTCGCCTCTCATGCTCTCTCTCTCTGTCTCTCTCTCAAATAAATAAATAAAATCTTTAAAAAAAAAAAAAAAAAGGAACTAAGGACTTGTCAACACTTGCCAAATAAAGCTTCCAGCCCTCCCCCCTGGCATTCCAGTGGAACATTTATCAAAGATCAATACTGGGTAGGCCAGGGGCACCTGGCTGGCTCATTCTGCAGAGGGTAGTGAGTTCGAGCCCCACACTGGGTGTAGAGATAATTTAAAAAAAAAAAAAATACTAGGTACGTCCAACAGCCACAGGAGATAGAAAACCAGTACTTGCTTTTAAAAACTGGTAGATGACCTAAAGGTTCTATGAAACTTTCTTATTTGTAAGTGCTGTATGAGAATTCTATAGACACATTTCACCTCCATTAGTCAGACAACAAAAAAGAAAAATGCCAGTCTTAAAAGCTTCCTAGGAAGCCACTCAAAGCAAAGCCCTTCTCAATTTGTGCCACGGGAAGAGTGGATAGAGCCAAGTATATTGAAGGAATTCTGCCAGGCACCAGGCTGGTGGGAAAAGCAGTATCTGCATCATGACGAAGGGAGGCTTACAAGGTGATAAAAACCAAGGGAAGCAGTGTGGATCTGTTGAAGTTACATTTCAAAAGCGCCTTTCTCAGTGGTGCTTTAATGAACTTTACATGTGTTCAGATGTTAAACAGTGTATGTCCCACTACTGAGGTGCCGTTCAGCACTTAGCTCCATAAGCTCCAGGAGGGCAGACTGACATTCACCACTGTACTCCCAGTACACAGCAGAGTGCTGAAAAAGAAAACGTGTTAAACCATGAAATCTGGGGGCGCCTGGGTAGCTCAGTTGGTCAAGCAGCTGACTCTTAATTTTGATTCAGATCATGATCTCTGGAATGGAGCCCATGAGGATCCACGCTCTGTGAGGGAGTCTGTTTGAGGACTGTCTCCTTCTCTCCTCCTAACAAATCTTTTTTTTTTTTTTTTAAGATTTTATTTATTTATTTATTTGAGAGAGAGACAGTGAGAGCGAGCATGAGCAAGAAGGTCAGAGGGAGAAGCAGACTCCCCGTGGAGCTGGGAGCCTGATGCGGACTCGATCCCAGGACTCTGGGATCATGACCTGAACCGAAGGCAGCCGTCTAACCAACTGAGCCACCCAGGCGTCCCTCTAATGAGTCTTAAAGTATGACATCTGGAACAGAATAAAAATACCTTGTAAATACCTAGTTCCTCCAGGTTATCACTAAAGAAATGCTTTCTAAGTGTAAGGTATGATTTAACCCCTTTCTTGAAAGAAATGAGCAACTTATTTAGGAACTACGGAATGGACCCCTCTGAGATCTGCTCTTTATGTTTGCATTTCTGCTTCATGTATTTTGCTTTTTGGTTGTTTTTTTAAAAGATTTTTTTTTATTTATTTGACAGATCACAAGTAGGCAGAGAGGCAGGCAGAGAGAGAAGGGGAGCCAGGCTCCCTGCTGAGCAGAGAGCCCGATGCAGGGCTTGATCCCAGGACCCTGGGATCACTACCCAAGCGGAAGGCAGAGGCTCAACCCACTGAGCCACCCAGGTGTCCTAAATTTTGGTTTTTGTTTTGTTTTTTTAAAGATTTTATTTATTTGACAGACAGAGATCATAAGTAGGCAGAGAGAGAGAGGGAAGCAGGCTCGCTGCTGAGCAGAGAGCCCGATGTGGGGCTCGATCCCAGGACCCTGGGATCATGACCTGAGCTGAAGGCAGAGGCCTTAACCCACTGAGCCACCCAGGTGCCCCTCTATTTTGCTTTTTTAAAAGATTTAAAGTTACCTCTACCCCCAACTTGGGGCTCAAACTCACAACCCTGAGATCACAAGAGTCACTTGTTCCGCTGACTGAGCCAGCCAGGTGCCCCTGCTTTAATAATTTTAAGTACACCTGGCCTGTGCTCTACAATTGGCATTACCCTAATTACAGCTTTTTGAAGTTTAAAGGAAAACTACTAATTTAAACAATTAGTGTTTAAAGCCGTGGGAGAGGTATGACATTATCTCATGGTTTTAAACTTCTCAGGACCATAGAGCCACAGCAATGAAAGGCTAGATCATTCATGGATAGAAACACTCGGGTCAGTCATGCTCCCCAAATTCTGTCTTGACTTCTGGTTATGTTCCAGATAAGCTAAATTTGAGCTAAAATTTGTGTCCATTAGACCACACCTCTGATAAAGAATATAGCTTGTAAGCAATATATACGAATCCCAGCACTTAAAAATGCTATTATGACTAAATGTAATTTGTTCTAAATGGGAATTTTAGAACAAAAAAAGGACATTAGCTAAAAACTTAAGGACTTTTTTGATAACATATTAATATTGGTTCATTAACTGTGATGACTGTACCATACTAATGCAAGACGTTAATAAGGAACATCAAGTGTGGGGTATATGGAAACTTTGTATTATCTTTACAATATAAAAATATTCTGGGACGCCTGGGTGGCTGGGTTGGTTGGGCGGCTGCCTTCGGCTCAGGTCATGATCCCAGCGTCCTGGGATCAAGTCCCACATCAGGCTCCTTGCTTAGCAGGGAGCCTGCTTCTCCCTCTGCCTCTGCTGCCACTCTGCCTGCCTGTGCTCTCTCTCTGACAAACAAATAAAGTCTTAAAAAAAAAAATGAAAAAGGGGGCACCTCAGTAGTTCAGTTGGTTAAGTGTCTGTCTTTGCCCCAGGCTATGATCCCAGGGTCCTGAGATCAAGGTCCATGTCGGGCTCCCTGCTCAGTGGGGAGTCTGCTTCTCCCTCTGCCCCTCCCTCCACTTGTGCTCATAAATAAAAATCTTAAAAAGAAAAAAAACCTTGAAAAAATACACAAAACTTAAAAGAAAATTAAAACCACCTTAAACTCATCACCCAAGAAACCACACAGTATTTCATTATATAACTTTATTATTATCTTTTCTACTTTCTCTCTCTTTAAGTAAGTGCTATGCCAACATGGGGCTTGAACTCATGACCCCGGGATTACGAGTCCCATGCTCCACCAACTGAATCAGCCAGGTGCCCCAGCTTTTTCCTATTTT
Organism: Martes martes; assembly: GCF_963455335.1. NCBI lineage: Eukaryota > Metazoa > Chordata > Mammalia > Carnivora > Mustelidae > Martes > Martes martes. Next base: position 8,386,581 of record NC_137895.1, read on the forward strand.
TTTATGTTGACTCATTCCCCATTCTTTGGTTGGTTCAAGTTCAGAATGTACTCTCTTCCATGGCAGGCAAACCAAACAACAGCCTCCTCCTCAAATTTTAACCTGCTCCCTGCCTGGCTGGTGAACTCTCCCAGGCTCAGAAAGGAGAATCATTTCCCGAGTACCTTCATCAAAAATGTCAGACCCTATGCTACACAACTTCAGCCAGCTAGTCCTCACATCCATCCAGGATTTACATCACCACTCTGGAGGCACTTACCCTCTGTGCTTCCACTTAAGGACATGAGACTCTCCGGGTTATCAGATGAAATCTACCGGCAGCCAGGGGAATAGAGCAGTTAAGTACCGGGTATCTGACTGCAGCTGAACAGAAGCTGGTTACCCCACAGCTGCCCAGATCCTGATTTCTACATGATTTAGATCCTGGAGTTCAGATCACTGGTTAACTGAATTCAATCTAATTTTGAGAAGCCCTGAGTGTTCTCTTCTCAGCCAACCTGCAGGCCCACCCAAATGCCCTTAATTAATGTTAAATGGGGGGCAGGGGGCCCGACTGGCCCAGTCAGTGGAGCATGTGACTCATCTTAAGAGTCCTAAGTTTGAGCCCCATGCTGAGCACAGAGATTACTTAAAAACATTTTTTTAAAAACTTTTAATGTTAAATGGGAAAATAAGAGCAGATAACAAAATTACATTTGATAGTATAACTTAAGTATGTTCATATAAACGCAAAAGAGACTAGAAAAGGAAAGAAGACACAATAAACCCACTGAAACTGCCCAGGAAGAAAAAGCAGCCAAATCATCAATTACTAAAGATCAGAGGTCTAACAATCATCACAAGACTGTCACCTTACTTCCTTATTTTTCTGTGAGAAAATTTAAGTAAAATCCATGGTACGCAGTATCCCGTGTGTCTGGTGTATAACCTAAATTCTCAGATTAAAGACACATCGACAGAAGCCACTTCCTCTTAGGTGACCCAGACTAGAGACAGAAGTAGAGCCCAGTGAGTTAATTCCTTGCACCAGACCTAGCAGTTTCAAACGTCCCCTCAAGATTCACACAAGAGGGGCACCTGGGTGGCTCAGCTGGTTAAGTGGCGGCCTTCGGCTAGGTCAGATCAAGTCCCGCACCGGGCTCCCTGCTCAGTGGAGAGCCTGCTTCTCCCACTCCCTCTCCCTCTGGCTGCCGCTGGGCCTTCTTGTGCTGTCAAATAAATAAAAAATCTTTAAAAAAAACAAGAGAATAATAATAAACTGTTTCTGAAAGAGTTGAGACCTTCTATGGCTCCAAGCTTGCTTACCACATTGAACTGCATTTAGAATCTGGTTTCAAGGATTGTCTCCTATTCTCCCTTCTAATAACTTGAGCTCTTTACTCCGGACTACCTTTGACTGTATATGGCTGGAGTCAACTCAGCCTCTTTCCTCTCAACATTCCCATTCCTGACAACTAGGCAGTTTGGCTTCTGACTGAACTGAAGAGAAAGAATGAGGTAGGGCAGAGGGAGAATCACTACCTCAGAACAGCTTCACTGTATGGGCCCAAATCGGCCTGACTCTCAACAGTGGATGTGGGTCTCAATTGTGTCTCTTGGGGTCTGCCTGGGTGGCTCAGTTGGTCAAGCATATGCCTTCCGCGCAGGTCATGAGCCCAGGGTCTTGGGATCGAATCCCACATCAGGCTCCTTCCTCTGCAGGGAGCCTGCTTCTCCCTCTGCCTCCGCTTCCTGTGCTTGTTCTCTCTGTCAAATAAATAGTCTTTGAAAAATAATTGTGTCTCTTGGGGCAACAGCTACTTAAGTCACTCTTCTTCTTCCAAGTGGTATTTGAAGCACTGATAGGTTTTCTCCTATAGGATCGAGTGCCCTAACACTCCTTTACCACTCCTCACAGCACAACACAGGACAAGGTCTCCTTTGGAGGCTGGCTCTCTAGTTTATCTCTGTTCCTCAGCCTGGCTTTCCAAAATGGAACATAATGGAGCAAGACGGGAGAGGAGTGGGAGGCCTAAATTTCGTCTGGTCCCAGGAATTCAACCAGATAGTTACCAACCATTCTGAACACCTACAAACCCAATAGGAGATCAAAGGAAAGAACAGCAGCAACTCTATGAACAAAAAAGCGACCACCTTCTGGAAGGGAGGATGTGCAGAGAAGTGAATCTGAGGTGATACAGGGAAGACAGACTGCGGGGGGAGGCAGCCTCTGTCAGCTGGCTCCTGGCAAGTGACAGAGCAGCAGAGCACAAAATCAGAACTTTTAGAAATCTGCTCTGCTGAGGGACGTCGCTCCAGTGGCTAAGCAGGGGGTGAGCCCTTGCAGGGACAGTGAAGGGGTCACAGAAGGACCAGGGGTACCTGAGGGTGGCAGAGCTCCCAGGTATCAAAGCAGGGAAGCGGGCTGCAGAGGCAGAGCTGAGGCGTGGCTCTCAGCTCGGGGCTGTCATAAACCGTGACCTGCAGCCCAGTTCGGCCACTACTCTTCAAGCAGGGACCCCACAAGTGGCAGATCTGGGGAGACTCACCTTCCTCCCCCCAGGAGGAGCGGCGTGGGAGCACACCACAGAAATCTGCTGGGTTGGAGACTCCAAACAGAGTCGTGTTCCAGAGACAGAAATGCTCGGTCACAGGCTCAGTCACAGGCTGGGTGAGCTCGGAGTACAGCCGGAGACAGGGAGACAGGCGTGAGTGACTGCTTCTCTCTGAGAATGCACTGAACAGGGGGCTCCAAGCTCTCGGCTCCTCCGGGGCCACAGACTGGGAGGCCGCCATCTTCATTTCCGTCCTCCAAAGCTCTGTGGAAAGCGCTCAGGGAACAAAAGCTCCCCAGGGTGAACCCGGGCAGATTGCTTAGCCTGGCCCCTGGCAAGGGCGGTGCAATTCCACCTCGGGCAAAGATATTTGAAAATCACAGTAACAGGCCCCTCCCCCAGAAGATCAGCAAGAACATCCAGCCAAGACCAAGTTTACCAGTCAATGAAAACTGCAAAACTCCAGTGTTCAGGGAATATAGCACGTAGAATTCATGGCTTTTCCCCCATGATTCTTTAGTCTTTCAAAGTTAATTTTTTTAATTTTAAATTTTCTTCATTTTTTTTCCTATTTTTTTGAATTTTTCTTCTTTCCCTTTTCAACCAACATCTTATCAATTCCTTTTTAAAAATCTTTTTTAATCTTCACTTTTACAGTCATATTTTATCCCTTCATTGTATTTAACCTTGTTTTTTGTATATGTATGTTCTTTCTTTAAAATTTGGGATGGTTTCTTCTAACAGACCAAAATATACCCAAAATCTACTGTACGGCTTTGTTCTAGTCTCCCACTTGAACACATTCTCTTCTTCCTTTTTTCTTTTTTTCAACCAATTTCTTATCAATTCTTTTTTAAAAATCTATTTTAATTTCCATCTTTACAGTCATATTCCATCCCTTCATCATATTTACCCTTATTTTTGCATTTGCATATATATGTTTTTCTTTCTTTAAGATTTTGGGAGACATGTTCTTCTAACAGACCAAAATATACCCAAAATCTAGGGTGGGCTCTGTTCTGTTCACCAGCCTGACCATATTCTTTTTTCTTTTTCCCCTAGTTTGGGGTCTCTTCTTATTCGTTTGGTGCATATTTTTCTGGGGTCATTGTTGCCCTTTTAGCATTTTGTTCTCTCATTCATCTCTTCTTCTCTGGACAAAATGACAAAACAGAAAAACTCACCTCAAAAAAAAGAACAAGAGGCAGTATCAACTGCCAGGGACCTAATGAATACAGACATTAGTAAGATGTCGGAACTAGAGTTCAGAATGAGGATTATAAAGTTACTAGCTGGGCTTGAAAAAAGCATAGACAATACCAGAGAAACCCTTTCTGGAGAAATGAAAGAACTAAAATCTAACCAAGTTGAAATCAAAAAGGCTATTAATGAGGTGCAATAAAAAATGGAGGCTCTAATGGCTAGGATAAATAAGGCAGAGGAGAGAATTAGTGATATAGAAGACCAAATGATGGAGAACAAAGAAGCTGAGAAAAAGAGAGATAAATCACTCTGGATCACGAGGGAAGAATTCAAGAGATAAGTGATAATGTAAGACAAAACAATATTAGAATAGTATTTGGAAATAATTGGGATACCAGAAGAAGAAGAAGAAGAAAGGGGGGGGGCAGAAAGTATATTGGAGCAAATTATAGCAGAGAACTTCCCTAACTGGGGGAAGGAAACAGGCATCAAATCCTGGAGGCACAGAGAATCCCCGCTCAAAATCAATAAAAACAGGGGTACCTGGGTGGTTCAGTCGTTAAGTGTCTGCCTTCAGCTCAGGTCATGATCCCAGGGTCCTGGGATCAAGCCCCACATCAGGCTCCTTGCTCAGCGGGAAGCCTGCTTCTCCCGCTCAATTCCCCTGCTTGTATTACCTCTCTCGCTGTGTCTCTCTCTTTCAAATAAATAAACAAAATCTTTTTTAAAAAATCAATAAAAATAGATCAATACCCCTTCATTTAACAGTAAACTTTTTTTTTTATTTTCTTTTAAATTTTATTTATTTATTTATTTGTTAGAGAGAGAGAGTGAGCGAGCACAGGCAGACAGAGTGGTAGGCAGAGGCAGAGGGAGAAGCAGGCTCCCTGCTGAGCAAGGAGCCCGATGTGGGACTCGATCCCAGTACGCTGGGATCATGACCTGAGCCAAAGGCAGCCGCTTAACCAACTGAGCCACCCAGGCGTCCCTAACAGTAAACCTTTTAAGTCTCAGAGACAAAGAGAAAATCCTGGAAGCAGCTTGGGACAAGAGGTCTGTAACCTATAATGGTAGAAACATAAGACTGGTAGTAGACCTATCCACAGAGACCTGGCAGGCCAGAAAGGACTGGCATGATCTATTCAGAGCACTAAATGGGAAAAATACGCAGCCAAGAATACTGTATCCAGCTAGGCTGTCATTGAAAACAGAGAGAGAGAAAAAGCTTCCAGGACAAACAAAAATTGAAAGAATTTGTAAACACCAAACCATCCCTATAGGAAATATTGAAAGGGATCCTCTAACCAAAGAGAGAGCCTAACATAGAACAGAAAGGAACAGACACAACATACAGTAACACTCACCTTACAGACAATACAGTGGCACTAAATTTGTATCTTTCAATAGTTACCCAGAGAGTAAATGGGCTAAATGCCCCAATCAAAAGACACAGGGTATCAGAATAGATAAAAAAAAATAAGACCCATTGATATGCTGTCTGCAAGAGACTCATTTTAGACCCAAAGACACCTCCAGATTTAAAGTGAGGAGGTGGAAAACCATTTACCATGCTAATAGATAGCAAAAGAAAGCTGGGGTGGTAATCCTTGTATCAGACAATTAGATTTTAAACCAAAGACTATAATAAGAGATGAGGAAGGACACTATATCATACTTAAAAGGGTCTGTCCAACAAAAAGATCTAACAATTTAAAATACCTATGCCCCCAACATGGGAGCAGCCAATTACATAAGCCAGTTAATAAGCCAGTTAATAACAAAATCAAAGAAACACATCGATAATACTACAGTAATAGGAAGGGACCTTAGTACCCCCTCACTGAAATGGACAGATCATCTAAGCAAAAGATCAACAAGTTATAGGCTTTAAATGACACATTGGACCAGATGGACATCACAGATATATTCACAACATTCCATCCCAAAGCAACAGGATACACATTTTTCTCTAGTGTACCTGGAGCATTCTCCAGAATAGATCACATCCTGAACCATAAATCAGGTCTCAGCTGGTACCAAAAGACTGTGATGATTCCCTGCATATTTTCAGCCCACAATGCTTTGAAACTAGAACTCAATCACAAGAGGAAAGTTGGAAAGAACTCAAATACATGGAGGCTAAAGAGCATCCTACTTAAGAATGAATGGGTCAACCAGAAAATTAAAGAAGAATTTAAAAAATTCATGGGAACAAATGAAACTGAAAACACAACTGTTCAAAATCTTTAGGATGCAGCAAATGCAGTCCTAAGAGGAAAGTATATAGCAAGTATACAAGCCTTTCTCAAGAAACAAGAAAGGTGTCAAATACACAACCTAAGCCTACACCTAAAGGAGGTAAAGAACAGCAAATAAAGCCTAAACCCAGCAGAAGAGAAATAATAAAGATCAGAGCAGAAAAAATGAAACAGAAACCAAAAGAACAGTAGAACAGATTAATGAAACTAGGAGCTGGTTCTTTCAAAGAACCAGTAAGATTGATAAACCCCTGGCAAAAGAGAAAGGACCCAAATTAAAATCATGAATGAAAGAGAAGAGATCACAACCAACACCAAAGAAATACAATTATAAGAACATATTATGAGTAACTATATGGCAGCAAACGAGACAATCTGGAAGAAATGGATGCATTCCTAGAGACATATAAAGTACCAAAACTGTACCAGGAAGAAATAGAAAACCTGAACAGACTGATAACCAGTAAGGAAGTTGAAGCAGTCCTCTAAAATCTCCCAACAAAAGCCCGGGCCAGATGGGTTTCCAAGGGAATTCTATCAAACATTTAAAGAAGAATTAATACGTATTGTCCTGAAACTGTTCCAAAAAATAGAAATGGAAGGAAAATTTCCAAACTCATTTTATGAGGCCAGCATTACCTGATCCCAAAACCAGACAAAGACCCCATCAAAAAGGAGAATTACAGGGGCATGTGGGCGGCTCAGTCGGTTGGGAGTCTGCCATCGGCTTGAGTCATGATCCCTGGGCCTGGGATCGAGCTCCTCATTGAGCTTCCTGTTCAGTGGGGAGCCTGTGTCTCCCTTTCCCTCTGCCTGCTGCTCTCCCTGCTTGTACTTTCTGTGTCAAATAAATAAAACCTTAAAAAAAAAAAAATTACAGGGCGCCTGGGTGGCTCAGTAGGTTAAAGCCTCTGCCTTCAGCTCAGGTCATGATCCCAGGGTCCTGGGATCGAGCCCCGCATCAGGCTCTCTGCTCGGCAGGGAGCCTGCTTCCCCCTCTCTCTCTGCCTGCTTCTCTGCCTACTTGTGATCTCTGTCTGTCAAATTAAAAAAAAAAAAAAAAATTACAGACCAATATCCCTGATGAACACAGATGCAAAAATTGTCACCAAAATACTAGCTAACAGGATCCAACAGTACATTAAAAGGATTATTCACCACCACCAAGTGGGATTTATTCCTGGGCTTTAAGGTTGGTTCAACATCCGCAAATCAATCAATGTGATACAATATATTAATAAGAGACAGAACAAGAACCATATGATACTCTCAATAGATGCAGAAAAAGCATCTGACAAAGTACAGCATTCTTTCTCCCTCTCTTTTTTTAAAGATTTTATTTATTTAACAGAGATCACAAGTAGGCAGAGAGGCAGGCAGAGAGAGAGGAAGGGAAGCAGGCTCCCTGCCGAACAGAGAGCCTGATGCGGGGCTCGGATACCAGGATCCCGGGATCACGACCTGAGCCGAAGGCAGAGGCTTTAACCCACTGAGCCACCAAGGCACCCCAGACAGTATTCTTTCTTGATCAAAACTCTTCACAGTGTAGGGATAGAGGGTACATACCTCAATAACATCAAAGCCATCTATGAAAAACCCACAGTGATCATTCTCAAGGGGAAAAACTGAGAGCTTTTCCTCTAAAGTCAGGAACACAGCAGGGATGCCCACTATCACCACTGTTATTCAACATATTATTAGAAGTCCTAGCCTCAGCAATCAGACAACAAAAAGAAATAAAAGACATCTGAACTGACAAGAAATCAAATTCTCACTCTTTGCAGATGATATGATACTTTATGTGGAAAACCCAAAAGACTCCATCCCAAAACCGCTAGAACTCATACAGGAATTCAGTAAGATGTCAGGATATAAAATCAATGCACAGAAATCAGTTGCATTTCTATACACCAACAACAAGACAGAAGAAAGAGAAATTAAGGAGTCGATCTCATTTACAATTGTACCCAATACCATAAGATACCTAGGAATAAATCTAACCAAAGAGGCAAAGAATCTATACTCAGAAAACTATAAAGTACTCATGAAAGAAATTGAGGAAGACACAAAGAAATGGAAAAAATTCCATGCTCATGGATTAGAAGAACAAATACTGTGAAAATGTTTATGTAACCTAGAGCAATCTACACATTTAATGCAATCCTTATCGAAAGACCATCAACTTTTTTCAAAGAAATGGAACAAATAATCCTAAAATTTGTATGGAACCAGAAAACATCCCAAATACCCAGAGGACTGTTGAAAAAGAAAACCAAAGCTGGTGGCATCACAATGCCAGACTTCGAGCTCTGTTACAAAGCTGTCATCATCAAGACAGTATGGTACTGGCACAAAAACAGATACAGATCAATGGAACAGAATACAGAGCCCAGAAATGGACCCTCAACTCTATGGTCAACAATCTTTGACAAAGCAGAAAACAATGTCCAATGGAAAAAAAGACAGTCTCTTCAACAAATGGTGTTGGGAAAATTGGACAGCCACATGCAGAAGAATGAAATTGGACCATTTCCTTACACCACACACAAAAATAGACTCAAAATGGATGAAAGACCTCAATGTCAGAAAGGAATCCATCCAAATCCTTGAGGAGAACACAGGCAACCTCTTCGACCTCAGCCACAGCAACGTCTTCCTAGAAACATTGCCAAAGGCAAAGGAAGCAAGGGCAAAAATGAACTATGGGGACTTCATCAAAATAAAAAGCTTTTGCACAGCAAAGGAAACAGTCAAAAAACCAAAGACAACCAACAGAATGGGAGAAGATATTTGCAAATGACATATCAGATAAAGGGCCAGTATCCAAAATCTATAAAGAACTTATCAAACTCAACATCCAAAGAACAAATAATCCAATCAAGAAATGGGCAGAAGACATGAACAGACATTACTGCAAAGAAGATATCCGAATGGCCAAGAGACCCATGAAAAATTGGTCAACATCACTTGGCATCAGGGAAATACAAATCAAAACCACAATGAGATATTTACCACCTCACACCAGTGAGAATGGCTAAAATTAACAAGTCGGGGAACGAAAGATGTTGGTGAGGATGCGGAGAAAGGAGAACCCTCCTACACTGTTGTGGGGAATGCAAGCTGATACAGCCTCTCTGGAAAGCAGTATGGAGGTTCCTCAAAAAGTTGAAAACAGAGCTACCCTATGACCCAGCAATTGCACTACTGGGTATTTACCCCAAAGATACAAATGTAGTGATCCGAAGGGGCACATGCACCTGAATGTTTATAGCAGCAATGTCCACAATAGCCAAACTATGGAAAGGGCCTAGATGTCCATCAACAGATGAATGGATAAGGATATGGTATGTATGTGTGTGTGTGTGTATATATACACACATATACACACAATGGAATATTATGCAGCCATAAAAAACTACACCCATAAAACCTTGCCATTTACAACAAAATGGATAGAATTAGAGGGAATTATGCTAAGCGAAATAAGTCAATCAGAGAAAGACAATTATCATATGATTTCACTGATGTGAAGAATTTGAGAAACAAGACAGAGGATCATAAGGGAAAGGAGGGAAAATGAAATGAGACGAAACCAGAGAGGGAGACAAACCCTAAAAGACTCTTAATCTCAGGAAACGATCTGAGGGTTGCTGGAGGGGAGTGGGTGGGAGGGATGGGGTGGCTGGGTGATGGACACTGGGAGGGTACGTGCTGTGTGGTAAGCGCTGCGAATTGGTTAAGGCTGATGAATCACAGACCTGTATCCCTGAAACAAGTAATACATTGTATGTTAAAAACAAAATAAACAAACAAAAAAACTAGAACATAATGCCACAGGTGTAGAACAGTTAAGACTACAGTGGAGTTTAAGCTGAATTTACTTACATTTATCTTAATTTTTTCTTCTTAGTTTTGGCAACATCATTTCAATCTACTTCAGGTTGGATAAAATTTTAGTTATCTTACCAAATACATGTATTGGTTAACTGTCCTACTTTTGTGTTATCCGCAAATCTGATAAAAACACTTTCTTCATTTTCATCTATGCTGAAACCATACGTGGAATTGGACAGGGCTACAAATGGAGGTCTGCAGACTAATACCAGTGCTCCCCCTCCAGGTGGGGGGCAGCTCCTAATGATCTTCTTTGGCTACAGCTGGTTCAATCACCTATCGATCTGTATAACCAGGATTAAAGACTGTCAAAAGCCCTGATGAAATCAATAGACCTAATTAGCATTTCTCTGATATGTAAGTTTTACCAAAAGATGAAGTCAGCCTGGGTACAAGGTCAGGCGAGTAAACCTGAAAGTTCACTGTACCTCTGACTTTCATTACATATTCTGGCAAAACGTAACCGGATACCAAAGGTATCCAATCATACTGAATCAGGGTCCAGGTTACTTTGCTAGACGTAGATCAAATTTACCTTCAGAAGAGAGGACCAGAAGTTTGCTTACTTGCTCATGATCAAGTGTGCATGTGAAACAGACTAGGCTAGCTGGACAACATGCCTGAAAAAACAGAGCGAACTATGAACTACAGGCTGTGCTGCTGTAGAAAACAAGAGTCTGATTCAACATAATTTTTTCTTAAGAGAGAGGGAAAGCAGGGAGAGGAGGGGAGGGGCTGAGGGAAAAGGAGAATCTTTTTTTTTTTTTTTTTAAAGATTTTATTTATTTATTTGGCAGAGAGAGAGAGATCACAAGTAGACAGAGAGGCAGGCAGAGAGAGAAGGGGAAGCAGGCTCCCTGCTGAGCAGAGAGCCCCATGCGGGGCTCGATCCCAGGACCCTGAGATCATGACCTGAGCCGAAGGCAGAGGCTTTAACCCACTGAGCCACCCAGGTGCCCCGGAAAAGGAGAATCTTAAGCAGGCTCCACACCCAGCACTGAGCCTCATGTGGGGCTCGATCTCACAACCCTGAGATCACGACCTGAACCAAAATCAACAAGAGTCAGATGCTTAACCAGCTGAGCCACCCAGGCACCCCAACATGATTTACTTCTGCTTTGTAAACCTTGAGAATTTGAAGGCACCATGCAAGGAAAAAAAGCGCCATATCAATTTAAGGCAACGGGTAAAAGGTAAAATAAGGCATCAGAATAACATTTTCCAAGACTCGGCAATAAAAGTTAATGAAGCCAACGACTTCTTGTTTAATTTTTTCCAACGCTACAGACATAATTCTGCTTTCACCTTCATTACACTTTCATATGGTTTCAGCAGGGGATATACCTCCTCTTCTAAGAATCTCTGCACCTGCCAAAAAGGAAAGCAAATGTAAGACAAAAGAAAATGTCAAGATGTAAATTTGATAACGCTTTTTTCAATGTCCGTTTATATCACTGAGAAATAATTTGATAAAGCTCTTACTCCACCACTGAACTTCCATTTTTCTCAACCACCTGTCAGAAATCTGGCCCTAGACCGAGGCAGCTCAACCCACCCGGCCCCCATGTGCGTCCCCACAAAGCAGACCAGCCTGTTCTTTCCGTTGGTCTCCCCATTGCCCCCCCCAGTTCCCCAAGCTAAAATCATCACTGCTTCTTTCCTCCTCATTCAACCAGCTGCCAAATGACTAACTTCCTAACCGGCCCTGCAATCTCTCCCCTTATCTGTATCTACCACCACCACCTTGGCTCAACGCCCTCGTCATCTACTGCGTGGCCGCCTGTGGAAGCTTCCTTGCTGGTCTCCTGCCTCCAGTCTGTCTTCCAACTTGAAAGCCTGTAACTATTTCTGGGCACCTGCTGCTCCAGCAACACTCAAATGATTGTAGTTTCTCTCCCACGTTGAACTATGTCATATGCCAGTTCCTACTTGTCCCTAAGATTCAACTCAGATGTCAAGTCTTCCAGGAAGCCTTTCCGGACCTCTCCTATTTTCGAGCTGTTCTATTTCTCCTTTGTGATCCCAAAGGATGTGCTTCCCGCAAATCCTGTAGGCACGCCTCAGTGTTATAATGACCTCTTTATAAGACTTCCCCACCAAGTTTTGACCCCCGGAATGAAGCACAGTATCCGAATGCATACTCAGCACCTAGTCCACACTCATACATCTTTTTGAATTAGCTCTTGTAGTCTCTAAAAGACCAAGAGGGAAAATGATATTTACTGAATACTTACTATGCACTAAGCACTGTGCTAGGCCTTTTAATCCATGTAACCACCAGCCTGTGAGATATGTATCCTTATCCTGTCAGCCAGTGAAAGCCAGAAGTCAGGAACGAACCTGACGGATCTGCCTGAAGGTAAAACCCAAACTTTGTCCATTATACCACATGCTCCAGACCAGAATTCAGAGAAATCACAGGGAGAAATACTTAAGATAGTTCAAAACAACCAAATCATCACATTAGCCTGCTCTGAATGCTTTCTGACTAGCCTCATTCTCATCATACCTCTTATAAAAGTAGAAACATTGAAGACAGTATTCTAGGTTCTGTAGCCCAGCAGTGTAAAAAGAGGGCATCTGGGGGGCACGTGGATGGCTTGGTTAAGCATCCAACTCTTGATTTGAGTTCAGATCATGATTTCAGGGTCGTGAGATCACGCCCTGTGTTGGGCTTCATGCTGGGTGTGGAGCCTAAGACGTTCCCTCTTCCTCTGCCCCTCCCCCAGCGCCCTAGCCCCCACTTGCACAGGCTCTTTCAAAAAATAAATAAATAAATAAAAACTTTTGGGCGCCTGGGTGGCTCAGTTGGTTGAGCAACTGCCTTCGGCTCAGGTCATGGTCCCGGAGTCCTGGGATTGAGTCCCACATCGGGCTCGCAGCTCCATGGGGAGTCTGCTTCTCCCTCTGACCTCCCCTCTCATGCTCTCTCTCACTCTGTCTCTCTCTCTCTCTCTCAAAATAAATAAATAAAAATCTTTAAAAAAATAAAAAATAAAAACTTTTTAAAAAGAGGGCATTTGGGGAGGCTTACAGCGCTATGGAAGTGTTCCGGTGTTTACCTGTTGGGATGCACGACCTGTAAACGAAGAAGGATCCAGTAGATGGTCCAACTGGGAGTGAATGGGACTGAAGTAGGCATCGGCCTGGATTCGCTCTATGAGGTCATTGTCACCCCCTTCCTGCTTGACCACAGCAGCTGCCTGCTGGGAAAGCACTCTGATTTTCTCATGGCAGTCCTGGGGAGACAGTGAGGTATTGTTGGCTCATTTACTAAGAGGGCATCTGAACATCTTAAGAAGTCATCCAACATCACATCCATGCTGTCTGTGGCTGGTACACAAAGCCCTTCTAGGCTGAGGTGGTTCCCCTCATAGTCTGACTCCAAGATCTTGACCCTTATCCTAGGCTGAACCTGAAGTAAATGCCCAACTTGCACTCCCTCCTCTAAAGCCTCACGAACTGTGTGCTCTTCTGTCCTGCCCACTCCCCACCATTTCCTGTTTGGAAATTCAGACCTAACTCCTTCACTAGGAGTGGACCTTTTCCACAGGTGACTAAGTGATTCACTTTTAACAACCCAAGTTCACCACAATCACTTTCCAGAGACAAGCCTGTTCTATGGCAGAATACGGTTACTGCTCTGTACCACTACCAGAAATGTTTTCAATCTCCTTAAGGGAGAACAGGACTAAAGGTGCACTTTCCACTCAGCCAGAACCAAAAGGGATCAACAAACCTGGCGGTTGCCCCCAGCTTTCACCATGGCCATGATGATGTTCTCTGTGGCCATGAAAGGCAGCTCTTGCCGAATGCGTCGTTCAATTACCTAGAAGAATGAATGCAGGCCTAAGATGGCTCAAAGCTACAAAGTCGCACACACACAGTAAGAGATCCAAGTGACCAGCAAAACACACACAAGGACGTGAACTATCGTTATTTGTGAAGACAGAGAGTAGAATGGATCATTTTCATCAATACTGTATTTTTCAGTTTTGTTTCTAATCCAAAGTATTATTATTAATATTTATTAACATATAATATATTATTTATTTCAGGGGTACAGGTCTGTGATTCACCAGTCTTACACAGTTCACAGCGCTCGCCACTTCACCTACCCTCCCCAATGTCCATCGCCCAGCCACCCCATCCTTCCCATCCCTGCTACCCTCCTCGAAGTTATTATTCTGATTTTTTAAAGGAATACTGATTTAAATAAATTTTTAAAAATTGCTTCATTGGAAAGATTTCTGAAACTGGAACTTTGTTGAAATTTCTATGCCCAACCTGAAGAGCCAAGTATGTAACGGAAACGAACCCATCTGCCTCAGGTACTTAAAAACAGGCAAAGGAAATCGTCTGCTCTGCCAGTCACGCCACAGCTGATGATTCATGCTCATCAACAGTGTAAGCCAAAGGAGTTCCTTTTCTCTCTTCTATAAACATGTCTGTGGATCCCAGGGTTAGTTCTCTAGAGTTTACGTCATAACCTTTGGAATGTGCTCAGGTTGGACCAGGATGCAGCTCCCCAAACATTTCACTCCAGAGCAGGAAGAGATTACACTCCCCCTCCCACAATTCAACCCCCACCCCCCGCCAAACATTTTGCTGTTTAATGGAGGCTTCTTACTTTAGGGTACACCACCAATCCTTCAGAAATGTTCTGCAGCGTATTCAGTATCGTATCTGCAGTGAGAAATGCCTCAGCCAAACAGATACGTCTGGAAAACAAACAGCCAATTCAGTTATCTCTTTAAACAAATACTAACTTGAGTGAAACGTAGGGTGTGTCCCAAGAAGCTGCCTCACTGACTTGTCACGCCACATGTACTACTTGGACAACTTCGTTTAATCTCGTGACTTCAGCTACCCCATATATCCTGATGACCCTGCAATCTATCGCCCCTTGTCCAGGCCACCTGCTTCCATGCCAATCAGACACCCCACTGGAGAGCTCCACCTGGTGGATCTGTAGGCACCTCAAACCCCGAACTGCACTCAGCCACTTTTCCACTGCTTCCTGCTCACATGTCACACCCACTCTTCTTCTCCCTGTGGCTCCTGCTCAGTAAATGGCACTAGCACCGCACCATGATCTTAATTCTCACTCCTCTGCCACCAAGGTCAGCCAATCTGCCCCCGATTTTGGACCCATACCCTTCTCCTCTCTGATCACACAGCCACTGTGCCAGTGTGCACGTGGATTTTTTTAAAGTAGTCTCCTAACGTGTTCTGACCAGATCCATGTCCCCTTACATCCGATTCTCCAAACTGTTACAGGGTGTTTGAGCGGGCACATCTGATTAGGTCACACCTTGGTGAGAAGTATGCAACGGCTGACTTCTGAATGAGCTCACACGTTTTATTTCCATCAATGTCTTATTCCCTGGATTACACACAGATCCCAGAGAGTTAGCTTTAACTATGTATTTTTTTTTTTTTCAGATCCTAGTACAATGCAAGCAAACCAGAGTCATGTGAAACTACTTTAAAAAAGTACAGTATGGGGCGCCTGACTGCCTCAGTTGTTGAAGCGTCTGCCTTTGGCTCAGGTCATGATCCCAGGGTCCTTGGATCGAGCCCTGAGTCGGACCCTTGCTCAGCAGGGAGCCTGCTTCTCCCTCTGCCCCTCCATCTGCTTGTGCTCTCTCACTTTCCCTCAAATACATAAATAAAATCTCAAAAAAAAGTCTGTATTTCTTGAGTCTTAGAACATCACCTCCTTTGTGAAGCCTTCCCTGACTCCTCCACCACTACTCCCCCATCTTAGCTCCCACAGAGATTATCTTGTACACACACGATCCTAACATGCATCACACTGTTCTGTGTTCTTGCCTCCCTGCTAGACCCTTTCAGGATCTGTGGGGACAAGGAGACCCCTCCAGGCTCTGTGGCGACACGGAGAAAATGCACAGATGCTCAAAACATCCTTCAGGCTCCTCTGCTGGTCCTTCCCCCAACTTGCTGTACACGGCACCCCCCCTTCTACTGACCGATTGGCACTATCATCCAGCGTGCGCTCAAACCACTGCACAGATGCCGTCTGCAGTGGGTCCATGATAAGGGTCATCAGGTGACGGGCAAGGCTGCAGCACCGCTCTGAGCGCATAGGGTTCCGCTTGTATGGCATCGCACTTGAGCCTGCCACGTACAAGGAGAAGCAAAGTCAGAGACTTCAGAGGACAGCGAGTGCCCGAGCACACTGCTGGGTGAGCTATTAACACATGCCCACCGGCCGCCCAGCATCTCTGCGGCGCTCCCACATCTTCCCAGGATACTCACCAATCTGCTGTTTTTCGAAGGGTTCCTCCATCTCCTTGAGGTTTGCCAGGAGTCGTATGTCGGTACAAATCTGGGGGGAAAGGGCCACGGGCATCGTCCCACACTGCTGGTGCGCAGGACTCTGGGAGCAGGGGCTAGACTGATGAAGGAGGTGAGCACGACCTCTCCAAGAGCTCCTGGAGAAGATCTCGCTCAGACTCCTGGCTCCCGAGGAGCACGGATCGCAAGGAAGGGAGCACGCAAACACGGTGTGGACCGCTGCCGAACAACAGCAAGACAGACAAGGCAAGACGAGCTTTAATGAGAACGCTGGAGCTGGTCCCGTCTTGCAACACACCTTAATTTAAGAGCTGTCACCTGCAGACCCCAGAGAGTGAAAATGAAGTTTGACATCTCTTGAGAGGTAATTCTAGACAGAAGTCTGAGGCCAATTCCATCTCTCTGTGGTGTGCAAAGCTCTCAGCCCCACTCCCACAAACTGCCTCTACCACTCACCTTGTGCACAGATGCCCCCAAGCTAGCCAGCACAGACAGCACCTCAATATCCAGTTTCCGTGTGTAGGTCTGCCCTGTGATGATGAAAGCCCTAGAAATAAATGGAAAAGAATCATAAGTGAAATATTCCAGGAGCACCTGGCTGGCTCAGTGGGCAGAGCATGCAACTCTTGATCTCAGGGTTGTTTTTCGAGCCCCACACTGGGTGTGGAGGTTACTTACAAATAAAATCTGGGGGAAAAAAGTGTTTTTTCAAAATGTGACTGTTTCAAACAAATGAGCAAAAACAGACTTTAAGCCAAAGCTTGGTCTCACTGGTATACTAAGTCCTACTGAGCCCCCACGACCTCTCTGATAATATGCTTCTGAAACAAACTGTTCTTCCACCCTTTTTCCTAACACACAGGCCGAGGAGGAAGTGTGGGCCTGGGGTACCCGTGTCTTGTCATAACCTGATGGAAATGCGTGGAACGAGCAGCCATGGTGAAGCCTGGGGGCCCTCAGTGGAAATGGTCAGATTTAGATGAACCCACAGGAGGACCTCAATGTGGGTGAGACTATTCTAAAAATCTCAGAAGTAAACACGTTCCTTTTTCCTTATAGACTATAAAAAAGTAGAATCTAGACTATAAGAAAATAAAAACCCAGGCCAGAGATAAAAGGAAATGGGCAGAAGAACGAAGGAAGAAAAAATTAGGGTCAAATCAAGAGGTACACTGAACACAGGCCCTTCACCACTTAACAGGGAATAGGGAAGCCAACACTTTTCCCATTTACCTACCTTTTAAATCCTGCCTTTTCTGTCACCATCTTGTCAAGCTGCTCTACCTTGGAAGAAAAAGACCTCCCTGTAGAAATCCAGCTGTGACCAGTATGAGAACATCTCAACATCCTGCCCAGGTTTCAACCCTTGGTACTCCTTCTGGTCCAAAGACTCCACTCATCCCAAGATCAATCCTCCTCTCATCCTGGAGGTCAGCTTTGTTTCTGGTGTTCTCACCACTGAGTTTCCATGTCCCCCAGTTGCTCTCAGAATACCTTCTGGTCATCTCCCTCGAAGAGCTGCAGGAAGCTGGCCTGAGTGCCAGTGGTGCCCTTCACTCCCCGAAAGCGCAGGTCATCTCGGACCCGCTTCAAGTTCTGGAGATCCATGCAAAGGTCCTGAATCCAAAGACAGCAACGTTTCCCAACTGTGGTCAGCTGAGCAGGCCTGAAAATGACCCAAGAAGGACATACAGAAGTCTCAAACCAAGGACTTACTTCATAAAAGCTTCATTCCTTTTTTGAACAATTACTGCTATCCCTGGAAAGAGTAAGAAAGGAAGAGATAGAGAAAACGGTGTAGACAAAACCAGAGCTAAGAAGTTTGAGTAAATAAGGTTAAGGAAATTCAATGTCATTTATAAATATTCAATGATTATGTAACTAAAGGTCTTCTAACATAGTTCTTTATCATCAAGAGGCAATAGAAGGGCAGGCACAATGTCTGTTTTGTTTGTTCCCAGACTTTGGCAAGTCAAGTAGACTCATGTAACAAACACTTGCCAAATATCCAATGTGTTCTTGGTTTTGAAAATACAGCAAACAACATAAAAAACGTTCCTGTCCAATGGAGCTCACACTGTGGTATAAACAAGCAAACAAAGTAACTACTGATTTTTGGTCAGAAATGTGAAAACATAAAATAAGGAGGACATTGGAGAATGCTACTCTAGACTGTCAACAAAGGCAGGCCTCTGTGAGACAAGGTCTGATGAGGAGCTAGCCATGCTGTGGAGAACAGCCCTGAAACACATATAACCAACGGACTCTAATGTAACAGCTGAGGGCTTTGCTCCCCATCCTAAGTCTAAATCAGTCTAAGGCTGGAGTTCTAATAGATGGTCTAGCTCATCCCAGATGGATTTTTTCTTCCAACCATCAGGCTGATGACATGAACAGCTGGCACCATGAAGGCAAACCATGAGCCACAGTATGTCCCCCATTAATCTCACGGTGTTTTCTAGCTAACTCTCGCTAGCAGATTATTGCTACAAGGAAAAACGGATGGCTTTGCTTGGATCTGTTCATGGCAGCATTGCGCATCACAGCCACAAAGTAGAAACAACTCAAATGTCTATCAGTGGAAGAATGGACAAACAAAATCTGGTATAGCCACCACTTCGGCTACAAAGAGAGACAAAGCACTCTACATGCTACAATACGGATGAGCCCTGAAAACATTAAGCGAACAAAGCCAGTCATAATAAGAGGAATACTGCGTGACTCTATTTAAATAAAACATCCAGAAGCAGGAGATCCATAGACAGAAAAATAGATCGTGACTGCCAGGGGATAGTTAAGGGGGGTAATAGGAGTGACTGCTAAGTGGGTATGGGTTTTTTTGAGCGGTGATACAAATATTCTGAAATTATGTACTGGTGACTATGTAATTCTGTAAATGCACTAAAAAACACACATTAGGGGCGCCTGGGCGGCTCCATCAGTTGGGCATCCAACTCTTGATTTCGGCTCAGGTCGTGATCTCAGGTCATGGGATTAAGCCCTGCATCAGGCTCTGTGCTCAGCAGGGAGTCTGTTTGAGAGTGTCTCTCCCATTCCCTCTGCACCTCCCCTGGCTCATGCTCTTTCTCTAAAATCAATAAATCTTTAAAAAAAAAAACCCACATAATTAATTGCAGACTTAAAAAGGGTGAATTTTATCTCAATAAAGCTGCTTCCTGGGGTGCCTGGGTGGCTCAGTGGGTTAAAGCCTCTGCCTTCGGCTCAGGTCATGATCCCAGGGTCCTGGGATCAAGCCCTGCATCAGGCTCTCTGCTCGGCAGGGAGTCTGCTTCCTCCTCTCTCTCTGCCTGCCTCTCTGCCTACTTGTGATCTCTGTCAAATAAATAAATAAAATCTTTAAAAAAAATAAAGCTGCTTCACTTTCCCCCCTTTTTAAAAATCTATTTATTTGAGAGGAAGGGAAGAGAGAGCAGGGAGCCCAATGCAGGGCTGGCTCCCAGGACCCTGACATCATGACCTAAACCAAAACCAAGTCAGCCGCTTAACTGACTGAGCCACCCAGGCACCCCCCACTTTTTATTTTTTTAAAGATTTTTATGTATTTATTTGACAGACAGAGATCACAAGTTGGCAAAGAGGGAGGCAGAGAGAGAGGCGGAAGCAGGCTCACCACTGAGCAGAGAGCCCAATGTGGGGCTCAATCCCAGGACCCTGAGATCATGACCTGAGCTGAAGGCAGAGGCTTTAACCCACTGGGCCACTCAGGCGCCCCACTCCTCCCCTTTTAAGTAGGCTTCATGTGCAACATGGGGCTTTAACTCACAACCCTGAGATCGAGAGTCACGTGCTCGACTGACTGAGCTGGCCAGGTGCCCCAGAGCTGCTGCGTTGTAAGTGCAGGAACTGACCTACGCACCAGCACTTTTATGAGCGCCTAATGCTGCTAACTGGGGCAGCAGGTGCCCTCATCACACTCCGCGCACAGGAACACCGGGATGCACGCGTTCTCGGACACTCTCCACTACTCACAGGAGCAGAAGAGGAGCTGCAAGTCAGGTAAAGCCCAGGAGCCGACAGAAGGCCAAGTTCGTCATGGCCACCCCACATACTACACACGGACTCCTCATGACAATTCCCTCAGCTTTCTGCTACCGAGAAATGCAGACCTGAACTTCGAAAAGATTAAACTCAACAGCCTCTCCTAAGTTATAAGAGATGATATCCTTGTTGCCACTGGATACCCCACCAAAATGTAAGGCAAATGCTAACACGCCACTACTGGAATGTCATCATTAGAAGTTCGCTACTAGCATTCCAAAAATGACATTGTCTGCTTCTGAAAAGGATTTTAGTTGATAATCATAAAAATATGTGCACGCTTAAAAAAAAACAAAATATAGGGGGAAAATGTAATTATCCTATTATGCCACAAACGAGAAAAATCAGGATTTATATCTTGGTGTATTTTCTTCCAATCTTTATACAATTTATACACTGTCTTTATTCTACAACATTAACCTAAGCATATTTCCATGGTATTAGACTTACAAGCATCATTTTAATGGCTGTGTATTATTCTAGCCTATCAATATACTATATACTATACCTTGTTGAATTATTCTCTTATTCTGGACATTTAGATTATTTCCAATGCTTACTACCCAAACCAACAGTTTAACAAAGATCTTTGTTATGTACATAAGGCTTTTTGCATAATTTAGATTACTTCCTTGGGCTAGAGTCTTAAAAATGGAATTACTAAATCAAGGAGCATGAATATTTTCTACGGCTCTTGATCCAGATTTCCCAGTGTTCCCCCAATGAACTCTTAAGAATCTAGCTTTTATGGTAGGGACAAGGTTCATTCCTCATAAGCATCCCAAGTTATCTGCTGAACTATGTTTTGAGATTCTTCACCCCCAGGCTTCCATGGAGAAGGGAAACTGAAGAAAGAAATGAAAGCCAAATGCACACAAACTAGCCCAAGTCCCAAGAAGTAATCATATCACTTACTGGAAATGTGTGAAACCTAAGGTGGGAAGATCAGCTCGTTCCTTAGCAAAGTCAGCAAGCCGAGAGATCACTCTAGCAAGCTGTAAGAAAGACCACGTAGAGAAGAATGAGTTCACTGTGAGCTCGTTACATAATCAGGAGCTAAACTTTTAGACAATATAAAATTAGATCTCCAGCCTGTGGAAGGCAGAGGCATATCTTTTCATCTTTGTATCCCAAAGTGCCTTCATGAGTTCAAAGCAACCACTATTTGAAAATTGAGTTGACTGGGGCACCTGGGTGGCTCAGTGGGTTACAGCCTCTGCCTCCGGCTCGGGTCATGATCTCAGGGTCCTGGGATCGGGCCCCGCATCAGGCTCTCTGCTCAGCGGGGAGCCTGCTTCCTCCTCTCTCTCTGCCTGCCTCTCTGCCTACTTGCGATCTCTATCTGTCAAATAAATAAATAAAATCTTTAAAAAAAAAAGAAAATTGAGTTGACTACCTAGAGTCATGAACTTTTTCTGCACAATTTAAAGACCACTTATGTGCTCATGCAGAAAAAACAGGATAAAATCACAAATCTGACCCACATATTCCAACAACAAGCAGGTGGTTAACTTCCTTCATTTAAAAGGCTATGTTTTATTTTCATTATTTTTAAAAGATTTTACTTATCTGACAGAGAGAGACACAGTGAGAGAGGGAACATAATCAGAGGGAGCAGCAGAGGGAGAGGGAGAAGCAGGCTCGAGCTGAGCAGGAAGCCCACAGGGGGTTTGATCCCAGGACTCTTATGAGATCATGACCTGAGTCGAGGCAGATGCTTAACCCACTGAGCCACCCCAGTGCTCCTAAAAGGCTATGTTTTCTTTTCTTTATTTATTTATTTATTTATTTATTTATCTATTTATTTTATTTTTAAAGGCTATGTTTTAAAAAACATTTGCTTAGAACATTTTAACCCAAAGAGACAATTAGTTCTACAGATCAGATACAGGATCGTTCGCCTGAGTAAAAAACAACCTATTTACATTCACATTGTGTTGATTTATTTGAAAGTGGTGCCACGTCCTATCTTGGGGAAACCAGGGCTGACAGGAAACTGCTGCCAATTCCTTACCTTTGGCAAAAGGAGGTCAAATGCGTTTCTAAGAATAATCAGGTCCTGCAAAGGAAAATGCAGTGGTCTCACATTAAATAGCTTGGCCCAAACAATATTACATAACCCCTTTTAGCCCTCACAGCGGGGCTTCTCAGCTAGCCACCTAGCTCACTATTAGCTACCCTCGGTGTAAACCAGAAGATCCTAACAGAAGTTGTTCTTTTCAGGTTACTGTTTTAAAAGCACATCAACCTGGAGAGCAGTACTTCTGCGATCTCCAAGGAACAAAACCCTTATACCCCCAAAGGCCAGTGTACACGGTATCTAAAATGACTGGAAAATAGCCACGGGGCAAACTTCCATCCTGAATACTGTGAAGATGTCCAGGTCACCGAGCTCCCAAAGAGAAATGCCTGAGTCTCGGAGAAGCTTTCAGGGGGAACATTCCATTGGTTTCCCCTCCTTTGTCCACATCTACCACTGCTAACGACAACAAAAAGACACGAACCAGAATATCAAGGTTTAGGAAATTTGAAGCTGTCGGGAGGGAAATAGGAGATGCATTTCAGGCCAACTCACATGAGACAGTAACTGCTGAGCCCAACTACACACTGGGTACATGTAAAAAATAAAAAAATAAAGTATATTCCAAGTGAAGGGATTGTTGTTCTTCCATTACTTGAGTCACCAATTACACACAGATGCCTTTAATTACGTACCACTTGAGACTATGAGTATTTGGGGCAACTTAAAAATCAGTGGTTTCTTTCTGACTTGGAAGGAGTATCTGGAATGGAACTTCTGGTCCCCCCAGCAAAGTGTGATCCAGAGCACAGCTTTGGAGCCATTCTCCCCGGGCTTGTAACCTTTCTAGCGGTGTGACATGAGGCAAGTTCTTCAACCTAAGTGTCCTCATCCGTAGAGACAGGAATCATAAAGCCAGATCCAAAAGACTACTCATTCTGATCCCATTTATAGGACATTACCAGGAAAGGCAAAACTACAGAGAAAGAAAGCAGGTCAACAGTTGTTTGGGCTGGAGAACAGGAGTGCGGACTGACTGCCAACAGGCGTAAGAACTCCTTAGAGTGATGATGTGCCATAAAACCGGACTGCAGCAAAGGCTGAACTGTAACAATTTACTAAAACTCACTGAACTGCACATTTGAGATGGGGAAACTTATGGTATGTAAACTACACCTCAAGAAGCCGTCGAAAAATGGAGATGAAAGCACCTCTCTTATGGTTGTGAAGAATAAATGAAGTAAGACATATGAAGTGGTCAGAATACGGACAAGCGCCTAGTGAACTCTTAAGAAAACGTGGTATTACTTTTTCATGTTTGACGATAGGCTAGTCTGCCAATTAAGTGTTTTGTGAAAGAATCCTAATGCAAACCTTTCTTTTCCCCCCAGAAGTTACAACAAAGAGTTATAAAGGACTTTGGAAAGAAAACCCCTCTGGACAATTACCTTGCCACTAAAACACTAAGACCTTGACTTACATCCAGCCAACCAATGCATAAACTGTATTTGCCAGTCTTATATTATGGAAGTCATTAGGGGCTTATAATTATGACTGGAAGGATAACAAAAGCAGAAAATTCCCAAGTTTATGATACCCCTAAAGCTAATGATCTATGGAATCACTTCCTAAAATTAGACAAAAATCACATAAAATTCATAAATCCTAAGTGGAAACAAAACAGAGGCTCCTACTGTATTGTCTCCAACGTAGCAGGAGGTGGCGCCAAGATGGATTATGGCTGCAGCTTTTGGGCAGCAGTGGCCAAACGTGTGCACGTGAGCCATCACATCATGTCGCAACTGCTTCTCTTCCTCAGCTGCCATCTTGAAGTCGATGTTGTCCAGGTTTGACCTCATCTCCTGGATTTGTTCATCTGTGATAGGCAAACCCAATGTCTGCAGAACAGGCAAAACAAAATAAAATAACCGCAAATGTCACAACGACTTGAAGTGACACCGAGAAAAAAAAATGGTTCATCTTAGCATTTAGGCTCCACCTCCCAATTCTTAAATTCAAATTTGGGGTGGGTATCTGGGTGGCTCAGTTGGTTGAGCCATGCGGGCTCTTGATTTCAGCTCAGGTCATGACCTCAAGGTCTTGGGAGGGAGCCCTGCCACAGACTCCCTGCTCAGCGGGGTGTCTGCTTGTCTCCCTCTCCCTTTGGCCCCTACCCCTTCCTCTCTCACACATACTCTCTCGAAAATAAATCAATAAATCTTTAGAAAAAAATAAAAAAATTTGGGGCAACGAAAAGCACATGGGGAGGAGGGCATGTTTTCTTTTTCAAGATTTTATTTATTTATGGGGCACCTGGGTGGCTCTGTCAGTTAAGCTACTGCCTTCAGCTTAGGTCAGGATACCAGAGTCCGAGGATCAAGAACTGCATCCGGCTCCCTGCTTAGCAAGGGAGTCTACTTCTCTCCCTCCCTCTGCTCATGCTCATGCACATGCGCTTGCTCTCGCGCTCGCTCGCTCTCTCTTGCTCACTCTTTCAAAAACATAAAATCTTAAAAAAAAATTGTATTTATTTATGGGGGGAACATGCATACACACGGGGAGGGTCAGAGGGAGAAAGAATCCCAAGCTTAGGGGCACCTGGGTGGCCCAGTGGGTTAAAGCCTGTCTTCAGCTCAGGTCATGATCCCAGGGTCCTGGGATTGAGCCCTGCACCGGGCTCTCTGCTCAGAGGGGGGCCTGCTTCCCTAGCTCTCTCTCTCTGCCTCTCTGCCTACTTGTGATCTGTCAAATAAATAAATAAAATCTTAAAAAATAAAAAAAAGAATCCCAAGCAGACTTCCTGGAGTGGGAAGCACCACGCAAGGCTTGATCCCATACCCTGAGATCACCACCAAGCCAAAACCAGGTGTTAGATGCTTGACCAACTGAGCCACCCAGACTCCTTGGAGGGCATGATTTAAAAAAAAAAAAAAAAAAAAAAAAAAATTTTTTTAAAGATTTTATTTATTTGTCAGAGAGAGAGGGAGAGAGAGAGAGAGCGAGCACAGGCAGAGGCAGAGGGAGAAGCAGGCTCCCCGCCAAGCAAGGAGCCCGATGTGGGACTCGATCCCAGGACACTGGGATCATGACCTGAGCCGAAGGCAGCTGCTCAACCAACTGAGCCACCCAGGCGTCCCCCCAAAAATTTTATTTTTGAGAGAAAGAGAGAGCTTACGCCCTCCAGCAAGTGGGGGCGGGGGGCATAGGGAGAAGCAGACTCCCCAATGAGCCAGGACCCTGGGATCCTGACCTGAGTGGAAGAAAGACACTTAACCCACTGAGTCACCCAGGCACCCGAGGGCATGATTTTCTTAAATAATGTAAATTACATTCTAAGTAAATGCCAAAATACGTAACAATACATGCTGATCTTTGTTCTCTCTGCCTGGCTCACATGTTTTGGTCTTTGGGCTCAAATGTCATCTCCTCAAAGAGGTCTTTCCCAAGTCCAAAATGAAACATCCTTCTTATACGTCATTCAACTATCCCCCCCCCTTTTTTTAAGATTTTATTTATTTATTTGACAGACAGATCACAAGTAGGCAGAGAGGGAGGCAGAGAGAGAGGAGGAAGCAGGCTCCATACTGAGCAGAGAGCCTGATGCGGGGCTCGATCCCAGGACCCTGGGATCATGACCCGAGCTGAAGGCAGAGGCTTTAACCCACTGAGCCACCCAGGCGCCCCTCAACTACCCCTTTTACCTAAATTTATCTACAGCACTTAACACCACATGACACTTTTACAAATGCATTAGCCTGTCCCTCCCCCTAGAATGTATACTCCATAAGAGGAGAGTTTGTTGTCTTTATTGCTTACCCCTTAGTGCTTGGCCTGTAAGTGCCCAAAGTGAGGGATCCAGGCCAAAACTTTACATTTGACCCAGATGGATTTACTTAGAGAAATGAGAATTAAGAATGTTGCAAGTGGTTTTGCCAACAAATTACATACAGCAAACTCAGTAAAACTGAAAACCACTACAGGAAGTTATTGAGAAAATAAACACATAAACATCTTACATTCATTCATCACTGGAAAAACTGGGCTGGCGAAAAACAGCTTGCAGCCCACAGGCAGCTCAGAATCCTGTATTCAAGTGCTGAATACACAGACTGGTGAAATTCACTCAAACCTGTCTTGAAACTCTCAAGCCTTGACCCAGGGGAGGTTGGTGCATCGAAGGCATATCTTGTTTAAGACGGTAGCTACTTGCCAGATATGGCTATTTACATTTAAATTGATTGAAATTAAAAGGTAAAAATTCAGTTCCTCAGTCACACTAGCCAAATTTCGATAGCTCAGGTAGCCATAGGGGCCAAGCTTTATGACAACAGAGAATATCTCAGGTCTTCTCCCAAAGCAAAGCAGCAGGGGGCAGTGTGGCCGAACTGCTTCCTGCCCCCAAGCAACACATATTGTTGAAATTCATTCCCCACCCCTGCTTTTCTGCATTCCTCCGGATCTCTTATTCAATCTTCTTCTTAGCTACTAAAATTACTATGGAGTTTATGCTAATTTCGACACGCTAACATATTCCAAACTCAGATTATACCAGAAGTGTATGCATTTCAGGCAATGCGCTGACTCGGCAGAGGAAATGCATCATCTGAATCTGAAATCTGAATGCATATTCAGATGACTCTACATTTCAATTCCAGCTAGAAGACATTTCCTACTTATGGTGATCCTGGCGTTTTTGAATGCCACTGCCCTCATCTACATAATGGAGTATCATATGAAAGAGAAAAGAGTACATGCCAGTACATGATAAATCACAACACCCTATTAATGTCCTTTTCTACCCATTACTGTCATCTGAGCCAATAGTTGATGAAGTCTTTCTGTGCTCCATTCTGTCATCTGTCAAACATCTGTAAAATAGTACTTACCATACAGGATTGTTCTGAGGGTTAATGAGCCATTAATACGCAAGGTCTTAGGACAGTGCCTGGCACACAGTACACATAATAAATGTGTCTTCTATTATCATGTCACTTAATTTTCTTGAGCACAATGAAGGGGGAGTGGAAAATCTAGTGAGTTTTCTGCTTGGGGAGTTCCGCTATACCTTGGTCCCAGGCACGTGCTCAGATTGTTTCCAAATTTACTGATGCCCTTCGAGAAGGCACTGCCATCTTGCCTGTTGTGGCATTTTCCTCCGAAACTTTATAGCTCTCTGGATCACCTTCAGCTTCCTTCAACTCCTCTGGGAAGGCCTCTCTGGAGCTATTTCTGAAAGCGCTGAGGTGAACAGCTTTATATGCAGCTCTTAAAAAAAGACACCAGAAATCCCATCTAATAATCCCCTACCCCGATTCTTCCTCCTTAGAAAGGCAAAACGCAGCCGAGTGGACGGGAAATAGCGGCCTAGGAAATACGAATTTTGTAGTGACACTCCTGTCCCTAACTCCATCGAGGCACCGTGGAAGACAAAGTGGCTGAGTGCTCAGGCTCTGCACTGAACCCAAGTTAACATCCCGGTTCCGCTATTAATGGTTAGGAGCCAATAACGCGCTTGGCTATCACTGAGGCTTGATTTCGCCCATATCATGTGGCATTTCCACATATAACGTGGAAAAAGCACCACCTCGTTTGCGAAGTCTTTGCGAGTTAAACGGGAAAAGATGTGTGAAGAAATGAGAACAGCACACAAGCACGTAAGGAGCGCTCAGTGTCCGTGGTCAGCGGAGTATTCCAGCAGGAATGGCCAAGACAAATCCTTAAAACCACAGCGTGCACTTCTCGCCGCCGCCTCCGCGTCTCTAACCCTCCGTGAGTCTAAACTAGGGAGGCAACAGGTGTCGCTCCTGGGCCTCCTGCCCTGACCTTCCTCGGGCCATAGCGCCTCAGGAAAGGGACACTCGGCCGAAAATAGCGGGGCAGCTGCCCCCAGGGGCTAGGCCCGGCGCCGAGCCGCGCACGTGCCGGAGCGGGCCCGCCTCTCCCAGCCCGGCCCCTATCCCCGTGGCCCGTTACCTGCTCGGCCTCCGCCAGCCACAGCCAGAGCTGCCTCCAGGTCCGGAATTTGTACCTGTCGCTAAACACGAAGCACATCTCCGGGCTGGCGTAGCGGGAGGCAAGGGGCGAGCGGTAGCTGTCGTACCCGCAGGACGCCTGCGGCCCGCCGCGGTCGCCGCTCTCCGCCATCCCGACCGGGAGACCCTACTAGGTAAGGGAGGGCCAGCGAGGGCTGGAGCGGAAGTCCGGGGGCGGGACTTCCTCCATTCGGGGCGGGACCTCCTCCACGTGGTCCCGTCCCGGCGGGGTTCCGGGAGACGCCGGCGCGCGTGGTTGCCGGGCTTGGGCTGCTTGCCGGTGAGGTTTGGCGGGTGTCTCTTCGTGGACAAGGAACGTGATTAGCGTTTCACTGGTTGCTTAGCCACTCTGTGCCTCAGTGTCCCCATTTGAAAAAAGGTACACTAATACCTGCCTTTAAGACTACCGTGAGGGGCGCCTGGGTGGCTCAGAGGGTTAAAGCCTCTGCCTTCAACTCAGGTCGTGATCCCAGGGTCCTGGGATCGAGCCCCGCATCGGGCTCTCTGCTCAGCCCGGAGTCGGCTTCCTTCTCTCTCTCTCTGCCTGCTTCTCTGCCTACTTGTGATCTCTGTCTGTCAAATAAATAAATAAAAATCTTTAAAAAAAAAACCCTCTATGTGTTTTGCTATTATTTAAAAAAAATATTTATTTATTTTAGAGAGAATGAGAGAGAGCGCACGAGCAGGTGGAGGGACAAAGCGAATCTCAGGAAGACTCCCCGCGAAGCGCGAGCCGGATGGGGGGCTCGATCCGAGGACCCTGAGATCCGGACCTGACCCGAAATCAAGAGCCCACGCTCAACTGGCTGAGCCACGCAGATGCTCCTGTGTTGGCTGTTATTCATTATAGCCGCCGCCCAGCCCGGCTTCACTGCCACTGCCTGTCTGGCACCAGCGCAGTTCCGAGGAGAAATGATGACCAGGTGAAATCAGCATTTGTTGACATCCAAGTGAGCCCCTTGCACGAAACTGCAGTAAGAATGCATCTCGGCCAGTGCTGGAGCGGAGACTCCAGAAGCCGAGTGACTTGCTGAGGGCCACCCAGCTAGTAAGTGGAGCCACCCCACTTCAGATTCTTCACGCTTAGCCACTGTGCTGTATGGTTTCCAGCACACACCACGCCCTGTCAACCCCTGGTAAAGGCATTTCCTCACAGTCTGGAGCACCTCTCTCTCTTTTCTTCACAACCTTCTGCTTAAGGCTCAGTCCAGAAAATGTTGCCTAATGATCCCACTCTTTCCTCTGGTTGGCCAATAATAATAGAAACCTCGAACACTGTGGCGCCTGAGTGGCTCAGTCCTTAAGAGTTTGCCTTCAACTCAGGTCATGATCCCAGCGTCCTGGAATCAAGCCCTGGAGCCTGCTTCTCCCTCTCCAGCTCCCTTGTGCTTGTGTTCCCTCTCTCGCTCGCTCGCTCTGTCATAAATAAATAAATAACAAAATCTTAAAAACAAACAAACCAACCTCTAACATTTGTGGAGGTCTTAGTAAGTTTTTCTTACCTACAGGCAGTAGGTTTTTACACTCAATCTCATTTAATCTAGCTGGCTCAGTTGGAGTATGCAACTCTTGATCTCAGGGTGTTAAATTCAAGTCCTACATTGGGTATAGAACTTACTTGAAAATAAAATCTTAGGAACACCGGGATGGATCAGTCAGTCAAGTGCATGAGACTCTTGGTTTCAGCTGAGGTCATGATCTCAGGGTTCTGAGACCCAAATAAAGTTCTTGTCTCAATGCACAGAGTAAGTGTTCAGTAAATGCCAGCCATTGTTACGATCCCCATTTTGCAGGTGGCAAAACAAAGGCGTGGGCAGGTCGAGCCTCTAGAGAGTGTTTATGTGGAGGGGGGGAAGGCTAGGCATTAAATGCAGGCAGAGAGGCTCCAGAAACTTGGTTCTTAGCAGCTCCAAGTGCACACCTTCCTTCATGCTGCAGTAGCAGGCACTATGCTGCTTTGAAATAACCTATTTCCGAGTTCCTCAGTAGAAGGAGACCTCCCAGGGGAATTCCATTTTGAAGTCCCAGCTTGTTTGCTGAGGTGACCTCCCCTTTGTCGGTAACCATGATACTCCAGGGATATTAAAAGTTGCTGATTAGGGGTGCCCGGCTGGCCCAGTCATGCGACCCTTGATCTCAGGGTCGTGAGTTCAAGCCCCACCAGGTGTAGAACTTACTTTAGAAAAAAAAAAGTTGTGGATTAGGTCTCAAGGCTTCAAGATCTTAACTTTTGACAATAGTTCCTTTTTCTGTCACCTTTCCATTTCTGCTTTCATTTATTCATGGATTCACTCAAAACCCTATGGGCCACACCTGTGGTATCTCCTAGATGACAAATGACCTCCTGGCTTCTTTTTGTTGTTGTTCTTAAATACTTATTTATTTGACAGAGAGAGACAGAGCAAGAGAGAGAACACAAGCAGGGGGAGTGGGAGAGGGAGAAGCAGGCTAAGCAAGGAGCTGAGCAAGGAGCCTGATGCTGCGGGGCCTGATCCCAGGACCCTGGAATCATGACCTGAGCTGAAGGCAGACGCTGAATGACTGAGCCACCCAGGCGCCCTGACCTCCTGGCTTCTTATAGGCTTCTCATAACTCTCACCAGAGCTCAGTGTTTTGGTTTTGTTTTTTTAAAGCTTTTATTTATTTATTTGTCAGAGAGAGAGAGCACAAGCAGGGGTGCAGCAGGCAGAGAGAGAAGCAGACTCCCTGCTGAGCAAGGAGCCCCATGTGGGACTTGATCCCAGGTCCCTGGGATCATGACCTGAGCCAAAGGCGGACACTTTACTGAGTCACCCAGGTGTCCCCAGAGTTCAGTGTTTTTGCCTTTCCCACTGATGGCAGACTTGGTGGGGGCAGAGATGTCATCTCATCATGATCAGAGATCATGACATCTCAGTCACTATGTCCCTGGAACCTAGCACAGGATCTATCTAGCACAGTATGGGTGCTCAGTAAATGTCTACTGGATGAATGAATGAATGCTGCCCAAAGGAGTCTAGCAGAGAGAGAGAAACAAGGCCCACAGTAGGCAAGATTCAAGTTAGATCCTGACATTACACTTCCTCTTTCCCCGCCTCTCACATCTCTTCCATGTCCCCATTCCACGGATCCTTCGTGCCTCCACCTGGACCTCAGAATTAGCAGCCAGAATTGACCGAAGCACTAATTCCCGAATACCTTGGCCGTCCGAGGGCCCATCAGTTACCTGGGCTCATCACTCAAGTCTTCTGCGTCCCTTCTGGAGCTGCCGAGGCTCGGTGTTGGGGGTGAGGGCAGACAATTCTGGGACAATTCCCGCTCTTTGTAGAGTATGGCAGTGCTGTCACTGGTTTGATGTGCAGTGACGAGTGTCCTGTTCTCACTTTCCACTGTGACTGTTGCAAACTCAAGTGTCCCCTCCGTCTTCCAGCTCTCTCTCTTGCCTTTGCTTCACTCTGCTCTCACTTTGCCCCCCCTCAACATAGGAGTTTCTGTCACCAGTTCTTCTAGATCCTCATTCAGGACAGGATCTTGCTCTTTCAATTACTTGATGTCAAATCTTTTATCCCTCTAGTTCATCCTCCCTTCTTGTGATTAAAAAAAAAAAAAAAAGAAAGAAACACAGGTCTCTCCCACCATAGAAACATTTCCACTTGCCCTGTTCCTTCTTTAACACGGGAACCTCTCTTTCTGGCTGTGTCTTCACCAACCATTCCTGGCACCGGTGTGATTTGCCATTGTTTAACCTTTCAGGACCTGGGCCTTCCCCCATGCCGGAGGTGGCTGATGATCCCCAGGTGGACAGTGACTGACCAGCAAAGGCAAGAATAGAAGCTGACTCCCTAGATCACTCACCGTCCAGCATCCGCCTGTATTGAACAAATGTGCTCCGCTGCCCACTTTATTCCTTAGCACTCTCATATAACCTCTGCCCTCTGGTTTCCTCCAAACCACACTCATTCATCACTGAGAACTTCCTGTAATAAACACATCAAAAGGCCCTTGCCCATAATATATTCGTTTGCCTATATTTGCATGAAGAACCACTAATATGTGGTTACATATATGTAATATGTAATAACATGTAACACTGTGTGTTACATATTAGTTGTTTTTTGTTTTTTAAAGAATCACTAGGGGCACCTGATGGCTCAGTTGTTAGGCATCTGCCTTTGGCTCAGGTCATGATCCTGGGGTCCTGTGATTGAGCCCCACATTGGGCTCCCTGCTCAGCGGGGAGCCTCCTTCTCCCTCTCCCACTCTCCCTGCTTGTGTTCCCTCTCTGTGTCTCTCTCTGTCAAATAAATAAAATACTAAAAAAAATAAAGGATCACTAATAAAATCTGTGTGCTGGGGGGACATGCACGGAATGAAATAAGCAGGGAAAGAACTGGAGCCACCTTTTTTTCTTTTCCTAATGTACGTCTTTATGTCAGTTTCATTTTCGAGTCCAACAATTATTCTTGTTTCCTATATTAAATCACCCCTCCTGGTAGACTGAAGTGCTTAGCAATTTTGACAAGCCCTCCCTCCCTCCTGCTTTGAAAACAGAACTGTACTGATTCCCCTCCCTTTCTGACTGCTCTTTCTTCGCTAACATTTCCCCTTCTCACTTCTGGAAAAGGAAGCAGTGGGAGTTTCTGCAAGACTTAACCCACCTTTCTGCCCACTGGAAACGGGTTGCACATCCGCAAGGCTTGCCTTCTGAGTCTGCAGGTTCTCCAGAGCTTTGGTTCTTGATCTTCAAAGGTCACTTCCAGGGATGCCTGGGTAGCTCAGTGGGTTAAGCCTCTGCCTTCAGCTCAGGTCATGATCTCAGGGTCCTGGGATCGAGCCCCGTATCTGGCTCTCTGCTTGGCAGGGAGCCTGCTTCCCCCTCTCTGCCTGCCCCTCTGCCTACTTGTGATTTCTCTCTCTCTGTCAAATAAATAAAAAAAATTTAAAAAAAAAAAAGCCACCTCCAGCTAGTTGTCATGGCTACCTAAATCAACATCTCTAGATTGGGAGTCTTACCTTTTTCTTTTTTTTTTTTTTTTTTAAGATTTTATTTATTTGACGGAAGGAGATCACAAGCAGGCAGAGAAGCAGGCAGAGAGAGAGGAGAAAGCAGGCTCCCCGCTGAACAGAGAGCCCAATGCGGGGCTCCATCCCAGGACCCTGGGATCATGACCTGAGCTGAAAGCAGAGGTTTTAACCCACTGAGCCACCCAAGCACCCCACCTTTTTTTTTTCTTTTAAAGATTTTATTTATTTATTTGACAAAGAGAGAGAGATCACAAATAGGCGGAGAGGCAGGCAGAGAGAGAGGAGGAAGCAGGCTCCCCTCCGAGCAGAGCACCTGATGTGGGGCTCGATCCCAGGACCCCGAGACCATGACCCGAGCCGAGGGCAGAGGCCTAACCCACTGAGCCACCCAGGCGCTCCGGGAGTCTTACATTAAAAAAAATTTTTTTTTTTTTATTCTAAGTGGGCTCGACACTCAACATAGGGCTTGAACTCACAACCCTGAGATCAAGAGTTGCATGCTCTACCGAGTGAGCCAGCCAGGTGCCCCTCTGTCCTTCTTTCTTAAACAAATTATTCATGTAATGTCCTGTTACCCATTAGGATCATTCATTCCACAATGGTGCATACTGTGTGCCAGGCATTGTACTAGGCATTGGGATACAGGGGTCAGCTGATGAGGCTGCAGTGGAGAGGACAAAGGTGAGAGGAGGAGGTAAATTTGGAGAAGTAGATGGAAGCCAGACCAGGAGATCCTTGTTGGAAACAAGGATATTTGGAGGTTTTATTCTAACCCATGGAAAATCATTGAAAGGTTTTAATGACAGAGGGTGACTTAATCAGATTTGTGTTTTGAAAATATCCCATTGGCTATGTATGGAATGGATCAGGGGCAGGGAAACTGGGGTGAATGACACGAGAAGCCAGTTGGGCTAATGCCGTAGACTAGCTAAGACCTAGGGGTATGGGTAATCTAGCTTGGATAAGAGAAGTGCGTGCAGAAGAATTAAAGAATGGGAAGAGATTAAAAGGTACACTCAATCCATCTTAGTGACCGATTAGTTCTGGGGTGTATGGGACAGGGCGGAGTCACGGATGCTTCTGGGTCTCTAGGTTTTATCACTGCATGGATAATAATGCCACATACCATGGGGTAGGGAGGAGGGGCTGCAGGCAGGACGGACTTCTGTCATCGATGTGTTAACAGTGCTGTTATCTAGGTGTTTTGGGACTCCTGGGTGCCTCCTGGGTGCCTTTGGGACTCCTGCATCTGCCTTAGGCTCAGGTCATGATCCGAGAGTCCTGAGAGGAGCCCTGCATCAGGCTCTCTGCTCAGCGGGGAGCCTGCTTTCTCCTCTCTCTCTCTGCCTGCCTCTCTGCCTACTTGTGATCTCTGTCAAATAAATAAATAAAATCTTTAAAAAAAAAAAAAAAAAGAAATGTTGAACATCCAGGTCTGGAGGCCAATGGTAAACGCTGGAAATATAAATTTAGTGGTCATTAGCACATAGATGGTAATTAAAACCATAGGTGTTTTAGGCCTTGAAGCTGATGAGCAACACAGGAAAAAATTCTGCTTTGGGGTGCCTGCCTGGCATAGAACTCCATCTCTGGGTCTTAGGGTCGTTGAGTCAAGCCACAAGTTGGGTATGGAGCCTACTTAATTTCAAAAAGAAAAAAAAACAAGAATTCTGCCTTTTGTGCAGTGCTTACATTCCAGTGAGGGAGATGATGTTAAAGAATAAACAAGACAATTTTGGAAAGTGCTAAGTTCTTGGAAGAAAATATAGCAGGACAAGAGCACAGAGTAACTTAGGGTGAGTATGGAGGGGGTGACAACTATTTTTTATTTTTTTAAGTCTATTTATTTAGGTAATCTCTACACCCAAGGTGAGGCTCAAACTTATGACCCCAAGATCAACTGAACCAGTTGAAAGCGCCCCAGTGACATCTATTTTTGATAGGATAAGCAGGCTAAGACCTCACATTTGACCACAGATCACACAATGACGCAGGGACCAGAGCATTCCAGGCAGTGGAAAAATAAATACGATGCCTTGAGGTGGGCATGGAAGTCTGGTGTGACTGAGAGAAAGGAAAGCTGACAAGGGTCCTGTAAGATTGAGATTGAGAATCGCAGAGAATGAGACCGAGTATGGGTTTTGTGGACCATGATATAGAGTTTGGATTTTAACTTTCAGGAGAAAGCCCTGGAGGGTAGTGACATAAACCAACAGAGAAGTCTGGGGTGGGCGTGAGGGGAGGAAGGGCGGTGGGGAGGGCCTCCTGCAGTGGTAGCTGGACCCAAGTTGCTTGTGGGGAGATGGGGACCACATGGGGACGTTTAACGTACAGCTGAAGGGCTTCCTGATGGCTGAATCAGGGGTGTGAAGCAGCTTTGAGTTTGAACCATTAGGTGAACAGTGGTGCCATTTACGGAGATGGTTAAGACCAGGAAAGCAGATTTGACCAGGAAGGTGGAGGGATTTGTCCATTAGACTTGGCTGTCGATAATGTTGATTGTGTCAGTGGATAGACAGGACATTAGAAAGGCCAAGGCTGGAGGTAGAATTTGGGCAGGATGGGGACACGTGTTGTATTTTAAAACACCGGGCAGGCTGATCTCATCTAGGAGGAGCAATGTGACTAGAGAGCAAAATTCAGCACTGGGCCTGAGCCCGGGGCATTCCAAAATTTAAAATTTAGAGCTCAGAGGAAAAAGGAGACTAAGAAAGGCAGCCCATCAGGAGGACACCATCTAGGATTTTGGCACAGAGAACGCTGGGGTTGAGCACTGATGAAATCCAACATTTCTTGGCCAAGGCAACAGAGGCTGGGAGAGATGGAGGAGGTAAAGAACATATTAGGGCACAGAAGGAAATCCAGGGGCTGTGGTATCAAGAGGTAAATGGCTGGACTAGGGAGGTTGTTAGTGACCTTAGGGGAACATTAGAGGCAGAGACCCAGGAGGAGGAGGAGGAGGAAAGTTTCTCCAGAAGGAACATGGGACAGCAGCTGGGGGTGGGGGGCAGAAGCCGGAACGGGGGCCCACAGGAGGGTGTCTACAATGGCACGGACTTGACTGAGCCGGCCAACTGGCCAGGGCTCCCAGCCAAACACGTGAAGAGAGAACGGATGATGGAGAGTCAAACGTATCCAAGGGGGCTGCAAGGGAAAGGGTCCCACACACCAGAGGAAGCAGCACTTGCAGGGGGCAAGCAGGGATTTAGGGGGTTTTCTGACACCTCTCGTTTTCTTTCTCCGTGCATCAGGGTCTCACTGCTGGCTGGTTACAGACTGACAGGAGTCCTTATTTGCCCCATTGTGACTTTTTTTTTTCTTTTTTCTGAGCAATGCTGCTCTTGGGTACTGGCAGAAAATAGAGAGTAGGGTTTCCGAAGTGGGGATTTTGTCACGTGGGTGTCAACACAGGAGCGGCAAGGGAATTTAAAGGACTCTGCAATCACGTTATTGAAATGATGGGCTATAAAACCTCACCTGTTTAGGAAAGAGGAAGGAGAGGCCGATGAGTTTTAAAACAGAGAGGAGAGAGAACTAGTTGGGAAGACACGAGGGCAAAGTCAAGGATGCTGAAATTTGTGATTGTGGAGGGGAGCGATGTGGGGTGACTATGGGAGTGTGTGGCTGGGTTGGCCTGGAGGAAGGAATGCAGCAGCCTGGGCTGTTAGGGCGATTCTCCATGTGGACACTTGGAGTCGCCTAAGGTGATGGCA
The DNA here is from genome assembly GCF_963455335.1 of Martes martes. NCBI lineage: Eukaryota > Metazoa > Chordata > Mammalia > Carnivora > Mustelidae > Martes > Martes martes. Next base: position 8,423,619 of record NC_137895.1, read on the forward strand.
GGCCTTACAGGGGTGAGGAAGGCTGATTCGGACAATGAGTCTTAACCACTACCTCTCCTTCTCCAACCCCATCCCCACCCTTCGCCATCGATGCATTCCTAAAATACCCCAGATTCAAAACCAAGTCCTTGGCAATACAGGTCTTCGGAGATCTCCGCGGAGGACAGCACTTGCTTGGACCAGGCGGGCCCTGGGGATGTTCTCGGTCATCTCCTTCACCTCTTCTCCCATTTCCCAGCGCTGACGTATTTTACAACACAAGAACTGGAAGGTGTGTGGCCTACTGCTTCCTACAGCAGACTCGCTTAAGAACACTTTCTCAGAGACCCAGGGGTTTCCCGCAGAGGGCGTTTTGGCACGGTCACTTTGGGATCCTGGAATGGTTTCACCAGTGACTGAGACGAGGGTCAGGTAAGCGAGTGAGTGTACGTTACGGGGCTCTGTGAGCAGCGCCCGGTCTACGGTAAGCAGCCGATCAGCGCTATCAGCAGCTCATTTAAGTTCTTCTGAGCCGGTCTCCTCACGAAACAGGTCCGCTGCCATCTGTTTGGCAAAGCATCCTGAGAATTAAGTCAGACAACAGTACCTGGGAATCAGAAAATGCTCGTTTCCTTCCGTTCCTCCCCTTTGCCATTCTAGAGGCGCTTCGGGGCCACATGTCTACCAGGTCTCTGTCTGAGCAGCTAAGCATGGGTAAGAGGCTGCCGGGGCCGGGCATCGGCGGGCAGGTTCTCGGCCACGGCCTCCACCGGGCGCTTCTCTCCGCTCTCGTGGCTCTCACTCCAAAGGCAAGTAGGGATTCAACAGGACAACAACAAGAGGCAGAAGGAGAACATCAGTTTCTTTTAGAGACTGTGGACCCCGCAGCGGGGGAGGCAGGCAGCGGGGAGCCGGGGCCACCGCCCACCCGCCACGCTGACCACCCCAACAGCCAGGACAGACACCATGGAGGCCCAGTTCAGATGCTGACTTTCGGGGAGCTTCCGTGTGTGTGGAGCAGCGAGGGCTAGAGAAGAAGAAACAAAATCTAAACCTTCCACAAACAAGCCAATTAAATCAGCGGAATAAAACAGGAAACCACAATCGATGCTTAGCAGCCAAACACATTTATTAGTCTTTTTTCTTTTTTTTTTTTTCCAGGAACCCAAAAATATTTTGTAGTTATAATGTAAGCAACTGAGTTGCACATAATACAATCATATCTTTCCAAAATAAAATAAAATAAAAAACTAAACAAAACAAAAATAAGCTGTTTAAAAGCCCAAAAAAACCCTTCAGAAAACTCTTACATATGCATTACATCATCTCTCAGTTTTAATGAAATGACGGCGACTTAGTTCCTCAGTACGCAACCTGTCACAATCCAATAAACACCACCCTTTAGTTTTTTTTTTTGTTGGTTTTTGAGATTTTTTTTTGTTTTTTTCTTTTTGTTTTTTGTTTTTTTTTTAAATCCAGCATGAGAAATACAGTACCTGCTATGGCGAAAAATACACATAAAATGCAACTTTTCAGCTTATTTGTACATTAGTAGAGTTTAACATTTTATTGTTTGTTTTTTCTTTAAGTGAACCAGTGATTTTAAGTACCACTATACTAAAAAAAGTAAAATAAAACAGAGAAAAGGGGGGCCCAGCCTGCCATGCAAGTGCACCTCTAAAGTGCCTAGTTTCTGTGTCCATGTAAAACCAGTAACATGAGGAGCAATTTCAACACATGGGAGTTTGATTAAACCTCTACATGTTTAAGGAAACACACACACAAAGACAATGCCATATCCTCCCTTTTCTCCCCTCACACTTCCTTGAATCCCATCGTCCGCTTCCTCTGTCGCCCAACAGAAGAGAGAAAAGAAAGCCGCCAAAGTAACATCGTCAAAGCTATTTCAAGTATAAGAAAACCAAACACTTCTAGGTAACTTGCAGAGAGCGTCACTATGTGCGGCTGTGGAGTCGGGTTGGGAGGCTTTGTTTCTGCTGAGTGTTTCAGATGAGAAGATTTTTTGCTGTACCTTCCTGTGAACCTGTTTGTGTGCAAAGTTGGAAAGCTGCCTTTTAAAACTCCAGCCTCTCTCTGATGCCCTTCCCTGTGCCTTCTGTTCAAAGGGGGCAAGGAGAGAAGTCAAGGGCGGAGAAAGGAGGAGGGGAGCACTTCTCCGTCTCCTCTCCCCGTGTCCCCCTCCCACCGGATCCCCTCACTTCTCTTGTTCACCATCGGTGACCTCATTAGCTCTCTCTCACTGCAGAGATCCCCATGCTTGTTTCCTGATTTGGTAGGATATATTTTACTATGTAAACATAGCCCCTAGGATTATGGAACCCAAAGCAGCATTTATATCTCCAGCTAAATGGAGAAAGATAAAATAGTACAGAAACCTCTCCTCAGGTTGCTTTTGTTGTCTCTTTTTGGTTACTCGAAACAGGGATGGGTTGGGTGGGCACAGAATGAAATTGTAGGCAAATAGTAGAGTTAGGAGTGGGCACAATCGAGCTGTTTCGTCTGCTTTTCCCTCCCAGAAGGATTTTTTTTTTAAATAACCTGTTAAAAATGTTCCTGCACCTTAAGTCATACAGAGGTTAAGGCCAAGGGTGCAGAATCTTGTGCACGTGTCTCTGTGAGCACATTCGTGGTGCAGGCACCATTTTTGATGACTTCTGTGAGATCACTGGACACACTTTGGTCACTGGTGTGTGCAAAGGGTGGTGGTGGGGGAGGGTCCCAGGAAAGAAGTGCAGAGATCAGCAAAGCCCTTTGGGAGCATCGTGGATGGACGTGAGGGCAGGAAGAACTTACAGGGGATGAGAGGAAGGAGACGGACAGAAAAGGGACCTTTCAAACAAACAAGAGAAATAAAATCCTAAGGTGGTCAGCGCCCCAAATCAGAAGGTGGGCGGTGAATTAGCAGATGTGCATTTATTCTCAAGCTTCTTTCCTTCAAAGGAAGTCGTCACTATACAAGGTCGGGGGCTCAAACTAAAAAGGGCCTCTAGACAGATACAGGGTTGATCTTCAAGATGGGGGTGGGGAGGGAAAGAGGTGTTGGTGAAGAAGCTGTTCAAAACTGTGACCCTGCCTCGTGAGCGGCCAAATCCCGGAGAGCGGTAGCTGACAGATCCTACAAGCAGCATTTGATAAAACGTTATTAACTTCTCCATCCTGTCAGCGTCAAGCCTCAGGTAGGGAGGCATTCAGAGAAATGCCTGAGGGGGCCCACACCTTTCAGGAAGGTGGTTTGCATGTCTCAGATGAACTTCCTTCTCGGTAAGACATCAATACATTTCTAGAGCACTGCAAAGTGACGAGCCTGTGAATTCCACAGTGCCAGATTGAAATGCCAGGAGTAAGGCCCTTTGTGAACTACAGAATGCTACTCCAGGACTCAAAAAGTGAGCCTGCAGGTGAAGCAAGAAAGGTTGAGAGCTCAAGGTCTCAGGTTAAAAAACATCCTGGAGTGCCTGGAGGGGATGGATCTTCTGGAAGAGAGAAATTCAGCCACTGCCCCACCCTGGAACTAGATCTGGAGTAGATGGCATCTCTCTGAAACAGGGTTTAGGCTCGGGTCGGCTGGCACTGTGCGTGGGAGGCAATGGAGAGACCACCCCCCCGCAAATGCACGCCTGCTCCCCCTGACCTGTTCTGCTTTCTTTTCTTAAGCATGAAAGGAGATCTGGAACTTCAGATGGCTTAAAAAAAAAAAAAAAGGAAAAATATCATATTTTAGGGCTACTTTCACAGCAAAGAAAAAAATTGTAAAAGTTATCTTACTATTTACACATTCATATTTCAAAAAGGATAACCCACTGATGTCAGAAAAGGAGAGGGAGGGGTGAGGGGTCTACATTGCAGGAGAAATGTACCTCGAGGTATCGTTTTGTGTTAGACAGTTGAAACGTCAGGATTTTTTTTTCTTGTTTTGTTTTTTTTTTTTTTTTGTCTAAAGGCAATCTAACAGATTGGAACCCTGATAAGATCGTGCCTGGGCAGCCCTGCACGGGCACGAGGAGACTGCGATCAAGTCTGTTACTCGTTACAGTACTGTGAACATCGACGACAAGAACTGCTTGCGTGGAAACACTGAGAATGGGCAGAACGATCTGTGGCTGACGATACTGTAGGCTGCAAACAAGGCCTAGACCAGAGCGAGGCGGGCGCCAGGATCCACCACAGGCCAGAATCAACAAGGGAATTCTGTCAGGACAAGGGGAGGCCGTGGGCGGTCCCGTGGCCCGCACCTCGCCGCTCACTAGCTCTCTGCGGAATGAATGCAAGGACGCAGAGAGATGACGTGCGGTAGGGGTAGGGGTGAGGAAGAGAGTTCTTTCTGCCTGCAACAGTCCCCTTCCCCACGGAGCAGGGCAGTTTCCTTATAAATAAGCTCACTGGAAAAGGATGACAGAAGAAGAAAAGAAAAATTAAAAGGAGCGAGGAGGAGGAGCAGGAGGAGTTGTTCTGGAAATCCCACAGAAAGATCCACTTGAAGGTCAGCACGAGGGAGGCACGGTTTCCTGAGCTTGAAAGGGTTCTGAATTCAGGAAAGGATGAGTACTTTGTCCCAGAGAACACTAGGGCCTTGGGGGCCCCCTGTCGCCCTGGGCTAACACTGCACGGCTGGGGCGGAGAATCTGGTACCACAGCAGCTGGCAGGAACCGCAGGCTCCACGCCCCCCTGCCACCCCCCACCCGCCCCTGGACGGCGGGGAGGACTCCAGGGAGGACTCCAGGGAGGACTCCAGGCCTCCTTCTACCTCACTGTACAGACTCCACTGCTTCTCGCTCTCACTCCCCTTCCCCGCCAGGACGTGGGGATACCATGGACACAGAAACCGTAGAACAAGGATGCAAAGCTACTTCCTTCCCCTTTCTGCCCTCCCCCCCCCTTTTGCAGAATGCATAGTTACAATTCACGTTACAAAATAAAGAAGCAATGATGACCACATATGGGACCTTTTTTTTTTTTTGAAAAAAGAAAAAAAATCCAACAACCTCTTCTTAAATTCAGTATCAAAATTCACATTTGCATAATAATACATTTCAAGGCCATTAGAGAGGAATGAGAGAGAAGCACAGAAAGCCGCATCTCTCCTCCCTTTGTCTCCTGAATGAAGCTGAAGGAATCTTGCGGGAGGGATTGTTTCCCTCTTTGGGGAGTTCTGAGGAATCATGGAAATGGCCCTTAGCATTCACCTGCGGTTTCTTTAGAAGAGAGGGCATGGGGAGAAGAGGTGTAATCGTTGAAAACAAACACAAAAACAAATGAAGAGACACTGCAGATTTCTATGCTTAACTATAATAGTTCGGAAGAAATAAAATATGACTTCAGACTTTTCTCTTTTCTTTCTCAAACATTTCCATCTTATTCTTTCAGAAGCTTTTTCCTTGCGTGTAATACCCTGTTCGCATAAACAGCCAGAGGATGCGAGGAAAGTAACTGCCTTCTCAGGACAGACTCAGAGGGGGAACAGGTGCTGCCCGCCCCGCACACGGCAGAAGCTAGAAAACGCCTTCTTGACATGCATGAATGGGTCACGAACATCACCGTATTTCTCCAGTGCTTACAGAAACACAAAAACTCAGAGAGGCACAGCCACACACGCGCGCGCGCTCGCACACACACATATACGCACGAAGGAAACTAGGTTCTGCAGATAAATTCGACCTGCACGCTTGGACGACCCTGGGTCTCTGTCGCTGTGCACCATCACCTCGTTCTCCCTCCCGAGCCCCAGGATGTCTTCCACACAACTCTACACTGTGCAATATTGATGCTAATGGAAACTCCAGAGCTGCCCCTGGGGACCGCCGGGAGAATCGCTGACTTCCCAAAAGACTACGCTGACCGCCTCTCTGTTTCATCCTCACGGATAGCTTCTTCCTAAAACAGACGGTCTCTGTACTCACAAAGGCACATTCAGAAATACTACACTTAAGTAATTAATTCCTTGGACAAAATTAAAAGGGAGGGGGTAGGGGTGGTGTTTTAAATACATTTATCCCAACTTATCCTGAAATTTCTGGCAAGAAGTGTCATGCTGAATGCATCACTTGGTGAGAAACGATACTACCTTTAAAAGGTACGTAACTTCTGGGAGGATTCCAAAGGTTTTTGCTTTGTTTTGTATAAAGACCCCTCCCCCTCCCCTTGTTCATTTTTGGTGAACACATTTAGGATAAGACTCTCTCTCTCTTCCTTTCCATAAAGCTCTGCTGTAAGGCTAGTCCCGCACCGCAGTAAGGCTGCTCCAGCTCACCCCCAGTGACCTCCTACCACCCAGCCCTCCGAGAACCTTGCACACCTGTCGGGAGCCCAGGGAGAAGGCGTGCCTGATTCCCAGGGAGGTCCCAGAAGGCAGGGGAGAAGGGAAAGAAAAGCACTTTGTTTCACATCTCTGCTACAATGATACTGTAAACTACCTTCACAATTTTTCTTTTGCTGTTTCCATTAGCAGTAAAGAGGAATTTCTCTTTTTGTAAAGACAGTCTCAACGTATTAACCTTGACTCTGGATGGGCCTGGGGCTTGGGAGGTGAGGACTGATACTGGGAAAACTCAACCGAGGCACAAAGTGCTTTGGGGAAACACTAATTCTTTTTTATTTAAAACAGAACAGTTCTTGCCTTCATCTGACCTTTCCTCTCCCATGGATAAAACAAGCATTTGTCACAATGACGACCCCATGATGGGTCCGACAGAGACCCATCGGCCAGGGTGGTACCAATCCTCCTGATGTGCAGAGCGTCTTGTTAAAAAACAAGTTGTGTGGCTAACTGACAAGAACTATCTAAATTCTGCGTGGCGAACACTGGCAGCTTCTGTCATTTTCGCCTTTTTTTTTTTTAAGTGGTGGTGGTAGGAGGATACTACAAGAGACTGACCATTTAGAAACCACTCACATGTTAGAATACTTGGTAATTCCTTCTGATCTAGTCCTAGTGACCACGCACCTAAGGACAGCAGGAATGCCCTGCCAGTGGGGAGTAGTTCTGTTTCCTGACCAGTGTTGCCTCCGCTATCCTGTGAATGTTCACGGCCTCTTTCCTTTGGTGGCACAGGCAGCGCAGGGAGGTGTTGTAGGCAGGGCAGGGAGGGTCAGTGTTCTATTTTTATTAGGTTATTACTATGTTTATAAGTTCTTGAAGTTGATAATTATTTTAAATCTAAAGAATGTGATGCCAGTACCTCTTCTGTCTAATTCAGGGTCAGGAAAACAACACTATCATTAATAAGCAGGGACCATCTCTGGAAATTACACACACTTTTGGCACTGGCCGTAAACCTACAGAGCTTATTACAGGGTACGCACTAACTCTGGAAACACAGAGAACATTCTATGTGGGTTTTTTTTTTAATAGATTGATGATGTTCTTGATAACATTATGTATACTTGTCTGTTTCTAGACTGTGTGGACACCCTGCACTTGCAGGTAAGAAAGCTAAGAGGGTGTGGTGCAGCGTGCAGCAGAGGGGGAGGACATCCTACTTTCTGAATGGGTTCTGAGGTCTACAGATTGAGAATTCACCGCAGACACAGAGGCTGGAATATTTTCATCTGCACCATCACATGCAGACCGAGCTGGACACTCACAGGAAGGGAAGCAACTCAAGAATAAGATTTCTTTTTGCAGCAACGCTAAGATGCGGAGTTAACGCACAGGCATGAAGATTGACAAAACTTGGCAAAAATGCTGGAGAAGAAAAAGTTCGATTTTTTTTTCAACCAGCTGAAAATGTACCTCTACTCCTAGTAAAAGACCTTATAGATAGCTAAAACAAAAGAAAAAAACCCAGAATCCAAGCAATAATCCTACAACGTGTTACATACTGAATTTGAACTCTGAGGAGGGGTAGAAGGGGACCTGTCCTACATAAAGACTCAATTGTTCCCTAATCTTAGAGATGGTTATTACAGTCAAGTCTGCCGAAAACATCTTGTTTATACTGCAGAGGAAAACAGGCTTGGCTCAAGCGTTTTGCTCAGCACAGAGACATCTTCATTTTGTTTAAGAGAAGAGTCAAGATGGCAAACTATAAAAAAATAAAATTAAAAAGTACACAGCATCTGAGGTCGATATGGAATCTGGCTGTTAACCTTACAAAAACTGCCGCCCCCATGGCAAAAATTCAAGTGAATATTTGCAGCAAGTCAATAGCCTGTGAAATGCTAGTTTCTGCTAGATATATTAATAAAAGCTCTTCCAAATTCTTAGGTAGGAATTTCTTTTCTTTCTTTTTTTTTTTTTGCGTATCTCAGATACCACATTCAACTCACAGGAACTTGGAAGAACCAATTGCTAATTCATGCTACATTCATATCAGAAGAGTTGGGAAAGTTCTTAGAACAGGAGCCATATGATTAGAAAATTAAGCTGCTCTAAGTAAAACTGATCGAATGGCAATCAATGGATAATATTGATTTACTGGGGGACACTGGTGAAAGAATTTGGTTTGGAACCTTAACATGTAGCACTGCTAAGTTAACTTCTGTGCATGTCGTGAATGGAAAAGGTCAAGGCTAGGTATGGAGGGATCAGAGATGCCATATGGGCCATCCATTTCTTCACAGTGTCTCGGAGATCTGAACTTTGTTTTTTTTGTATTTTGTGTTTTTTTGTGTGTTTTTTTTGTGTTTTGTTTTTTTTTGTTTTTGTTTTTGTTTTTTTAAACACCTAAAATTAGGTCATGGCACTGGATTTCAATTGCCAGTAGAGGTCTCCAGTCTGATGGAAGACATCTTCCCCACGAGTGCTTTTTCCTTTTGGCTACTCATGTGGTAGACCGAAACCAAGTTTGTGATGTCTGAAAGATGGGCACCTCCAGCCACTAGTAACCAAGTGTTTAAAAAAATAAAGGAAACTAGTAAAAATTGGAAAGCTCAAATTTACATGATCAAAGTGTTTATAAAATAAATCTATGTAAGGAGAGGTGACCAGCAAACCTCTGCACACATGCCAGAATGTGGTGGAGAGAGGCCACTCCCACCGAATTTTTTAAGTCTTATGGAAGTTAATCTAACCTCTCAGCAGACATGGCTCTTGCCAAAGAATACCATGGAAAGAAAAGTTTTTCTCTTCCATTATATCCTCACTATATCCTGTTCTTAGGTCACTGCCAACCAATAAAGCAAAGCTTCCAGCAAGTTGACGAAAGATATGGGGTGAGGGTGGTGGTGGAGGGTTCTACTGGCCCAACACAAACCGACTTTAAAATCACTGTATGCAGTTGTCACAATGACACACCTGGAGAAGTCAGTGCACAGTAATGAGGGCAATAACACAAGGAAGGATCTTGGCATTCTGCGTTATCCAGACATGAAAGCGTATTTAACTTCCTTGACTTCTGTTTATTTATTTTAAATTTAGCCCACTGCCTTTGGGGCCTGTCCAGAACCACTCCGATTTCCTTAATGGGCAAGCGTAGGTAATGCCTGCGGAGTGACTGGACCACATGCACATACACACGAGCTCCCCCTGCTTAGGATGTCTGGGTGTATGTACGAAGGCACTAAAGTGGTTTTAGAGAAATTGCAGGCAGCTACCCCACCCACTCCCATTACCTGTCGAGCTGGAGTTTCTTTCCCACTGGGAAGCTTAGATGTTTAAAAGAAGCTATGGTCATGCTTGGGAATTCTGACCCCTGGCCCCAGGAGGGAATACAAAAGGAGAATTCAACATCAGGAAAAACTGAAAGGAAATACTCCACATCTCCAGCTGAGGGATGGGGATAATTAAGCAGCAGATCTTCAAAACAGCAATTAAAATGAGCACAACAGTAGCTGGGAGCTAAAAAAGTAAAATCACTTGTTCCTCATTAGATTCTGCTTATCTTCTCCTTCTCCCATAACAAGCAGGGAGGTAAGACAGACATTCTTCATTAACAGAACAGTCCATAGATATTTTCCTCTAGTAATGCCTATGTTTAAAATTTGTTCCAAAAATTATTAACCTATATTTCCTAGCTCTTTACACAGATTCTCAGCAATCCAACCGTACTATTTTACAGATTAGAGTTTACTTCTGTTTTTCTAAGTTGTTCTTTCTATCTTTCTTTCTTTCTTTTGTTGCTGGGGTTTGAGGGACAGGGAGAAGGGTTCCCTTAAAAAAAAAACAAAAGAATCTTTAGGGGAGATGTCAGTTCACTCTTAAATGGAAAGGAAAAAAGTCATGGCATTCCCATTTATACAAACCAAACACTCCCACTAAATGACACACAATTTCAAATAAATCCGTGATAAAGCTCTTAGAAAGCTAATCCTTCTCCCATATTTTTTAAGGTAACGAATTGACCTGTTGCTGCTAAATTCATAATTTTTAAAAAATATTTCTTTCTATGTGTTTTAAAATGTGTGATCCCCAGTATGACAATAATGTTTGGAGACTTTTCTTTTTACATTTTTTTAAGTAAAAATTGTTTAAACTTTTTGAAGTTTCAGGAACTTGTAAAAGTTTATTAACAGGAAAGAAACAGCCGTCTATCTAGGATAAGATACGGTTAAATAAACCATCTTCAAAAAACTGGCTTCCTACCCTAGAATTCCTGAGAATGCTTGCAAATTTTAAAGCAGGAAAATAAATGTTAAAAACAAAAACAAAAAACACTGTTAAATGCTCCCAGAGTTAGTCTTCATCTAAAATATATATTTATATGTATATATATACGCACTTTTTGGTCTTTTTTTTTTTAAGTTTTTAATTTTTTCCCTTTAAGCTTAAGATGGAAGAACATTTGAGCTTCTCGTGTTTATTTTTACATATTTCAAATCCCTCATTATGTCTTGTAAACAAGAGGGGCTCTAGCACCCGGCTTTCACCGTAGTATCGTAAGGAACCCAACTAACCCATAGTGCAGGCCTAGGAACCAGCAGGCAGGAGGGAGGCAGGGGCGGGACATGGCAGGGAACCATGGCAGTGGACAGGGTCGCCACGGGCTCGTGGGGGGGCCTCAGGACATGCTCCTGGCCCAGGGCCACTAAGATTTCGTCTCCTGTAGATGGCTAAACACAGCCACTCTCCACCTGGACATCACCACACACCACAGGGTTTCCCTCACACACAGAGAGCAGGCGGAGGGGCCCGGAAGGAGACGTTTGTACATGGGCAGGGGTGGAAGGGGCACGGTGGTGGTGATGACAACCAGAGAGCAGGAAGAGGGCGCAGTTAGCTTTCTACAAGGCATCCAATGGGACCGAACCAAGGCTGGAGACTCAAGTCTGACCACCTACCCACAAAGGGCGCATAAAGACTTAGATGAGCCAACGCTCACTTGAATTATGCATGTCAATCTCTTCTGAGGCTAGGTTTACAATCAACGGGGTAAGCCAGAGGACTACAGAATTCCCATTCTTTGCCTCCTAAAACCACTTCAATTGCAAATAATTCGTTTTTGCCTTTTCCTATACACACCCACCCACCCACCTACACACAGACACAAGCTAAAAGTCAAATACATTAGGCATTGTTGTATCCTTCACTGAAGATGCTGAAGAAAGAAAAACTCCCTTGTCCTCACTAGCAGCAAGTTACGGAGGACAGTAGAGGTCTGCTCCCACCAAGGGTTGGAATGGGCAGGTATTTGCTGGTACAGAATGTCGGCACTTTATGTTAAACAGTATAATGCAGACTGGGATGTCCACACCAAGTGCTAGCACGTTACCGGCATACGTTCCCCTCCCCCCACCCCACCCGCCCCGCCAGCCATCCGCTTTGTATAAAGGGGTTTTCGGGTCTGCTAGAACTCTTCACAAAAAGCAGTCTGATACATGTTGATTCCAACTAAGTACATACATGTTGGTGGTAACTGTGGATTAAAAGTTGCCCCCTAGTCGGCCCAGAGTACTACTACATTGATGCTTAAAAAAAAAAAAAAGTCTTTAAATACCGAAATAAAAAAAGCAATATTACAAGGAAAAAAAAAAAATAAAGAGGTCAAAACCAAAAAAAGGTGCAATACTTAAAAAGTCTTTGCTAAGTTATACCTGCCTAAGCGAAAACCACATACACAGGAAACACACAACACAAAGGAACGAAAGGAGACGCTTGAAGTCCACACTGGTTTAAGGACATTCGTTAAGTAAACGTTTCTGTCAGTGATGGCCTCGTGCTGTAACATGCCGCGGCCTGGCACAGGTAACGCTCGGCGAGAGAGGAGCAGAGAGGGAGAAGCTGGAGGTGCTCTCAGGAGGCTGCTCGCAACCGATTTGTGTCCGTTTTCACAAAACGCAAAAGAGAACCAATGGAAACCTTTAATTCGGCACTACCTCACGTCTGCTGAATTCCTCCTACCTGATGACACGAGATGGGGAGCGTTCTTTTTCTGCCTTTGAGACGTGGTGTACGTAAAAAATCGCCTGTTCCCAGTCAGACTGATGAAAGTAAAGGCCTGGATAAAACTTAGTGGGTATTCCATGTGCCTGGTGGCCATGAACTTTAAAAAAAAACCAGAAATCAGTAAACACACGGTTGCTCCAAGAGGTGCCTCCTGCTCTCCTACTTTTTTGGACTTGGCAGTGCTCCGCTCTACTGCTAGGTCAAAAGAAAAGCAAGAGAAAACTCACTCAGGCTAATTTGCAAATGGAAAGGAGCTCCCTGCTTATGAAATCATTAAAAAGCACTCTGTTCATCTTAATGCAGCCCAACGGAGTTGCTTTAGTAAGCAGCGGCTCCCCGCGCTTGTGTGTTCTCTCAGTTAAAAAAAAAAAAAGAAAATAAAATAAAAAGCAGATGGCCGGCCAGCCAGCCTGCAGACTGTCAGCAACGCAGCTTTCTGAGATCAAGTGGGGGAGGAGGAGGAGGACACAGGTGCACACACACACACACACACACACAGAGACAGAGAGAAGGATGCACGCGGATGCACATGAACGCACGTGCACACACATACCAGAACGAGCATGCCTGGGCAGTTACATGTGCCAGAACACACTGGTATTTATCAACCAGCCAATCACAAATTTTTTCCTTTTTTTTTTTTTTAGGTTTTTTGTGTTTTTGTTTTTAAAGTGAGGCTCCGTCAAGTCTTCCCCCCCCCACCCCAACAATTCTTTTGAATTCCCCTCCCTCCCAAACGTGGTAGACCTAAGGACGGAAACACACCCAGTGCAAACAAAGTTAAAAAGCTATTTTTTTTTTCAGTATATATGTTTCTTAGCAACAACTTCCATATAACATGAAAAAAGTGAAAAACTAGAAACTAATTTTTTTAATTTTTTTTTTTGTGTTTAAATTTAAATGGTATGTGTACTTGCTTCACATTGTCTTTCTAGGTTGGCGTTCATGATTCAAGTATTTCAAGAGTGATATGTTCTCTTTTTGGATTCATATTCCAAACGAAAAAACTGAAGTTATAAGGGAGGCAACTATGTGCTCAGACAGTCTGTCAATGACCCACCTTTTTTTTTCTCTCTCCGTTTTCTTTTTTCCTTTTAAAAATGTATTTATTGCAAGTTGAAAAAAAAAACGAAAAGGTCAAGTTAGTGCTGCTGCTGTTCCAAAAAAGGTCACGAGGTCAGAGTTGAAAGTTCTAAGTTCAGATTGAATCCGACCCTCCTCCCAGAAGGTCACCAGGTAGTAAGGGAGCAGGGCTGCCCATCCTATGGGGATCTTCCACAGCTGGGACTCCCCACAAGCTAGAAGAATAGTTTGGGGGCCCCCACAACGAAGCGCCAGCAAGATCGGCCCCGCTGCTGCCACCAGCACTGCTGCTCCACTGCCCGAGCCCTGTGGACCCACCGAAAAGATTCAGAGCCGGTCCGACGGGATCTGACTGCGTCTGGCCGGTCTCCAGCGACTGCCAACCTGTGGCGGGTGCACTTGGGGTTGCTGCAGGTGTAGGGGGCTGAGCTTGTGCCAGAAAACGGCTAACTTCGTCATCGGTGGCAAACTCAGCCAGGATGGTAGTGTTTCCCAACACACACCTAGAAAAAAGGGGAGTAAAGAGCTGTGGATTGGAGGGCAATCCTAAAGCACCCACAGGGACTGAGGGTGCTGAGTCCTCGAGAGTCACTGGGTACCCCTCTGACTAGCAGCTTTCACATCCCCAGGAAGCTCTGCAGAACGCCGCATCGTGGGCCCCACCCCAGGCCTCCAGGATCAACGCCTGCATTTTAACCCAACCAGGTGCTCGAGAAGCACTGTTTTCAATCACTAAATCTCAGGACACCCAAAGACTACTAGAGGGTACCATGTATCAGTAACCTTTGGGTATATGGAATTCAGACGTGGAGAACAACGTCGCGCCTCTTTTCCACCAGGGGAGGTGGAAGCTCACACCACAGGCAACGGGGTGACTCAGCTTTAGACATCTGGAGGTGCTGCTCTGTGTCACGGCCCCACTCACTGCCTGAGCCTCACTGCCGCCCGCTCGCTCTGCTGGTAGCTTTCTGCCACGGCATCTGCTGGCTCCCAGTCTGACAGCAGCTGGGAACGGGGACGGTCGCGGTGTGATCCAGTCCCACCTACTTTAGACAAAACCATGGCTACCCCCCCTCCAGACCACCGCGTTTCACCTTCATCAACAAAGAAGCCAAGGTAGGTTGCTAGGTTCTATTACAAAAAGTCACAGTGCTTCTTACAATGTTTCACAGTCTCATAAATACTGGCTTTGTTTCACGGTACTCAAAATTTATTCACTGCTTCACGACCTCATAAATTCCTTAGTTTTAGAATTCTGGTGAGTGGCCTATGAGATGCACAGGACAGTCCGTGCTTAGGTAGGGAGAGAAAAGCAGTCCCCTCAGTACTAAGCAATTGCTTAAGCCATGATGCTGTTTTTGTGTACCTGTGTCCTGTCAAGCAGGTGGCAGGCCACTCACGTGTGCACCTTCATGCGCGTCTGTCTCAGTGAGGGCACGATGGGTACTCACATGTGCAGTGCGGTCTGGGCCTTGGCCGCCTCCTGTTTGGTGCTGTATCGAATCAGGGCGGTGCCCTGGGTTAGGTTCAGATGGAATGTCAGCAGTGGGCCATGCTGCATGCAGATGGTTCTCAACGTTGACCCATCAATCTGAGGGGTAATGACATTCATGAGATTAAAACCTGGAGGTGGGGTGTGAAGGGAACGTAAGTGGCCTTTCTTACGCAGGAGAAGGAGAAGGACTTCTGGATTGTAAATAATGGTATCAGCACAAAATGCGTCTTGGAGGAAGGAGGGAAGAACTCGGAGCAGGAAAGAGTGCACTGAATAGAAGTCTTAAAGGCAAATTTTAAGATTTTCCAAGCCTGGGCTAAGATCTAATGGGTCCATACTAGAAATAAAAACGTTTGTAAAACACAGCTCAAAACCAATCATACGGGGCGCCTGGGTGGCTCAGTGGGTTAAAGCCTCTGCCTTCGGCTCGGGTCATGATCCCAGGGTCCTGGGATCGAGCCCCGCATCGGGCTCTCTGCTCGGCAGGGGGCCTGCTTCCTCCTCTCTCTCTGCCTGCCTCTCTGCCTACTTGTAATCTCTGTGTGACTTGTGATCTCTGTCTGTGAAATAAATAAATAAAATCTTTAAAAAAAAAAAAAAAAAAACCAATCATACATTCAACCTGCAGTGTCTTTCCCTGAAGAGGTAAACAAGTGAATGTGTGTTGATCTGTCAGGCTTCAGGGAGCAGAAATAAGACGGCACCTGAGTAAGAACTTAAGAGAACATGCCCCGTTCTTGGCATCACCGCTAGTGTAGTAATCTCCACTCCCCCGGGTAATGATCTCACAGAGAACTAACTAAGAGGTTAGCACTGCTAACCACACCTAATGGTGTGGGAGGCTGCTGGCTGACCTAGCTCACGGACTATAGTGGTGTCCTTAGACTCCCATGGTGGCCACCCCGGGGTGAGACTTTCTGCCTCCTTCTCTGTGAACTCTGCTGCCTCAGCCTCCTGTTAGCCAGACTCATGTCCAGTGATTCCAGACTGTTTCTCTAGCCCAGGACTTGGATGAACAAACCTACTTCTTCACTCTGATCAATTTATTTGTATCGAGATCTTAACTAGGTTGAGATAGGCTGCAGAGTCCAACACTCGGTTCATTTCTTTGGAAGAGAAACAGATGACCATCGGAACAGCCTTCGAAATTTGTGCTACTGGTGGCAGCCGTGGAAACGCTGTGTGGTTTCGCCACGGAAACCCTGCAGGATGGAAACCAGCAGGTTCACCAAATTTCTTTACAGAAAATGGTAAGCAACTATATGAGCATGGCCTAGAGTATGACACAAGTGACCTTTCAGCAGAGATGCCCTCTAAACAGATTTTAGGTAATGAAAGTAAATTTATCCAAGTTCCAAAGACTTGCCCTAAAAACCTTCTTCTAAGCCACGATGGAGATTAGTCTATTAGGTAGTTCTGAGCTTTAAAATTAAACAATTCTTTTTACTACAAACACAGCCAACCCCTTGATATGTGTGATTTTACACACGTATACATATGTATTCACTATTTTTCATAGAATAAAACAGAAGTGGACAGCTCGTTAGCATCCCCAGGTTCCTTTCAAAACAGCATATCCATTACTCTCTCTCTCATCCTAACCATATAACCACCACACCGAGCGACAACTTTTAGAATGTTGTCATATTCTGGGATGCCTGGGTGGCTCAGTTGTTTAAGTGTCTGCTGCCTTCAGCTCAGGTCATGATCTCGGGGTCCTGAGATCTAGTCCTGTGTCGGGCTCTCAGTGGGGAATCTGCTTCTCCCTCTCCCTCTGCACCCCCCCACCATCGTGCTCACTCTCAAATAAATTCTTTAAAAATGTTCTAATGAGGCATATACAGTTTTGAGTATAGTCATATAAAATCTTCATACTTCAGTCAATTATCAGCTAAAAAAAACCCCACCTGGGGCTTTTAGCTGAACTGATATGGAGATTAAGAGCCAACCCAGGGACACCTGGGTGGCTCAGTTGGTTAAGCAGCTGCCTTCGGCTCAGGTCATGATCCCAGCGTCCTGGGATCGAGTCCCACATCGGGCTCCTTGCCCCGCAGGGAGCCTGCTTCTCCCTCTGCCACTCTGTCTGCCTATGCTCGCTCGCGCTCTCTCTCTCTCTGACAAATAAATAAATAAAATCTTTAAAAAAAAAAAAAAAAAAAAAAAAAAAAAAAAAGAGCCAACCCAGACCCTTCCTCATGTTAGCTCTATTTATGAAACTACCCTTCTCCACATGTACTCTGAAATACAAGCCCTGGGTACACTCTGCACAAACAGATTCACTGGACAAGTAAATTTAGGAGAAGCTGTATTTCCCCACAGAGGATCATAATACATGTTAGCATATTAAAGGATCTAAGAAGTCTCATAGTGAAGAAACCTGCTTAATTTTGTTTAATCAAGTATATATTCCAAACATATTAGGCCAGAGACCTATTAATATCCCATGGGAACACTCTAGAACATGCTGGCTTACTAAAGTGTGCATGAATCCATTTATGAATTAAATGCTAGACAATTCATTTTATGTGTCAAAGGGAGGGAGACATAATTGACTCCTTTGAATAAGGTGTTGTAAAGGGGGTGCTGTCAAGTCCAAATGAAGGTCATGGGCTCACTTGCAGTGGGTTCATTTAATCTCGTGTGAGTGTTCAACGTTAATACTGCTGCAAATATGTCAGTTATCAAGCAAACAAGGTGACAGACAGAGTGGCTTGGGGCAAATGAAACCCATCACTGTAAAAACAACCCAGAGGGCATGTTCTGAAGAGAGCAAATTAGTAATGCCATCTACAAAGAAGAGAGTAACAGACGGAAAACTGAAAGCACCCATGTGGCATTCACACTATGAAACTGACAGATTTCTTCTACTGCCGAGATGGATGGTTAATTATTTATGAAGCATAAAAATGGGAGGATATTGAGCCTTAAGCTTTGCTGGGCCTACACTCCCCATTTAGGAGAAGGCTTCAAGCCCTTGGGTGGGCAGACCCACTCCTGTGCGCTGGACCTCTCTGTAGTGACCAGGAAATTAATGAGCTTTCTTATCTGCCGACATCCCACACCTGAGTTTCCCTGTCTTCATGCAATCAAGTCCTGTCTCGAAAATCACAAGGAAACATGATTACCTGTGGAGTGAGATTGTGAAGAACCAGCCAGTAACTGGGACGGACTGAACCACCATCACTCCAGGTAGAGGCTGAAGCAACCAGAAAAACAATTAGGAAGAGCAATAAAAAAAGTCAGGAAGCCACGTGTGAGAAACACTTTCACACAGCCCACATACTTCTTCTCTCCTGTTCTTCGCGGGCTTCTCTTTTCGACCGCCCTCCGACACCCTCCACCCTGTCACTGAATGGCCAGCTCTCTTCTCCTAGACCTTGAACGCTGCACTCGCGTACCTCACTGGTAAGACAACGTTTTCCTCCTAATGTTCTCCCTCTGCCGGGCATCATTTTTACTTCACCAATCCCTTGAGAGTTCTGGGATCCCTCTGCCCTAGACTGACTACTACCTTCCACTGAAGAGATACTCTCTCCTCTACCAGACTGCCTGTCTTGTGAAGACTTCATGTTCTTGTTTTGTGTTAACATGAACCCCTCGTGTTTGAACAGCGATCCTCTTTTCGGCGGATCCTTCTCACCCGAGGCAAGCCGCGAGTCCTGTGTCCCCCACCCCCTGACTGATCGGGGTGCTGTGCTGCTCCAGGGAGATGACGGTTTGGGGTTGGTCAGACCGGGAGGTGGGCGGGGCAGCGGTGTAGTGTTCCTTGAGGAAATATGGTTTTTCCACATCTTGTTGGAGAGATGAGTGGGGTTGTGTCCTATGGGATCTGGGGACCATGTTGATTTGTAATCAGGGAACTTTGCTATAAAGAAGAGAAAATTAAGGAAGGAATAAGGTTAGGACCGGTCGCTTTTGTCAATATACATAAAAATTGTGTATACTCATAAAATTCTAAAAATAGTTAAAAAAACATTTTGAGAGTAGCAATGCAAAGTAACATTGCTCCTTGAGCTTATTAAATATAAAAATGTCAATGATTACTACTCTGAATTGACAACATATAAACTAAAGATTTAATATGATAACTAATTCTCTACTACTTTCTTGGTCAAACAGAACATGAAAGGGAAGATTAATTCAAGGGAAGTATTCCTAAAACCATTAGTCTTACGGATACAGTAGAATGTGAATCCTAGTAAAACTATTCTATAAATACTCATTGACTGAATGGAAAGTAATTAGAAATTTGTACTTTTCTTGATCCAGATTATTAGCTATCAACATTCAAATAAAAATTTTTTGCAAGGTTTTTTTAAAGTAATCTCTATACCCAACATGGAGCTCGAACTTACAACCCTGAGATCAAGAGTCACATGCTCTACTGACTGAGCCAGCCAGGAGCCCCAACATTCAAAAAATAATCAACAAATATTTGCTAAGGGCTTAAGATGCTTAAAGGCACTATATCAATGCTGTGGGTAATACAAACAGTTATTCTCAAGAGTTCACCGGGGAAGACAGAACAGATAAATAAGAGAATTGGTAACCTCAGACATCATCACACATGTTCAATACACAGAGAAGACACTGCTTGGCCATCATGTAAGGCCAAGGGTTTGCAAAGATAGGTCTGGAAGGATTTACATAAATGGATGGGCTCAGAGAGTCAGAAGAATATAGACCAATGTCCGATCTGAACTCTATCTGTACCAAATATGTTTTCTTCCAGTTCTGGCTGAACAGTATTTCACAGGAGCAGGTATAGGGAGGCCAGAAAGGTGGGCTGGGGGCCAATGAGGATGCTACTAGATTTGAGCTTGTAGTGTTTAAACTTGGCTCTCATCTTGGGTGACAGCAAGGAGAATGGAGCAGAAGACATAGATGGGAGACGGGGCTGCAGACTACACCCCCTGGGAGACATCCAAGACATTTACTTCATTAGGAAAGACTTCATTAGGAAAGGTAATGGGGGGTGCAGAAAAGTATACATTCAGTTTAGACATGTCTGAGGTGATTCTTGGGTCATCTCTCAGGTGACTGTCCAACTGTAGACAAAAAGATAAAAACAGTTCAACTGAAGACAATGGGCAGTTACTGGAATAAAAGAGTTGGGTTGAAAAATGAGTTTTTACATGTAAAGAAGTCCAATGAAAGTATAATGCAGCGTGGTGGTTAGAAACATGGATTGGTGAGTTGTGTCCTTACACACTCACTCAGACCTGTATCAGCTCTTTGAGTCTGAGTTTCTTCATCTATAAAATGGGGAGAAGGCCAGGACCTGTTCCCAGTCTTTGATGAAGGTAAGGTAAGAATTCATGCTGAAGGCTCAGCCTGGTCTCCAGGAGCAGTCAATACATGACAGGCAATTGTGACCCTGTCGATGTGACACGGAGGTAAAAAGAAAGAGAAGATAATCTGTAAAGCCATTCACCTACAGTGTCTTAGAAAGTAGCTAAGGATTTATCCCATTTGTTTTTGCTTGGACAGAACAGAAGCCTTAATGACTTTAATGGCTTGATGTCTAACTTTTCCAAGACCAAGGTGCCAATTAGAAATAATCTCTCTACCAATCTATGAGGCAGTGTGTTGAGTGAGTGACTTCAAAGGCTTTATTGTATCCATTAAGTTGTTATTCCCTATCGTCTTAAAAAAAAAAAAGAAAAAAAGAAAAAAAGAAACACACATACACATAAGGAATTCAACAAATGTCGGTAAAATTAATTAAGGGCCTCTTTTTTTCCCCCTTGGCCATTTGTCTGCAGCCTTTGTCCATAAGTGGAAGGATTTTTTTTTGTAGAAAAGCAAGCCATAATTGGCTGCCTAAGGAATAATAATCTGGATTTCCCTGGCTCTTCCCATGGCCCATGATTCCTTCTGGTTCAAGAAAAGCACTTATGGCACCAAATTTAACCTCTGCCCTCTCAATTCCCAAAAGGCTCCCTGCAATTATGTCACCATCTGCCCTGTCCTAAAGCTGTGTCTCATCCTGTCTCTGTGCCATAGGAAGCTCCTTGAGAACACGGCCAACAGAAGAGGTGTGCCTCCACTTCGGCTGACCTGAGCCAGTTAGCTTCTGTTGACATCGTCCTTAAGAAATAAGTGTCCATTTCCTTTGTCAAGGGGAACATGACGGGAAAGTGCTAGCCAAAGGGAAACAAAGAGGTCATACTTGTACCTGAAGTGCTATGAACGTTGGTAAAGGAGTTGTCAGAGGCACTGTAGGGCCAGGCACCAGGTGAAGGCAGCGAGGTGTTGAGGGAAGAATTAGACCCTTTGGGTGACACGGGAAGAACGAGATAAAAATACTGCAGACAGATGTCATTAAAACCAGTGAAACCTTAAGTACTGTATTTAGCCTTTGATGGAAGATTAAAATATATCTAAAAAGGTACCCAAAAAACCCCTGAAAAGCTACATATTTTTATGTTTTCTGACTAAATTACTAGATTATTAGCAGGTACAAATGAAACCACAGATTGACAGACACGAAATGTTGGATATTGAATAAACACAAAGGATGCCTCACTCATTTACCTGTGGTGTTATCCCGCAGAAGTTGGTGGTCAGTATCTACAATGGGAGATGTGGCTGTACCCCCCAGCACACTTCCTGGGGTGACATAGGGGTCAGATTCAGGGTCAATGTTTTGGATACCTTTCCATGGCACTCCTGGTTGGAATTCTGAAAAAAGGAGAACAAATATTAGAGGTAGGAGGTTGTTCAAAAAATTGTAAAAATCAAGTGTTTTATTTTATTTTATTTTTAAGTAATCTCTACACCCAGTGTGGGGCTCAGACTCACAACCCTGAGATTAAGTCCTATGTTCCTCTGATTGAGCCAGCCAGATGCCCCTCAAGTTAGTTTTTGATAGAAGACATAGATCTGTGAAAAGTAGAATACTAAATCTATTTTAGTTCAGACTTTTATCATAAAATTAAAGATAAAAAACTCAGCCCGGGGGCACCTGGGTGGCTCAGTAGGTTAAGCCTCTGCCTTTGGCTCGGGTCATGATCTTGGGGTCCTGGGATCGAGCCCTGCATCGGGCTCTCTGTTCAGCAGGGTGCCTGCTTCCACCCCGCCCCCGGCCCCGCTTGCCTCTCTGCCTACTTGTGATCTCTGTCTGTCAAATAAGTAAAAATCTTAAAAAACAAACAAACAAACAAAAAAAACCACACACAAAACACTCAGCCCGAACAGGTACTGTGCCAGCATCTCTATGTTATCAAGGACGCTGACTTTTTCAGTGTCTCTGTGGCTTTGAGCCAGAGCGCATCAGTGCCTGGTCCAGGCTGCCGCTCCTCCTGCTCCCAGGAAGTTCGGGCCTGAGGGCAGCAAAGTCAGGAGTAAGTAACCCGGTGCTCAGGGGAACTGTCCGGGCATCCAGAACAAGAACTGGGAGAAAATCTGGGTTGAAGATGAGTGACTTCTCCCATTTATTTCACCGAAAATTGGCTCAGATGCAAAAGAAAACACAACGCAAGCGACCACTGTGACATGGAAAGCCAGGGACAAACAGCAGGAATTAACTGGCTTATCAGGAGAAAGCCTAGAATGCGTGGACGTGTCTGCAAATTTTTTTTTATCGGTTAATTTAAATCCTAGTCAAAGCCATGGGATAGTATTTACAAGCTTTTGTTTTCTCAGTCATGACGGAGAGAGATACAGCATTACACACAAACAATATACATTATACAAGCTTCAATGGGAGGAAACTAAATGGATTCCTATTACAAACACACCCGTACAGGAAGAGGTTTAGAGGGAGGCACACTGATTTTTTATTTTTGCTTAACTAAATTTGAAAAATTTTTACAATGAAAATATTGTATCAAAATAAAAAGAGAGGAAAAAAGTAACAAAGACTCTCCCGGCAGCATGATTGCATACCTGGGACCTAACTGGTAATACTTGCTTCATGAATAAACAACTCAATTAAATGGACATTTCAGAAGATCCCATGTTACAAGGCATCCTACGCACGGACGAATGCCACAGTGCCAATGCTCCCACATCACCTTCTTTGATCTCCAATTCCACTCCTCTGACCTCCTGTAGCTCGTCTGTGCCTCTGCAGTGTTCACCACAGTTACCTGCCTTGTAGGGGGACCAGCGTCCACACCTCACCTTTCTGACTGAACTCGATGGAGCGGAGGAGACCCCATCTACTGTGAATGTCCTATCTCTCCCACAGCACAGCGCATGCCTGGCTTTTATCAGACAATAATTACTAAATGAAAAAATAAAGTAAGTGCCTTAATAACTGGCAAAAGCAATCTGCCCAGAACCCAAGATTAAGAATTAAAAACAAACGATACACTAGGGGTAAAAAAAAAAAAAAAAAAAGGCCTGGACAGTACCTGGAGGCCAACTGGCATTGCTGGATTTACTTCCGATCTTATTTGTTGGTGGAGATTTGGCAGGTAACCAGCTATCACCAGCAGGACCCGTATGGCCACCCAGTGTGTCACTCGGGATGATATCAAACTGGTTGTATGGTGACCCTCCTCGAGTCTTACCAGGGGCCACAATAGCGCCTGAGGGGAGAGAGGAAATTCATTCACACCCAGAAAGGATTCTTATGAACACAACTTGTCAAGTCTCTTATTCAGCAGAGAACCGTATTCTGACATTTACGCAGTTAAAAAGGAAAAAAAAAAAAGGTGCTGGAACGAGAGGTCGCCCCGGCCAGCCAGTATCTAATTCACAAGCAGGATGAGCAGAAACGATCCACTTCACCTTCCGGAGCCTCCTGGGGTCTCACTGAGGCACACAGCCCTTTTCTCATCCTCGAATCTTCCTTTCAGTTTTAAAATTCCATGGTTTAAGAAATTAACAAAACTTTCATCAACGATGAATCACATTATTCTCCCCAGTTTCCATACTAATGACTCAAGAATGAGAAATGGGGAAAAACACTACACAATCCGTGGTACATAGGACATATTCTTATGACACTTGTACGGACGCCTCCCCCCGACCCCCGCCACCGCCCCAGGTTCCTCAGTGCTCGTCAGACCTCAAGTAGCTGGAAGAACCAGTGTACACAGAGGGAGCCCACTGGAGGGAACAGCATCCGCCATTGCTTTGAATTCCAAAGCCATGAGATAAAGTCCCGCCTCGGGTCTCTCCAGCACGAGGGGAGCAGGGAACCCTGCAGCTCTGCTGCCCGTGGCCCCGCACACGAAGCAGAGCTAATCCTTCTGTAACTGTCCTCCTGAGAGATTTCGGCAGTTCTGTCTGTGCCCCTTTTATACATTTCTGATGCTACGAGGCAGGAAGAACATCGAAAGCTCAAAAGTTCTCTTAACCTAACAAAAAATGACCTTCACCTTCAATAAAACTTTGGGCCTCTGTGAGATACCACCCTAGTTCTTTCTCAAATGAATTTTACATGCTGCATTGTGTCACCTGATCTCCCCTCAGGATGCTGTTTATAAACAGATAAAATTATTTCCAGCATGATGTATTAAAATATTTGTGTAAATACTGATTAAAATCATTTGCCCGCGTTGGCCCAGTAGGAGCATTAAAACCACCTCCACGCTCTGCTAAGACATCGCCTGCATTTCTGGAGCCGCTGACAGAAATCTGACTCTAGGGCACATCACACTGAAGTCACAGGAAATGAAGAGCTCGATTTCCGTGGCGATGGCTGAGGAAATGGGGAGCACAGTATCTATAAGCTATGAAAAGGCAAGTAGATGTTTAAGCTTCTAGATATCCTCTCACGTGACATTTTGTGTTTATTATCGTGCACCAATCATGTCTTTGGGGACAAGAGGACCTGACAAATCACCAGCCTAAAGAAGCAGGATAAGCGCCCAAAGCTACAAATGCTGGGCCTGAATTATTCAGTCTAGACATAGGTATTAGAATTTCAATAAATCATTCTTGATTTCGTGGCATGAAATCAAATGAAAGCACATAGGGAGAGCAAGGAGGAGCTCCATGTGGCCAGTTTATTGTCTCTCGGATTGACACGTTCAAGAGTGGTTGATAAAGGAACCCTGGAAGTTTTCAGACCCGAGAGGCTCAGGTCTGCCAGGGAACTGCGGCTGGACCAGCCCAACACCCGGTTACACCTGGTTCTCAAGGCTACAGTTGAGTCCAGGTGAATTATTGTCCAGTAAAATAAACATTGAAGCAAAGGCTGAAGGAAGTTTTGAAGACCTTTTATCTGTTTTACAGGGACACAGAGAAGCACTTACAGAGAATGATGGAAATGAAGAGCCCACGGTTCACAACCAAAGCCTGTGATGTCCCTCAGCTGCTGTCTTGCGGACACTAATTCATTACAAACAAGAAAGCTTTGTGGACAGTTCAAATGTTATGTACTATTAGTCATCTATCTTTTGGAGACTAAAGGGTTCGAGTAATCAACATGATATTTGTTGTGATCTCTTACACATCAAAAAAAAGGGGTTCTGTTCTCTCAGCTCAAATATTAGGGTTTCATCCTAATGGGTACTCGACTTCACTGCTACTATCCTCAATCCCATTACAGGTGGGAAATTTTGCTCCCCTTAATTACAGCTAGCATTTTAAGTTTCTTGTAATTTGAAATATATACAACCCCAACCTGCCTCTCACAGGTGATCATAGGCTTTGGAGGAAAAAAAATCAAGAGATCAAGAAAAAGCTAAAGATTTGTGCTTCAAAATAATTTTACAGGATACATTATCAAGGCCCGTGAAGGCTGTACAGCTCCAACTCGTAAGGCTTTGCTTGCTCTTACCATTTTTGTGCATATTGGCTTCCTGTGTGGCTACAGAGGGCAGTCCCTCCATCATGGAGGTCCACTGTTTAAAGCGAGACTCTGTTCCAGCCTCCTTCCCACCAACCATGCCATAGTCCATGCCGCCAGAGCTGAAGCCTAAAACAGAGAACCACATTTTACATCTTCCTATATATTTCTAGTATCAGCAACCAAGAGATCTGAGATAGAACCAACTTCATTTGTCTTTTAAAGACTCATTCACAAAAAGCTTCTTCACTCAGAAACAGAGATTTTGATTCAGAACGCTCATCTTGGCCCTTGCTTGCTCAAGAAAGCAATGGCTCTTTGTGCAGGTATGAAAATGTGCAGGACTCCCCATCACTCACTCATTCAGCTAACGCCTGAGCCAGCAGAATGCTGGGGCCAGGAATTCGCCAACTCAGAGAGCCATCTCCACACATCAAACTAATATGGCAGAACATCGCTTCTCGGCCTTTTGGCTAAGAAAAAGTGCAAACTAATATGGCAGAACAATAGCCACAAGGGTGAGGGGGTCTGGTTCAAGAAAGGTTTTGCAAAAGAAGGGGTATTTGATTTAGGGCCAATGGCAGGTATGCGAGTAAGTCAAGGGCACCAAGCAGAAAGCTCTGATTGATGACAATCTGGTACATTTAGGGAATGAGGAGTTCAGTGTGACGCTAGTGCTGGGCTAACCATGGCCGAAGTGAGGCAGGGTGACAGGAGATGGGGGAGAAATGACAGTCATGTTCTGTAGGGTTCTTTATGTTTTAGGCCAAGGACTTTGGGCCTTTTTTTTCTAAGACAGGAGATAAGGACATTTTTTAACAAGTGAGAGAAAGAAAAAACCAAGTTTGTATTTTAGGGAGCGCCTGGATGGTTCAGTTGGGAGAGCAGGCGACTCTTAATCTTGGGGTCATAAGTTTGAGCCCCACATTGGGTGTAGAGATGACTAAAAATACATAAACTTAAAAAAAATTTGTATTTTAGAAAAAGAACTGGCAGTATAAGAATGGGGCGCGCAGAGATCAAGGCAGACGCAGGAGATCAATTCGAAAGAAATCTTTTCGCAGTGATGAAGACCCCAGAGCTCGAACAGGCAATGAGGGAGAGGTTCAGAGGTTACTTTGCCACGAACCCCAGGTAAGCCTCAGGTGTCGAGGCTTTTAGCACGAGTGCAGGTGGGTCATGACTTCCCGCTGCACAGGGCAGAACAGGGGAGAAATGAGCATGAGAGGCTTGCTGATGGGGGTCTCCCAGGCTCCACCACCCACTGTGGATCAGAATGTACTCAACATAAAAAGTAAAATAAAGTACTAAAATACACAAACGAAACAGAGAAGGGGAAGCGCAATGAACAGCCAGAGTGAGAATGAGGATGGACCGCAGTGAGCACAGAACAGCCGTCGCACGGGGGGTGAGCAGGGGTCCCATCACGCGAAAGCTCAGGCGGCTGCAGGAGCCAAACCCCATCTGCTGGTTCGGAAGAAGATGTGCCACGGCAGCCAGGCCATGCTTCTCGCTGTGCCCACTTGACCCTCCAACCATGTGTGGTGCCTCACTGGCTCAGAGATTCTACTTATTATCCAAATCCCATGAGGACCCAGGTCACGTTTTCTCCCTGTGCTTCTGAGTTGTCAGAGTCAGTTTCATAAATGCATAATAAATCCAGTTCAAATCATTCCTAACACCTTGACCTATATTTAAAATGTTGCTATTAATATAAAGAACACTGCTTCAGGGCGCCTGGGTGGCTCAGTGGGTTAAGGCCTCTGCCTTCGGCTCAGGTCATGATCCCAGAGTCCTGGGATGGAGCCCCGAGTCGGGCTCTCTGCTCAGCAGGGAGCCTGCTTCCTCCTCTCTCTCTCTGCCTGCCTCTCTGCCTACTTGTGATCTCTGTCTGTCAAATAAATAAATAAATAAAAATCTTTAAAAAAAAAAAAAGAAAGAACACTGCTTCACACTGTTTGTAAGCAACTTTACTAGTCCATGTGATTACTTGGAGAGTGGAGGTGGGGAGCAGAAATTCTTGGCATAAGCCGGAAATACTTTAAATTAACTGATTTTTTTTTTTTTTTAAAGAAGAGTTTAAGGTATTTTCTGTTTTCTTATGTAGTTGAGATGAAATGAGACTGGAGGATAGCAGGGCTGAAAGCAATAAGGCCTTTCTCTGATGGAAGCTTTAATGGCCTAAGTGGGTTCTCCTTGGGCAAGGAACGCCTCTACCTTTGACAGAGAAAACCAACACCAAGTGCCTGGATTCCAGGCTATTTGAAAGCTTGGTTCCAACCATGGAGGAAGAGCTTTTGGGAATAACCCTGGATTATATGGTGAAGACTAGAAAGAACGTGAGGATTAGTAAGAAGATAAAGAACCATTCCTTACACATTTCTTTTCTTTTCTTTTTTAAGATTGCATTCATTTATTTGACAGAGAGAGAGAGAGAGAGAGTGCACAGGCAGGGGGAATGGCAGAGGGAGAGGGAGAAGCAGCCGCCCCCCCACCCCCGCACTGAGCAGGAAGCCCGACGTGGGACTCAATCCCAGGACCCCAGGTTCATGACCTGAGCTAAAGGCAGATGCTTAACCAACTGAGTCACCCAGTCGCCCCCATGTTACTTTTCTTTAGAGTTGCTCTGAAATGTCTTTAGAACCCACCGTGAATTACAATTATTTAATTTCAGCTGCTTAGAGTCCTTCTGTGACACATGAAGCATAGAAAATTATGAAAAGTTACACATCTCAAGGGGATGAGGGGACAGTTTGAGCAGTTCCATCTGAACCTTAAGCAAAGTTGGCATCTTTCTGGTTAGAAACTTGGGACTCAAACACCACCAAAGCAAGGCAGCGTCATAACTAAGGAACAAGGTTTGGTAAGGAAACACCCAGAGGGCTGTGCGGAGAACAGGAGATTAAACTGCCCTGAAAGGTTTAACCTCTGAACCCACAACCGGGAGAGGAAGAATCAGCGCGAGGCTGCACATGGTTCTGGGTCTTTCTTCGATGCCCCAGAGTAACGGGCACGACTCACAACCTCTACGCCATTTGTGAGGCGCCACATCTCAAAGCCCAGCAACGTCCAGACCTTTCTGTCCTTGCTACTTCATCAAAACCACGCTCCTCAGTCCACCAAGCGGCCTCCCAGTAACCCTCTGGCTCACCAGCACAGAGCCTGTGCTCCAGTCCGACAGTCCTTCTGTTCAGGTCAGCGTACCCCCACAGAAAGCCTCACTTGTGCCAGGCTCTGTGAGGAGCTGAGGGACAAACAGAAATAAGACATGCCTCCTGCTCTCAGGGGTTCGTGTCCCCAGTACATCCTTTTTACCTGTCTTATCGTTCCTACAGATCCAACCCTTGGCCTCCCTTATCCATCCTGGCCAGAATGACCTTCTCTGCCACACACGCTGCTTCACTGACTACTCATCATTAGCGCCTGGCTCAGCTGCCACCTCCTTGAGGAAACTGGGATTTGCTCTTTCACACTCTTTGTCTATACTAGTTCTTTCTTTCCCGCTTTTCCTTTTACTATAGATTAAAAAACAAATCCGTGCTTTTATAATAATAAAAATACACTGTAAAAGAAACAAACCACCCATAGTTGCCCATTTAACACAAATATTTTTTTTTTAAAGTAGTCTCTACCCAACATGGGGCTCAAACTTACAACCCTGAGATCAAGAGTCACATGCTCGAACAACTGAGCCAGCCAGGTGCCCCCAAATTTTGATTAATTTTAAACATGAGAAGTAAAATTTTATTGGAAGTGCATTTTTTTCCTTTTTTTTTAAGTAGGTTCCACACTTGGCATGGGGCTTGAACTCACAACCCTGAGACCAAGACCTGAGCTGAGCTAAGAGTCAGACGCCCAACTGCCTGAGCCACCCAGGTGCCCTGGGACATTTTCTAGTAAGACGAGGGACTTTACTTCTTGATCAGTTCAGATACCTATAAATGAGAGATATGAGAGGGAGTTCACACTATTCCTACTTTTTAAATTCTGAGAGACAAAAAGCACCAAGAAATCTTATATATAAGTACACAGCTGTTCAAACACGTTTAGATAGGTCACCAGCCCCAGACAACTCAGTTAGGTATATTTTCAATTCTGCTAAAAGCAGGGAATGAGAAACCATTTTTTTAAAAAATAAAAACAATTAGTCAAGGATCAGTTAAAGAATCATTAAACTCATTCAACTTTTTAATTTTGAGAAAATATACCAAAAGAGGCTTTTTTTAAGGACTTACTAAGAGGCTTTTAACTATTCGTGCTTCTCTTTCACCCAGAGGTGTCTTTTTTAGTCTAATACTCAGTAGTAGGAAAAGTGAAATAGTATTCATTTCTACATCTTTGCTATACACTCTTTGAAAAAAATTTAACCTCTCTGTATGCGTTACGTATATTCTCATCAAAATCTTTTTTTTTTTTAATTTATTTATTTGTTAGAGAGAGAGAGCGAGCGAGCACAGGCAGACAGAGTGGCAGGCAGAGGCAGAGTTGGAGAAGCAGGCTCCCCGCCGAGCAAGGAGCCTGATGTGGGACTCGATCCCAGGATGCTGGGATCATGACCTGAGCCGAAGGCAGCCGCTTAACCAACTGAGCCACCCAGGCGTCCCTCTCATCAAAATCTTATAGCTATAGATTTAGTTATTCAAAACAGGCAGCCAAATTAGATTTACTTTCAATCCCAAAACGTATTTTTCAATTCAAATAAATGTCATAATATTAAGGAATTAAGGACATTTTTAACTGTGAAATAACTTGCAAAGTGTATTTTATAAGGCGGATTGTAAGTGGTCAGATTACAATTAATATGATGAAGACCTAATAAAATTTATCTATTGTTTCATAAGTGACCAAATGGAAATAAATCAGTAGGTCAGTATGTTTTTCTCCTTACTTAATTTGGATTATAATGCATAGTTAAATTTATAAGTTACTTTGAAACAAAAGCATGATAAAAAAATGCCCTTTCTTCAGTAAATGTAATATGTTTGTATGTATATAAAACGCTGATCCTTCAGCCATTAAAAAAAAAAAGCCTAAATAAAAGCACATAAGAGGTCTATTCACAGGTTTTATCTGATAAATTGTGAAAACATGTGTACTTAAGAGTATCTGTGTCACTAACCTATGTTGCTCAAGTTGTTGGCAGATACTTTTCTTTCCACCTAAGACATGGCCCTAGGGGATGAGACTGAAGACCTCAAAAGAACTGTGCATTTCAACATGTGGAAAAGCTGCCCAGGGCTTCCAGACGTCCACTTTGCTTTGTACGACTAGACCCTACTCTGGGAACCACGCACTCTCTGCCAAAAGGGGATGGAATAAGCAAAGCTACCTTGCTTTATTATCATATACGGCATCTAAATTCACAAGAACTGGACACATACCAAAATACCCAGGTTCTTATTTCGTTTCATCCTCAACAGAAAACGTGGTAAGAAGGTGAAGCCTTGGGGTGCCTGGGTGGCTCAGTGGGTTAAGCCTCTGCCTTCGGCTCAGGTCATGATCCCAGGATCCTGGGATCAAGGCCCGCATCAGGTTCTCTGCTCAACGGGGAGCCTGCTTCCTCCTTTCTCTCTGCCTGCCTCTCTGTCTACTTGTGATCTCTCTTTGTCAAATAAATAAATTAATTTAAAAAAAAGGGGGGGGGAAGGTGAAGCCTGGAAACACAGAGTTAATGACACCTTCATTAGTCATCATGGGAGGCTTCCCCCTCGCTTAGCACCCTGGATTTCTACACCCAAGATGGGCAGGCCTTAGTAAGACAGGAGCTGGTGGAGAGTTTGCTCTTCTTTTATGCCAAGTGGAAGAAAGGTTATTTTGAATTTAAGTCAGTTCTCAATCAGACTATTTTAAAGAAACAATGCCATTGGTGGATCTGGAAATTAATTCCCTTAAAACTATCCAGGATCAGGGGACGCCTGGGTGGCTCAGTTGGTTGGGCGGCTGCCTTCGGCTCAGGTCATGATCCCAGCGTCCTGGGATCGAGTCCCACATCGGGCTCCTTGCTCAGCAGGGAGCCTGCTTCTCCCTCTGCCTCTGCCTGCCTCTCTGTCTGCCTGTGCTCACTCTCTCTGACAAATAAATAAAATAAAATCTTTAAAAAAAAAAAAAAAAAAAAAACTATCCAGGATCAGGATCAAGGCATCCTCGGAAGTCCCTGTTCTTCTCCAGCAGGCAGTGTGCACCCCACAGAAGTAGAGCAGAGAGCAGGGCTATGCGTCCAGAGTCGCTCTGCTTCCTAGGAGCCAAGGGTTTCAGGTCTCCCCGACTCTTATTTTTGAGTTTGCACAGAACAGTATTTTCCTTACCAAAATAAAACCTGATTCTTACCACTTTGAGAAAAAACCCGCTGTAGTGTGTGGTACCTTTTTAATTTTTACATTTTATTTTTAAGTCACTGTTGCCTCACGGACTGGATTCTGCTTACCACACGTTCCCCGGTTCTGAAAGAGCTACCGCTTGCCTGCCAACAAATTCTTGATGAATGTCAAAGGTATAACCTTACTTGAGCTAAATTCTATTTAAATCAGATGAAATACTAATATCAGAAGAATTCTATCAGTTTGCCTCCTGAGCTTCATTTTAGTTCTCCATTTCTCCACAAGAAGGAACTTTTATCCGTAGAGCTAAACACCTCAGCCTGTACATATTCTAACAGATTATAACTTTAGATGCGTGTGGCACTCACGGTGCGAACAAACGTTTCAACTGGCTTTCAAAAATTCCCGGTGGCAGGGGCGCCTGGGTGGCTCAGTTGGTTAAACGTGTGCCTTCGGCTCAGGTCATGATCCCAGGGTCCTGAGATCAAGCCCCTCATCAGGCTCCCTGCTCAGCAGAGAGCTTGGTTCTCTCTCCCTCTGTCTGCCGCTCTGCTTACTTGTGCTCTCTCTCTGTCAAATAAATAAATAAAATCTTAAAAAAAAAAAAAAATTCCTGATAGCAGAAGAGCAGGTTGCCATTTGAAAATAATAGAAGACTCCCTCGGACCCAGAGAAGTCGGAAGCACAGCTCTGAGATTTACTCATCGTGTGGTTAGCTTTCAAACACCATCAGAACTCTAGGCTATCGGCTGTAAGGCCAGGATGAGAATCCTTCTCTCTCTCGTGTGGCTGCTGCGCAAACAGGGGTTAAGGAGGACCGAGCTCCACCAGAGGCTCAGCGGATGACTGACAGATTTTGTTAAAGGTGATCTGCATTACTGACCACTTACCAGAACCATATCCAGGTATTGGCCCTTTGGTTTGAAGGTCTGGGAGCCCCACATTCAGAGCGTTGGGTACCATGTTGTCCAGATGTGGCTTGGGCCCAACGGGATGAGAGGGCGAGTGCTTCATGCCAGGCTGTCTCTGCTGCTGTTGCTGCTGCTGCTGCTGCTGGAGCGCGCTCACCATCCGAGCCAGCTGGAGGCCAGGAGGCCAGAGCGAGGGGGGAACCGGAGGGAAAACGGACACATGAGAAGCCGGCACCCCGACCCTCGCAGCAGAGACCGCAGGTGGCTGGTGCTGGGCTCTCAGAGGCGCCGAGGTGCAGTCCTCACACAGAGCACTAGAGGGACCCTGCCAACCCCGCGTACCTGCTGCTCTTGCTGCTGGCGCACGGCTTGAGAAAGCTTCCTCTGGTTCTGTAGCAACTGCTGCTGCTGCTGCTGCTGCAGGAGAAGCTGACATGCCTACAAAACAGGGGACGGGAGAGAGGAGCAAAGTTTCCTGAGCTCGACTTACTGAGAACCCCAGGGAGCTGTGCACCAGAGCACGGTGGCTGAATCAAGTGTCTAGGAGGGAAGGACCACCCAGTTCCTGGTCTACTGGGTACATCTACCTCTAGCTGAGCTCATACGACCCTTAAACATGCATAAAACAAAGCAAATCAAGGTTAAAGGGAAAAAAAAAGCAAACAGCCTTTTTTTTTTTTTTTTAAAGCTATAGGAGGAAAATCTGCTACTCACCAACTGAAACTGGGGAATTTGTGGAAGCTGGCTCAGCATGGCAATTTGTTGAGGAGATAACTGGGGCCCCACATTGAAAAGACCTGGGTTCAGGCCACTGTTGGGAAACTGCTTGAGCATTGAGGCAGAAACCTGACAAGAAAAAAAAGATGCATTTTTTAGAACTTACCAAAATAAATTTTTTTTCCCTGTAAGAAGGTCTTAAGGTCTTAATAGGTCTAAAACAAGCACCCATGATTTTCCTTGACAAGTGTTTGTGAAAAATATTAAATGATCAGGAGAAATACACTAAAGTGTTAACAACGGTTATCTCTGAGTGGTGAGATGGGAAGAGCTAATTTTAGGGGCAACTGGCTGGCTCAGTTGGTGGAGTGTGCAACTCCGGATCTTGGGGGTTCTAAGTTCGAGCCCCACATTGGGGGAAGAGATTACCTAAAGATAAAATCTTTTTATTTTGCTTTTAAATTTTTTTAGGAGATTTTATTTATTCATCTGACAGACACAGAGAGACCACAAGCAGAGAGAGTAGCAGGCTGAGGGAGAGGAAGAAGCAGACTCCCTGCTGAGCAGGGAGCCCAATGCAGGCCTTGACCCCAGGATCCCAGGATCCCAGGATCATGACCTGAGCAGAAGGCAGATGCTTAACTGACTGAGCCACCCAGTCAGCCCAAGATAAAATTTTTTTTTTTTTTTTTTAAGAAAAAGAGCTTTTAAATTCTCTATTTAGGTTTTTCAATTTTTCTACAATAAAAATTATGAAGTTACAATCAGGAAGACTTCAGCAAGACAAAAAGTTTTAATGACAATACGACTTTTACCTGAGAAATTTTCACTGGAAACAGAAACAAAATATATCAAACTTCACAAGAGTAATAAATAAATGCCTAAAAGTGTTTCTGTTATACACATAAGGAATATACATTAGCCTGTAGGTAAGAGACACTGGAGTTTTGATTCATGACTTCTCACACCAAACACTGGGAGGCAGAGAGGCCGAGCGAAGGAGCCTAACAGGTCAGATGACTCAACCTGCTCCTTCTCCATGGTCTTCAGGAGTGAGCTAGGCTAGGCTGCACAACCTTCATGGACAGAGAGAAGACTCCCTCGCACCTTCGGACTGCTGGTCTAAGATGTTTGCACGGAGCTGAAGTGAGTTTCCCTGCACTTTCGTTCTCTGAACCTACTGAATCAGCTGGTGCCACAGAGAACAAAATGAACCTTCCATGGTGGGGGGCGGCACACTGGTCGCGTGTTAGGGCTGCAGGCAGACTGCACGGGCTCCCATCGCTAAGGTGTGTGACTCTTAGCCCTTCTGAGCCTCATTTTCCTTATCTCCAAAATTAGAATAATAATATTAACTCTGGTGATTGAGGACGTTATGAGTTAATTCACATCAAAGGCTTAGAACTGCACTTCATAAATGCTCGTGTCCTTCCACAGGGACGGCTCTCCAAATGTCGAGAGACGATTACAGCTCTTTGTGTCTCATCTTCAGACTAAACATGAGGAATTCTTTCATGTGTATCTCATCCCATTTCTCAAGGCACAGCCCAAGACAGAGAGTCATTTTCTAGAGCAGTCGAATACCAAGCAGACCTGGCCATTACTAACCGTTTGGTTAAAAGCCAGACTTCTACTTAACCATGCGCAAGATCTCCGTTTCTATGATGATCGCACCCTAACTCCCAATCACCCACTAAGCTTACTGTCAATTAAAATCTGTGATATTTTTAGGTTTTGCTCTCCTATGTAATATTTAAGCAGGTTGAATTGTACTAATTTATGTTTTGATCTTAGGATCTTATCTTTATGTACATGGCATATAGTAGATGCTTGATAAATACCTATTAAATAAGTATTTTATTTTTTTAAGACTTAATTTTTTTTAAAGATTTTATTTATTTATTTGACAGAGAAATCACAAGTAGGCAGAGAGGCAGGCAGAGAGAGTGAGAGAGAAGCAGGCTCCCCGCCGAGCAGAGAGCCCGATGCGGGACTTGATCCCAGGACCCCGAGATCATGACCTGAGCCGAAGGCAGCAGCTTAAACCACTGAGCCACCCAGGCGCCCTAAGACTTAATTTTTAAGAAGAGGTTTTTTTGTTTTTTGTTTTTTGTTTTTTTTTGAGAGTGAGTGAGTGCAAGGAGGAGAGGGAGAGAAATTTTTTTAATGATTTTATTTATTTATTTGTCAGATATTGAGAGAGATAAAGAGAGAGAAAGCACAAGCAGGGGGAGAGGAGGCAGAGGGAGAAGCAGGCTCCCTGCTGAGCAAGGAGCTCAATGTGGGGCTCAATTCCAGGACCCTGGGATCATGACCTGAGCTAAAGGCAGACTCTTAACCAACTGAGCCACCCAAGCATCCCAGAGAGAGAATCTTAAGCAGGCTCCACGCCTAGTGCAGAGGCTGATGTGGGGCTTGATCTCACAATCCTAAGATCATAACCTCAGTGCACCAGATTTAAATTTTTTTAAAAAAGATTTTATTTCTTTGACAGAGAGAGAGAGTGAGAGAGCACAAGCAGGGGGAGCAACAGAGGGAGAGGGAGAAGCGGGCTCAGGGAGCCCCATGTGGGGCTCAATCCCAGGACTCTGGGATCATGACCTGAGCCAAAGGCAGACAGTTAATTGACTGAGCCACTCAGTTGCCGAAAAAAATTTTTTAATGTTATCTCTACAGTCAGTGTGGGGCTGGAACTCATAACCCTGAGATCAAGAGTTGCACACTTCACACAATAAGCCAGCCAGGTACCCCATGAATATGGTATTTTAACTTACTAACAGTCACTCCACCGAATTCTTATCTAACCTATTATTCCACTTATTCCCAGTTTGTGTTTCCCTGTATGGTCGTTGGTGGGAATCTTGAACTTGACAGAGCTTAGGATCATTTAGTAGCATGTCAGTAAAAACTTCTTTCCAACTGAAAGTGATCGGGCTGGGAATCATTTACTAATCCACACAACTGTTTCAGCACTTAACTTACATTTATACATCTTGTCTAAAACAAAGAGACAGCTTGTCAAATGGCTTGTCAAAATAAGGATTTTGACAACAACTCTATCATTCTTATAATCTGCGATTTTTTAACCGATTAATAAAGAAAATAAGTTAAGACTTATTAGTAAATATATGATTCTTGATTTCCTATCAGAGACGCTCAAAAAGCCTTATTTCTGATATCTAGTCTAGAATCTTGCCTAGAACTGGCACCAAGTTCATCAGTCTACGCCACTTCCCTTACTGTTTCAAAAATTATTTTAAAAACACCCCCAATTCTCCTCACTTCCTTGTTGGGGAGGGGGACTCACCTTGCTCATCACACTCTGGGCATCCTGCCCTTTCTTGTTGGCAATAAACCTATAGGGAGGGTTGCCCTCTTCCAGTTACTGCTGTCTAAGTTTGTAATTCAGAATTAGGAAGCTCACATACTCCAAGATCAGCTTTCTCAGTGGTAAAGGGGATATTTTGGTCCCACATGCCTTCATCTTGTCTTAAAAATTCAGGATTTGTGCAAGAAAGAGGAGTTGTCATTATTAAACTCCCCTTGAAGATCCCCAGACTTCCTCAAAGATCACAGAAGGGCTCAGCAATCCTTTTCACAAATTCTTCTTTCTCTGCTGTAGGATTTAATTTGTCTTAACCCTTTTGGTTGAACGTCTTTGTTCTTAATGGAGAAGACAAAAGCAGTAAAAACTTTATTTTCACTTAATTTAACTTAATTTCTATTTAATCATTTAATACAAATACAAGTCGTCCAAAGCAGGGATTATTTACCAGCCACCAGAACCGCATTAAACAGAACACTGAAAGCTCTTTCAATATGCCTGCTGTTTTGCAAGTCTGTTTATGTTGCAATCCCCCAACACAACTCTTACACATATTCATCCCTGCTTGCTACCCTTACTTTCCATCTTTTGAAAATACCGCTTTAAAATCTGAGTCATCAGAAAGCTCTCACCGGAAGACCCACTGGGTCTTCCCACTGGATGTTTCTTTAGTATAACTGAGTTAAACTGGTGCTTCTGAGTCCCCATCTCCACCTGTTTCAAGAATACCTGCCCGCCTTTCCTTTCATACTTTCTAGTCTAGAAACATCTGAAGTCATGTTTCCTGTCTGGGCTCACCAACTCGTTTTCTTCCAAGATCTCAGCCACTTTCACTTAGCCTATCAATGCTGTCATTTTGGGAAGTATTTTGGGTTAAAGTAACAGTTCTTCCAGCTGTTTCCTCTCTACTCTCTAAGAGATGCTGAGGGTTGCCAACCAATGGGAACGCTTGCTGGATTTTCTGTGTTAACAGCTGGAGGCCTAGCAAATGTGAGCTCAGCGTGTGCACACCACTCCTGTGCACTGTGCCTCCACACCGATTTTACGGCCAGCATGAGGGGCTTAATATAAAAAAAAAAAAAAAAAAGGTAAACATTTCAATAATAACCTTTAAGCACTGATTACAGGTTAAAATGGTAATGTAGCTATACTGGGTTAAAGTATATATATATATATGTATGTTGGGGAGCCTGGGTGGCTCAGTGGGTTAAGGCCTCTGCCTTCAGCTCAGGTCATGATCCCGGGGTCCTGGGATGGAGCCCCGAG
Source organism: Martes martes (assembly GCF_963455335.1). NCBI lineage: Eukaryota > Metazoa > Chordata > Mammalia > Carnivora > Mustelidae > Martes > Martes martes. Next base: position 8,461,800 of record NC_137895.1, read on the forward strand.
GTGGTTCTGTCCTTAGCAGGGAGCCTGCTTCCCCTCTCTCTCTCTGCCTGCCTCTCTGCCTACTTGTGATCCCTGTCTGTCAAATAAATAAATTTTTTAAAAAAATCTTAAAAAAGAAAGAAAGAATATATATACCATTAAATGGAATTTTACCTGTTTCTTTTTATCTTATTAAATGTGGATACCAAAAACCTTATGTTACATTATGCGGTTTGTACTCTATTTCTATGGGACAGTGCTGCTCCCAGGCCATCAGCATTGTTTCTCATTTCCTTTTCAAAGGGAAAGGACTCTATGATTCATGGGAAATCTATTCTGCTTATTTTGTTTTCCAATCTGCCAACCTCTCAAAGAAACAGCCATTGTCAAAGCCTTCCTTTCTTCCCACTTCTCTGTTCAGTTTTAAAAGCTCTACTGAACAAATTAGCTAGTCTCCTGATCAACCCATTTCTCTTCAGTCTTGAGAACGTATGCCATGGTTTGCCAAGAGCCCATGCTTCCCACCCACCTCCAATATTCCTATCCCTTGAAATTAGCTAAAGAAACCACCATTCAAAGTAAAACATGCGTGTGATCCAGCAGTACCCTAGGAAATAAATTCGTCCTAGGAGACAAATATAGGAATATTCATAGCAGCACTGCTCATAATAGCAGAAATCTGGAAACGACCCAAATGTCTACTGGTAGTGGAAGAGATAAATAACTGATGGTATATTCATGTAACAGAGTACTATATGAACCAAATTGCCCAAATCAACATGGGGAAGTCTCAGAAGCACTATCAAGTGAAAGAAGTCAGAGAAGGCTACATACTGCATGTTTTTGTTACATAAAATGCAAAAAAAAGTCAAAGTCAAACTATACTGTTTAGACAGATATGGAAAGAACTGTAAAAAAAATGCTAACACAAAGTGTTTTATTCTTTTTTTTTTTTTTAAAGATTTTATTTATTTATTTGACAGATCACAAGCAGGCAGAGAGGCAGGCAGAGAGAGAGAGAGAGAGAGGGAAGCAGGCTCCCCGCTGAGCAGAGAGTCTGATGCAGGGCTCGATCCCAGGACCCTGAGACCATGACCTGAGCCGAAGGCAAAGGCCTTAACCCACTGAGCCACCCAGGCGCCCCAAGGTGTTTTATTCTTTAAATTTAATTTGGAGGCCAGCAACTCCAATGTGCCATAAACTTAGACTAGAAAGGTTACCTTCGAGGACTTCCTGTCTAGCTTTGCCCAACTTTTCCCTTCCCCAGACTAAACACTGTCCTTCCCCGATGAATACAAAAGCACCAGAGAAGCACCACTAGGCTCCTGGCAAATGGCTATTCATGCCTGGGTTGCAGAGTAATTAAAGTGCAGGTTTGCACATTCCCATAGCAGGGATTTAATTATCCTGGCTTAAAAGCCCTTCAATCTCCAGCTGGGCTGGAGAAAGGGAAGATCTAGTCAGAGTCAATATGGCATTTACCGAAGCACTGCAGGTGCAAAATGACAGCAATTTAAAGCAAGACAAGAGCCTGGTAGAATATGTTACTTTCGGAATATTTGAGTAACAGGAGGAAAGAGGCAAGGTAGAAACCCAAGACCTGGAACACCTGCAGCAAATCTTGAAGGTGAGTTTCAATGTCTCCTTTCCAGGTCCACATTACATACGGACTGCCCTTATAAGGCAGTTAAAATGGATGTAAAATTTGATGTTATACATTAGAAAATTTACGTGTTCATGTCTTTTGACCCATACATTTCATTCTGGGCAACTAAGTTGGAAAAAACGTGGGCACAGATCGATGTATAAGGTTGCATAAAAGATCTATGGATGGGGGGCTCCTGGGTGGCTCAGTGGGTTAAAGCCTCTGCCTTCGGCTCTGGTCATGATCCCAGGGTCCTAGGATCAAGCCCCACATTGGGCTCTCTGCTTGGCGGGGAGCCTGCTTCCTCCTCTCTCTCTGCCTCCTCTCTGCCTACTTGTGATCTCTCTGTCAAATAAATAAATAAAATCTTAAAAAAAAAAAAAAAAAGATCTATGGATGGGACGCCTGGGTGGCTCAGTCGGTTAAACATCTGCCTTTGGCTCAGGTCAGGACCTTGGGGTCCTGGGATCGAGTCCCACACTGGGCTCCCCGCTCAGCAGAATGTCTGCTTCTCCCTCTCCCTCTATTCCTCCCCCTGCTCCTATGCATGCTTTCTCTCCCTCAAATAAATAAATAAACAAGTAAGATATTTTTAAAAAGAGATCTACCGATAAGGGTTTCTCTATTGCATTATTTATAACAGTGAAAAATTAGAAACAATTTAATATCCAATAATGGGGACGAGAATGTTTCAGGAAATAAAAGTAAATCCGCCTGACGGAACATTATGCCTTCTTCGTTACAAATGATCGATAGGAAGACTATGTTGTAACAGGGAAAATACCAGGTATGACCCAAAGTTAACAGAAACAGCAGGATATAGTGGCCACAAATGTCATTACATGAAAACCATGCCAGGGTACGAACGGTCTGAATAGGGGATTTTGTAAAAATAATCCCTGTCACTGCAGCTGGGTCGGGGGTTCCTGGAAGAATTTTTTTTTTTCCCATTATCCAAACTTTCAGTGTGGTTATTATACTGTCTTTACTTAAAAAAAGAAAGAAAGAAAGAAAGAAAGAAAGAAAGAAAGAAAGAAAGAAAGAGCTACCCAACTGCTTTGTTTTTTAAGATAAGGAAATGTGAGGAAAAAAACCTGAGGTTTCTACCGTTTAATATTCTGCCCCCATTATGCATCAAATAAACATTAACCACGTTTTGCTAAATGAACAAATCTCGAAAATCAGAACACAAATACTTCTCCACACAGAGCAGATACATAGGTCATACAGAGACTGGCAGCCTTAGGTCTCTCAGATTAAGTAAACTATGCTTTCCCAAACAATTCCACTTCCTAATCATTCTGAAATGCATCTTCCCATGACTCGACATGTATTTACTCAAAATACGTGCCCTGCGCAGTCGTGGATTTCAGGATCCAGCAGTGAACAAAGGTAGACACAGACTCGGCCACTGTGAAGCTCTGCACACGCCTGCGGGTGGGGAGAGCGACCGTGGTGGGCTGTACGGTCCACAGACCGGCCTGGGAGAGCCTCTCTGGGAAGGCACCTCGGCAGCAGAGATCTGAAGGAAGTACGGATGGAGCCCTGTGGCAATCTTCGAGAACAGTATTCCAGAACACATTTGGTGCCCTAGGGCACGTTGACTAGACAGGCCAGAGCTAATGGGAGGGAGAGTGGCAGGTGTCTGGGGTGGGGAGGTCACCAAGAGCATCGAAGCCCACAGTAAAGAGCTGGCTTTGTACTCTCAGGGAGAGAGGGAACCGTGAGAGGATAAAGTGGTAACATGATCTACCCTTAACATCCTGTGATGCATCTAGAATGTTCGTTCAGTAGCCACCGACCAGGTGTGGCTATTTAAGTTTAAATCAGTTAAAATTTCAGTTCTTCTACCCACTGGTCACATTTCAAGGGCTCAGGAGGCGGAGGACCACCCTGGACCGTGTAGTTTTTGAGGATTACCAGAATGCTGGGTGGAGAAGACACTGGAGGCAGGCAGGGAGGGACCAATTAGGAGGCCACTTCTGGGAGGGAAACAGTGTCCTGCCATGTGTCCTGTTAGTGGAGGTGGTAGGAAACAGATTTGGGACAGAGCTCTGAAGTGGGATTCGTTGGTGGACTGAATGTGAGCTCAGGGGACTCTGCACCAGCTCCCAGGGCTGTGGCCTGAGCACCTGGGGGATGGGAGCGCCACGGACGTGGAGGGAGAGGATGTTTGAGAAGGGAGTATGGGATGGAATCACACATTCTGTTTTGGACACGTTGACTTGAAGTACCTGTAAGGCCTCCTAACAGAGATGCCCAGAGGTCCGTGGAATTGAGAAGAGAGATCTGGGCTGAAGACGGTCTTTAAGAGTATTTAAGACTCACCCATGGGGCAAGATCACCCAGCAGTGGCTGTAGATGGTGAGAAAAGGGTGGAGGACCCAGACTGGGGCTCTCTGATGTTTCATGTTGGGGAGGTAAGGAGGAACTTGCAAAGGAGATGGACAAGGAAAGGCAGGTAGAGAACCACTGTACAAGGTGTCCAAAAACCAAATGAATGAAAGGTTTCCGAAGGGAGGGCACGATCCTCTACGTCAGATGCGGCTGATACGCTAATAAGGAGACTGGAGAACAGACCACAACATTCCACAGCATAAAGGTCATCTGTGACCTTCACACCATCTTAATCACACCATCTCGCTGCCGCCACCTTACCTGGAGTCCTTCGCTCTAGTATGTCTGCCATTCAAACATGTCCTCTCCATCTCCGTCAATGTTATTTTCTAAAACTAAGTTTCCCTGAGTTGCCACTCAGCTGAAAAATCTTGCCCAGTACTGCAGTATCTATGGCAACAGCAGCTAAACTTTAGGGTGCAGATAAAAATCACCAGGGGGTGACTAGGCCCTACCTCCCAAGATTCTGTCTCAGTAGATTGGGGGAGACCTGGGAACTGTATTTTTTTTTTTAAGATTTTATTTATTTATTTGATAGACAGAGATCACACATAGGCAGAGAGAGAGAGAGAGAGAAGGAAGCAGGTTGCCTGCTAAGCAGAGAGCCCGATGCGGGGCTCAATCCCAGGACCCTGGGATCATGACCTGAGCCGAAGGCAGAGGCTTCAACCCACTGAGCCTCCCAGGCTCCCCTGGGAACTGTATTTTTAAGTAACAACCCAGATAACGGTTCCAAGGGACAAAGTCCAAACTCCTTCGCAAGGCAAACAAAGCTTTTCTGAAACCGGTGCCGAACCTCCTGACTTGTTTTTTCCTCTTCCACTGCAGACCACTTCTATGTGCTTCACTATTCAGAGTCCAGAGCGCTCACCATTATACCGTGGAACTGCCTCGACCTAACTATTCAAATCGACTGCATTTTCCCAAACATACCATGTTCTTCCAGATATGACTGCTCCTGGTCCAAGCCGCTCCTGCTGCTTAGAAAGCACCTTTACCCCGGTGGTGCTCGGCAAACTCGGACTCACTCTTCAAGACCCAGCTTAAATGCCACTCCTAGTGCGAGGCCTCACCCAACTCCAGAACTGCGCTGACCATTTCTATGTAACATTGATCATGGTGCCTATTTGCTGACTGTTCTGCCATCCCCCCCACCAACTCCAGGAGGGTGTGACAGGAGACGGCAGTTTCTTCGTCTGTGCAAGGCCAACACCACCACCGGGCACACTGCAGACATCTGATAACCGCAGGACTGTGGCCGGACACCAGGCATGTTGGAGGGTGCACTGGGAGTTGGGAAGACACAGTGACCGTGGAGTACTGGGGAAGTTGGGAGCAGCTCTGTCTAGAGGACAGACGGCTACCTGGGGCCTGGAGGATGACCAGGACTTAGAGACAGGGGCAAGGAAGGAGAGACACCAAGAGGACTCCCAGAACCATGGAGACAGGAGGGTGACGTGATAAACATTTCCTCTCCTGCTAAGATAGTTACAGACCTAATGTCAAACACAGAATCTGAAATCTATAGGATATGGTTTCAAATAAATATTTTAAGCCCAAGTCTTATAAGATATTTCAAAAACAAAACAGCAACAAAACCTGACCCTTTATAACCTGATGGTTGGACCTAGTAAGTGTCCCACTCCCTTCTAGAGGATGGGACAGACTCAGAGCTCTTTATCTTAGTTCACTGAAGTGACATTCTAAGGAGACTAAGTCACACGCTGAATCCTTACACGGACTCAGCTTTTCTACTGCTCCTCAGACCCATTTTCTCACAAAGAGGTATGAGGAACAGATTGTGGCACAAATCCCTCCCCATACCTTGCCAACAACTCACGGCACATCTCCTACTAAGAAACGGACCTAAAAGGTTTCCCCAAAGACTACACCCCACAACACAGAGATGCTCCAAGAGTAAGTCTCTGCCATTTCATTTGTTCTAAATCCCCCTTCCAGAGCACCTAGTTAGTACTTCAACATCCATCTCCTCAAAACTTCTCAGGGTAACCCAGAGCCTGGCTATTCTCCCGCTTATGTGCTGGTGCATCCTCAAGGGCAACCGACTTCAGAGCGTTGACGCATCGGGATTTACAAAGTAGTTGTATTTACGTGCAAAGAAAATAACAAATGCAGCATTAGAAAAATATAGAGACATCTAAAAGGAATATAATCAGAATGGTTTTCATGCAAAAACATCTTTGTACGTATGATACATTAAAGAAATGAGTTTGACATTTTTTCTAAAAATCTTAATCTGGGGGCTTGACCTGGGCAGTTCCGTCAGCTAAGCATCTGCCTTTGGCTCCAGTCATGATCTCAGGGTCCTGGGATCCAGACCCAAGCAGACCCAGGTCGGGATCCCTGCTCAGTGTGGAGCCTGGTTCTCCTGCCCCTCCCCCTGCATGTGCTTGGGGTTTTTTTCCCCAAATCTTGATCTGGATTTTTTACATTTTAGACATTTAGGTAACTATTATTCCTTTTATGCCCATAATACCTGCCTGTTGGTGACCTGGATAGGCTTTACTACTGAACTGTGGGAACACAAAATTGCTTACCTGGGGGGAAATAAACTGGGGAGGCACTTGCGCCCGGAGATTAGGAGAAGAACTTAGTGGCTGCACCGGTGTGTGCATACCTCTCGATTGTGCTGTGCTATTTCCAAACAAACCATGATTGCCACCCTGTAAACGAACAGCAACAGTAAGGCTTTTTGTTAATGTAAGAAAATGCAAAAAAGAAACAGTTCTGGTTTTCTATCCCTCAGAAGAATCATAGCCTGTATTCCATGGAATCACAGAATTCTCTAACTAAAAATTTCCTGGCCTTGGAATGTTTGGGGAAATTATTCAAATCAAATCATGCACACAGCACCACCACCCCTGCAGTCAGATGCACTCCACAACCAGAAGGGTTAAATTTGGTCAAATGTTAAAAAAAATGCACGAATTTTTTTTGTAATTGAAAGGTATAGGCAATATAGTGTTTATTTCAACTGCTCTCTTTTTTCTTTCTTTCTTTTTTTTTTTTTTAAAGATTGAGTTTACCAAATTTATTTTCAAGTCCAATAATCTGAGCTTCATCTTGAAAAGGCACCTGAGTACAATGCAGCCATCTGAATAGTATCAACGTAAAACAATACTAGGACCTTAATGTCTCTGAATTGATTACTTCAATCATAGAATCAGTGCCACCAAATTGTGGTCCAGCCCCATGAGAACCCTACTTGAGATCTGAATACCCTTCCCTGTCTTGCGTCTGCTTGATCCCTTCTTTGCTAGGTGAGAAAATCTAAATCAAGAGTGAGGTTTTAAAAAAAAAAAGAAAAGAAAAAGAAAAAAAAGGCAGAAAAGGGAAAAAGTGAAAAACCATCACTGGGACACCAAAAAACCCATTACTCACCTGTAACCTCTCATTCCAACGTATGAACATTAGTCTGGTTAAAAATAAGCTTAATTCCCTGATTTCTGGAGGATCAACTCACTGGAGTACTTCTAGACTATTCCAATCAAAGAGCTACACAACACTGGGTTATACGATGGCCCTTCTGTTCTGACTTGTTTCAAGCCGAGAAAAGCCCTTCAGCAAAGAACTTGACACTGTTGTTCCCTCTGTCTGAGGAAAGCTTCTACACCATCTTCACTTGGCCTCTTTGAGGCCCAGCTCAGAGGTCATCCTCACAAAGGAAGTCTTCCCCGACCCTTCTTCCTTGTTTCACATTCAAATTAACTAAGCCCACCTCTACGTTCTGAAAACACATTGAACACTCCTTGATGGACCCCATGAGCAGGTCACATTAATTTTCCATTCTGTCTGTCCACCACCAGCTTAAAACTTCCCTCTCTGTACTCCCAGAAACCAATAAAGGCCTAGTCTCTGGGATGCAAATGTCATGACCCACCAATTCCATATATTTGACAACATCCCACTGAGTATCTTTGGTGAAGACAGCCCTTCCACGGCTAATACAAGTATGTGTATTCTGAACTGAAGTCACCATCTTCTCCTTGGCACAGTGGGGATTAAGGTAATTTTAAGGAAGAATCTTCTAACAGCACCACTAAGGTCTAGAACACTAAAGATATTTCAGTGGCTTAATGATTCAAGATAGATTAAGGGACTGCTACCAGGAAATTAATGAACATAAAAGCACTGAAAATAAAAATGGCTACGAACATAAAGTAGAAAAGGCAGTCAAAATCTGTGTATATCTCACAAAAGAAAATCAGAGATCCATCATGAATTTCAAATCTCCCCAAAGACTGTTTAAACATGAAAAAACCTTTAAGTCTATAATCTGTAATGTCACCACTTGCCCTGTCTTACTAATCAAACTGTCACTCTAAGGTGACATGGTTTGGCTCTAATTTTTCTAAGATCGTGGTAGCTGGTAGCTTACCTACTGATCATTCTCAAGAACACGGGAAACATCTGTTTCACTGAGAAAATTCTGTTACGATCACTCTCACACTTTACTATAAAAATAATGACCTTGTTATCAGATGTGAATTATTCATGGTTGGGTCCTCGGATGGTGGGATTTCTGGTAGCTGAAGTCCTTGTCAGAATCCATGTTTTAAAAAGTCCAAAACTGCTTTAAATTCCAACCCCTCTTTTGGTAAGAAATATTAGAAGGAATTTGCCTTTTTTCGTTTTTGTAAAATCAGGCCCTATTTGCACATTCCCAATGGAAAGATGCCACCCCTGCCCCACCGCCCAGAGGTTTTAAGTTTGCTTTATCAAGTGTCTCTAAAGCTGTATGAAGCCCTGTGATACATCTGATATGGATAACAGTACAGATGAGTCAATAGCAGTCTATCCAAAACACCTTCTTTCTTTTTAAATATGGAGCCTTGGCACCGCCGCTCATTTTCTTGGCTTGGGATAACATGGTTAGTGGCAATCGTACATAGTTTCTTTTTTTTTTAAAGACTTTATTTATTTGACAGAGATCTCAAGTAGGCAGAGAGATAGGCAGAGAGAGAGGAGGAAGCAGGCTCCCCGCTGAGCAGAGAGCCCGATGCGGGACTCGATCCCAGCATCCTGGGATCATGACCTGAGCCGAAGGCAGAGGCTTTAACCCACTGAGCCACCCAGGCACCCCTGTACATAGTTTCTTAAGACTATATTTAGAAATTAGGAAAATGGTCATCAAATGCTTATATGTATGTTCATGGCAGTTTATCTGGTTATTTCTAGGGCTTCACTGCTGAATACACGGTTTTTATGCTGACCTGAGTCCTAGTAGTTAATGGTGATCGCTGCCTCAGCTGTAGTGTTTAACATAGAAAGGCATATAAATTATAAACCAAGTTACCAAGCTGACTGAAATCTGTGATTTGAAAATAAAAATCGTCCAGTTTAATTTTTAATTAATTTTTAATTATGAACTATGAACTATATTAAGGCTGCATGAAAATGGTATAAAAGAACCACGACACATGTATCCACCGGATTCACAGTGAACTTTGTAGCATTCCATTTTTAGGACTAAAAAAAAACCCAAAGAGGAATGACCTTTTCTTCGAGCCCAGCGCCAGCTACTTTGGCTGGTCTATTATATTAAAAACTACAGGGGCGCCTGGGTGGCTCAGTGGGTTGGGCCTCTGCCTTCGGCTCAGGTCATGATCCCGGGGTCCTGGGATCGAGTCCCACATCGGGCTCTCTGCTCAGCAGGGAGCCTGCTTCTCTCTCTCTCTCTGCGTGCCTCTCTGCCTACTTGTGATCCCTCTCTCTCTCTCTGTTAAATAAATAAAATCTTAAAAATAAAATAAAATAAAATAAAAATTATATACTAATGGCTCTTGATAAACGCGTGATCCCGTAGGCGTGTCTGTAATCGTCATTAATCAAGAGTATTAGGACTATTTTATATTTTCTATACTTCAGTCCAAAAAGAGAGCTGCCCCAAACCACTGATATAATTATTTCTTGTTTGTTTATATAAGCAAAATACGTCTATGTCCTCTGTGGAAGCATTAAGAAAAACACTAGAAATATAAAAAAAGAAAACAAGAAATTACTCTTAACTCCCAAACCAGAAATAACCAACTGAACACGAGGATATCATATGATCCATTTTTAAAATATGCTACAGCAATAATTAAAGTGTATGAAAGATCTGTGTGCAACCGGAGGACTACGTGTGAGAGGTGTTCTCTAACATCCTTTCACTTGTATGTGGAAACAGAATGGATACAATTAAAAAGTAAATGTCCTTCCATGACTTCCTGAGGTGAGAGCCACAGTGACAGTAAGTGGTCACAGAACTGTGGCTAGGAAAATATCACCACTGGAGTCACTGTCACAGGGGAATTGTCTCCAAATTCCTGGTTTTCTCCCTGAGAACTACCCTGGAGCTGCTGTGGGGTGACAGAGGCCTGTGGCGCTGCGTCAGGCCCACGGAGGGGAGGGGGCCCCAGGGGCCTATCCTGCCAGTCTCACTCTTGGTGCTTGTCTCCCCCCCCGCCCCCACCCCTGAGGGCTGAGGCCCACCCCTAGCAAATAGGCCGCCATGTCTGAGCAATGTCCAGTCTTCCCAAAACTTCATTCTCTCCTATCAAATTACCTCTCTCGGGGTAATTATCGTATTTTACCCTTAAAGACACTAGAATTTAAGATGTTGTAACATTCCAGTATTTACTCTTACTAGTTTTGCTGCTATTTTCTAAGTAGAAGTTTTACTAACATGAAAGGACTTCAAAAATATCACTTGCCATTCAATCCAAGGTTAAGAATGGCAAATTTGTTGCTAAGTTAGACAAATAACACAAGATACCTACATAGCCTCTTTAACATTTTCCTAAGCTAGTTCTTAGGAACTTAGCTTAACTTGGAACTCAGTTAACTTCTTAAATGTGAACTTAGGACCAAAAATGAGAAGACAAAAGAAACAGATTTAAATAAAATCCATGTTGAGAAAATATGAGGAGAGATGGGATCTACGGGCTAAGAGATCTAAAGCCTATACTTAGTATCATTCTGTGCATTCAGTAATCAACAAATTTCCCAAGACAGACAAATGATGCAATGAACTGTAGACCAGGGCCAAGGCGAGGCCACAGCCAAGCAGTTGTAAATTTGAGAGGCCTCCTTACTTGTCTAGCAGCGAAGTTTTGGGGGTTGAGCCCTGTGCCGATTGCTCCAAGGCTGACGTTGGGTAGTGTGGAACCAGAGGGAGACAGCTTGTAGCTGGGAGAAGGGGAGAAGGGAGAGCAGGGAGCCTCATCCCCAAGGCACCCATCTTGATTGGAGAAAGGCAAAGTCAGCTGAAAAGTAGTAGGAGTTAGCCAATCACAATGAGTGTTGGTTAGTGAAGCAACAGAATGCAAGAAGGGACAAGAGAGAAACACTAGGAACAAACAGAGTTAGAGTGTATTAGCAATAAACGAGGATGGAATCTGGATTTGATAAGAGTCATTATACTTGGCCCAAAAGACACCATCTGTCATCTCTGATACGGATTTTTTTCTTATCCTCTAAATCAGTAACACATTCTGTCCATTGCACTAGGATAAAATTGCCAGATACTTTACTTTTATGCTTCTAACGCTGATTACTCTACGTGGCTGCTGAAAGAGAAGCCAGAGTAATCTTCCTGTGAATCTGCTGCTGCCTGGAACAGCAGCATCAGCGTAAAACTTCTGGTTTTCATTGCTTTCTGCAGAGCCAGGGCCATGGCAAGTCAGTATTCTCAATCAAGGAATTAGTTCCTCCATTAGGAATGATAAAAATCAAAACAAATAGGTATGCACGACTTCTTTCAATAAGGTAGTTGAGAATTTGGACAGTATACCACTGTAACTAAAAACAGGTCACTAGGGACATGGAGAAAGAACAAAGGAACTCTCTTAGAAATAACAAAAGAGAAAGTTCTGAGGCTGGAAGGCAAGGCCTTAGGAGATATGGATTGTTTGCACAAGATCCCCAATTTAATTTCTCATTGTACAGCAGCAGAGAAAAGAATTCAGAATAAATTTGTCTCTCAAATTTCTTCTACATGTTTCGAGTGTGCATTTCCCGTACTGTAAAAAGTCAGACCATTCATTCCCCCCCTCCCTTCCAAACTTCATAAAAATTCTAAAGACTCAGACCTTCCTCACATACTAAAGACAGATGGTTCTAGCTTCTGCCTAATCACCTGTTGACATTGAGTGTTTTTATGTCACCACTTATGCAGGTGATGTTTGCATTCTGCTCATTAATTAATTCAGTAATTCTATGCTTCCTCCTGGAATCGATTATCAAAAGAACAAATGGGAACCAAAGTGGTTCACATGAATTATTGTCTGAAACAAAGGATTTGACTCACCTTCTCGAAATAAGGCCCACTATCTGTGGTTCCCATGTCTTTGGAATTAGGTGGACGGAACCCAGATCGATCCTTCCTCATGATATCATTAAAATCCCCGAGATTCATCGCTCGCTTGTCCACGTCAAATTTTTTATCTGGAAGGCTCCCTGAAAAAGAGCACAGAAGAAGTGAAAATTTCAAGAACCAAAGTCTCCCTCATGACAAAGAGTTACCAGCCCCACTCTTGTCCCTTAGGTGCTGGGTGTAGCCCACAAGGGATCTCACTGGCTCAGGCTGCTTGGGGAACCCTCCCTTGAGCACACGTGGGCCCTTTTGCTCCTTTTTAAAACACCCGTATCAGTTGTAGTTTGTTTTCAATGGAGGACTAAGAGAGAGAGACTCAGACATGACCCAGTAAAAACCTGACTAAAAAAATATTCCCACTGGTTATTGACATGTTTGATGAATATCACTTGCTCATAGATTCAGTTGTCCTGGGGGAGAAAATTTGTCTCTTGCCCTTTTAGCATCTGCTAGATAAATGGGTGGGGCTGTGAAACAGTTATTGGGAATAAAAAGGCCTAAGAGGCACAGCTGTTGCTCTAGAATTTAGAAATCAGAGTTGAACACATTAAGTACCATGGTTATTCCTCATTTTCTTCACCACTTTGGAAATTTGCTATAATACACTGACATGATCAGTGCTCCTGGAAGCATGCTTTTTCGTTATTCTTAGATTTTAAAATATCATAGATCAAAGACTATCTCCCTTATGACCCAGGACTTTCTTCCTGGTTTGATTCTTTTTAGTTCCTCAAGGTGAGTAACAGGGTCACGGGGACGACCCCACAGATGAAGGGCAGATACCGCATCTGGCCCATTTGCAGTGGGCGAGCTCGTCAATAATGCAACATCCCAGTGCAGACGGGACTAGCAAGCTGAGAGCAGAGGCTGGCAGGGCCACAGGATACTTTGTTCGGCCACACACCGCAGTACTTTTTTTTTTTTTTCTTTTTAAAGATTTTATTTATTTATTTGACAAAGAAAGAGATCACAAGTAGGCAGAGAGGCAGGCAGAGAGAGAGGGGGGAAGCAGGCTTCCCACTGAGGAAGGAGCCCAATGTGGGGCTCGATCCCAGGACCCTGAGATCATGACCTGAGCCAAAGGCAGAGGCTTAACCCATTGGGCCACCCAGGCACCGCCACACTGCAGTTCTTAAAATCTGAATTAGCTTCCAGTATTTAAGTATCGGGTTGTCCATGTATGTATTTCTGGCCTTGCTTGTAAACTGAAAGCTCTGACAAAGCTGAACCTTTACTCTCCACGGCAGTATCTGCTCAGGGCTGAGCAAGGCTGAATCCTAGATCCTGTAAATGGGTACATATGCCCCCACAGTAACCAGTGGCCTCCAACTCCCACTTTCTTATACCTGGCACACACCATTCATTTACATGACTTTCCTGGATCCTGCAGCCGCTTGAGTTTTCAACCCCCACCTAGTGTCTAGGACAGTCCTTCACGTCTGCTGAATAGCACCCACCCCAACTCAAACTGAGCAGGGATCCAACGCGGCATCATTAACAACAATATATTCCACTCTTATTTGTGGAGTGATACACACCTACAGACAAATCCATTTTGCTGCCTGGATTATCTTCAGTTTGACTCTGAAAAAGAAGCAACAGGGAGGGACGATTAAAGGTTTGAATTCAATGTCTGGATCAGAGAAAAAAAATGGCATTATTTACATGAGAGCTGTGGCATTGACGGGCACTATACAAGGTCCTTTGATGTGAACCTTACACTGGGATGAAAACAAGATCATTCGGGTTACGACTAATTTGATTGCCATTGGTGTCTATACTCCAAAATTCAATTTTCACACAGAATTAGCTTCAGTAATTCTATGGACACAGCAATAGCTAAATAGCCGCTTAGAGAAATAAAACCCTGTTCTCAAGCTCCAGTCGGCTCAGGATCAAATTCCATGAGTGTCAGCCAAATGATGACAACTTCTTCTCGTGACTCGTCAAGTCATCAAATCTGGAAATGTGCAGCCAAGTCAAGCTATTTGTCTTTTGGCAACCAGGGACGGGGTGTCCCCACGATGCTCCCAAGAGATAAGGGAAAGGAAAAAAAAAAAGTCCTCCAAGAATTCCCTATATAATTAATTACAAATACTTTCTCTAGTTATTTTGCTGTTGCTGCCGTTTTAAAAACTGTAATATTAAAACTGGTACAGTAGTTGTCAGGGAAAATTATACAAGTTTTAAGGCTTGGCTCTTTCTTCCTCTAGCCACCTAAGGAAAAGGGTACAAGGACTACAAACTCAAAAGCCATAACCATTAAATATTAGAGTAGTTTACTAAGAATAAAAGAATAGAAGACAAATATTGCTTAAATCAGAAACACTGTTCAACCAGTTTCTAACTCTGTAATGCTGTACTCTATGTGGCAGTGGTTTTAACATCTGTACTAAAAGTAAAAGCTGGGCTGTATTACACATATAAGAAAATGAAACTTACCAGCAATCCCATATTTGAAAACTGTTTGGCAAGAGGATTCATCCATGAATCATTGTTTCCTCCTTTCAGTGAGCACTACAGAAATGAAATATGTAACCTCAGAACCAAATTATTTTATCTCACTTCATATCTGAGTTGCATTTAAGTACTGACTGAAAATGCAGAACCAACAGTTTACCTTTTTGAGCCCAAATTTCCCTCTTTAACTATGGTTATCTTGATATGTAATCTATTAGGATGAAAGATTAATAAGCTTTAGTTCTATCTGAGTTTTCGTTTTTCTTTCGTCACACTGAATTAGAATTAACTGGAAAAATATACAGTCGGCTTCCCCCGCTCCCCCCAGGGGGAATGGCAGAGGGAGAAGCAGACTCCACACTGTGCAGGGAGCCTGATGCGGGACTAGATCCCAGGACCCTGGGATGATGACCTGAGCCAAAGGCAGAGGCTTAACTGACTGAGCCACCCAGGAGCCCAGGTCTGCTGGTGTTTTTACCTTACAAACAGAAGAAGGTCAATATCAGATCTTCTAAAACACAATGTTTGCATCCTAGTACTCTCCCCTTTACTATCTCCTTGTAACCCAGTTTGTAGTAAAAGAAAGAGTTCGATGCTAGTGCCTGTTATTTGGAAAATAAATAGGCACTAACCTATTAAAATGGGCTATTTAAGCTGGTCATTAGTTTCTGTGTGGAAACAATGAGGACTCATCCAAGTACCCTTCATCTGCTTGTTTAACAGTATAAACAACCGGGGTCCCCAGTGGGAAAGAGGCCTAGCGGAAGACCTCACTGATCTTACTGTAAAGTAAGGCAGATGCTGAGTTTTTGTTTCTTTCTCTTTTTTTTTTTTTTTAAAGATTTTACTTATTTATTTGAGATAGAGCAAGCATGAGCTCCAGCAGGGGGGAGGGGCAGAGGGAAAGGGAGAAGCAGACTCCTCGCTGAGCAGGGAGCCGGATGTGGGACTCGATCCCACGACCCTGAGATCATGACCTGAGTGAAGGCAGACACCTAACCGACTGAGTCACCCAGGTGCTCCTGAGTTTTTGTTTCTCAAGGGACCTAGTTTCTTCCCTAAACAGGACATCCATTATCAGCTCCCCTTTTACTTCTACGGAGGAGGCAGGTGGAACTGTGATGAGGACTTGGTGGGGACATGGGGTGATGGGGCTTTGTGCACTTGCACAATCTACTGATAAAAACTCTGCGTTTTGATGATGTTTGTTATGTCAATTTTATTATTCTTGAAAGTGAGTAAGTTTATTTCAGTTCAGTTACAGGTTTTAAGGTCAAGAAAGCCCTCGCTGGAGGGAGGGGAGAACTAACTGGTAGTTTTTGTTTAACGCAAACAGTTTCGGTTTTGCGGATGAAAAGAATTTTGTGGTGAGATGTGGTGATCGATGCACAATAGTATGAATGCACTCAACACTAATGAACTGTCTGTGCACCTAAAAATGGCTAAAATGGTAAATCTTACGTTATCTGCCTTCGATCACAATCAGTTAAAAAAAAAAACAAAAAAGCCCTTGGATACAAAAGGTCAGAATTGTCAGTCACGGGGCAGAAACACTGAGTTCCCACTGAGCCGGATCAATCACGTCTCAGGGCCACCCAGTGGGCCAGCACCTTTCCCTTGCTCGCTTCTGGTCAATCAGCAGTCTCCCTCGACTGTCTTTTCAATCCGACTCATTGGGAATTCGTAAATGACAAAAACAAAGCCACAGCAAGCCAGACAATATGAGAGTACAAAGATGCTGACCAGTTTATCTGAATAATTCCTTAGGAGGGAAACTGTGACTGGCTGCTTACCCAGGATGCCTCCAACAGGAACTATCTGTGTTCTCAGACTACTGAGCTACCCTATTCAGAACAAAACTGCATCCTGCAGTAAAGGGGATGAAGGCACAGCCAGCCCCCTTAGCCAACCAAAGACCTTCCAGGAGGGTACTTGGTGTCTGAAACCAGGACAATGTTCACCGAAATGTTTCACGGGGCAGCAAGGCTCCCATGTTGAAATTAAATATATGACTGCCCATTCCTTATTTCCATCAATTTACCTGCAGAAGGGAAAGAACGCCTCTGCTGAGAGAGTGGTTCAGGTTCAAAGACTTGTTCTAGATTGAAACCAAAGTTCTCATCAAATTATGCAAATCAAAGTAGAAACCAAGTTGCTCTAAGACAAGGAAAGCGACAACTTTTATCCCCCCTTTTTTTTAGTTAAGTAGGCTCCATGGCAGCGTGAAGCCCAATGTGGGACTTGAACCCATGACTCCGAGATCAAGATTTGAGCTGAAATCAAGAGTCGGATGCTTAGCCAACTGAACCACTCAAGCGCTCCGGAAAGTGACAACTTTAGAACACGACCAGGCATAGGATATAGATATTATCAGCTGGCTGATACAGCAGGGTTATGCACCGGCACTTCACTTTGTTGGAAGAATAGTTCTGGGTTTTGGAACTTCCCGAATCGGATAAAAACCAGTCATGCTGATCGCCACTGGAGAAGCTATCTTTCTTTGGTTTCTCTTCTATATATCACGGGGATTTACCCTAAAGACTTCCTTGGCTTTAGAATGCAAAAGCATAAAACATTTATAAGGTATGCCTTGAAAGCTTCCAAAGAGTTATCATCATATGGAAACTAAAAGTGAAAAAAATCTCCTCTTTGAAAATTCCACTTTGTTCACAACAACAGCTCTGTAGTTTGAGGTTTCAAGGTCATGGGGAAGGAAGATGAGGAGTAAAGAGGAAGTAATTATTTGCTCTTAAGAAAATATTCTCCCCCTTACTTAGGACCTCAGGGACTCCTCCATTAGAAAATTCTCAGTTCTGCCTTCTAAGAATGAAGAAACAAGCTCGAGCATTTCTAAAGTGGGCTACCTTCATTTGCTTCTTTCCTCCTTGTCCCCAGCTTGCTGAGTTGTGGGAGGAAGCACTTCCCTGAGAGCCGGCGGTGTTCCAGACTCCTCCATCATCCTCCTCTTCCCAGCTGGGATGGCGAGTTCCCGTCACTGGACCGTCACTCTCCCCCCAGCCGTCTTGCATAGATTTGGAATCTTTAGGAAAAGAATAGATCAATCGTATGCGATAGCTATATATGGCAATAACCACAATGATCAGTCCTTACGAGTGCAGCATTTGAGGTGTTTGTCATCATATCTAATCCATCTCTATGGCAAGGCAAACAATCTAGCCCCTTCCACATTCATATTACCTAGACAAAGGGTAGGTACAATTACAGCTTTAACTACAGACGATCCTAAAGAGAAGACATTTTTAAACTGAGAAGGTTTTGTGATGGAAGAAGGGTGATTCTAAGGTTGGGAAAGACACGGAGAAGTCCTGACAGTACTGCTCAAGCATCTCCTTGTGCCGAGGGTCTGGTTCATGTCTTCCAACACCCATTTTGGATCTATTTCAAGTTTATAGCGTGGTATTTCCCATGATGATACAACCAATTTTACAGTGAAAATCATGATGAAATCATCATCCTTATAAAGGTATTTCTATTTCTATGAAGTGAAGGAGATTTGTAATTTTTAAAATGCAAATTACAGACACAAGAATCAATTTCTAGAAAATAGCTAAAATTCTATTTCTTCATGTGGCACTATTAAGAGTCATACAAATCATATGATAGAACTGACAACAGAATTTGTTATTCTAGTTCAAATTTTGAGCATTCAGTATGACCACACTTTTAAATCAAAAGATAATTCCTTAAGTCTGCAATATGGCAGAAAAGAGATGTTGGAATACTTTTTAAGAAAATGACAAACAAGTGAAAACGGGCACTTGAAACTGAATTTTTCAACATTCCATAGCATCGGTTTACAAAGTTTTACAAATTACTGTGCCTACACATTGCCAGCTGGATCAAGGATAGCTTAGACTTTCAATGATTATGAATAAGTGTGACATGCTTCGTATAAAAAACTCAAATGAAGAAATCTTTGTTGGATTCAAGAAACCTTAAATGTTCCTATGTGGGTGGAAGTATGAAAGGAGAGACAAAGGGACAAGGAAGAAACAGAAGGATAAAGTCACTGAGCGGCAGAGACTGATCCACAGTAAAAGCCAGGAAAAGTCTTTTCAAATTATACTAACAAAGGGGCAGAGATGCAAAACAGAGATGGTGAGCAATATTTACGTTACTGGCAAAAAAAAAAGCACCACATCAACATTTCAAATCTGGCCAGATACTAAACCTAACTTAAAATAAAATCAACAAAATCAACTTATGTCTTCTAGACTGTAAACATGTTGACATTCGCAAAGCTAAGTCACGGTCATTTGCGACTGATGGTTTATTAAAAGTCCACGGTCCTCAATCTCATTGAAACGACAGTTTAAACAGTAGCACACGCCTCACCAACATGTTTGGCCTCCAGATCAACGGAGACTCCCTCACAAATAAGGCTGTACACTTACTAGGTTTCATGGCATTTGGAGCGTTGGAGGGTGTGTTCCCCCAGCCTGTGGTCGATGCTCCTGTGTCATCCATTTCACCCCACCCAGGACTGCTTTCGTTTGGCTCACCCCAAGCTGAAGTACCATTATCTGGAGCAGGTGGTGTGCTTTTGCTCCAGACTGCAAAGAAAGAAAATGGGTCTCTAAGAAGGATCTGTTAAAGGAAACATCCTAATATCCAGGGAGCCAGGGAGCCAGGGCGGGGGAGGGGCGGCAACGGTGGGAGAAACAGGCACTCCTGGGTTCTGCCGGCAGAAAGAGAACGGCTTCCACCCTCATGGAGGCAACGGGCATTGTCACTTTAACTTCTGGCCCAGTACTTCCACTGCTGGGAAATTATACCATAGATATACTTGTAAAGTACATAAACCTACAGGTACAACAATGCTCACTGGATCACTGCTGGAAACCATCTGGAAGCGACCTAAGCATCTATCAAAAAGGGACTGGTTAGGCCAACTGTATCACCCATGAAATAAACACTGTACACGAAGCAAATAAAAGACAAAAATGTATGTGCTAACATGCAAAGTTTTAAAGTATGATGAAAAAAGCAAGGTGAAGAACAGTGTATACAGTACAATCCCTTCTGTGGAAAAGCTATAAAGGATCGATATATTTTGCTACAGGTATGAACAAAATTTTTGAATAAGACACAAAACTCTAAGACATTACCTGTGGGAAGAGACCCTGGGGGCTAAGATTCTTTTATTTACTACATTTCGCTTTTCTATATAGTTTAAAGGTTTTTTACTATATGGATAATAATTTTTTTTCATGTTAGCAGGTCTTATGCTGGACAGGGAATTAATAAGCGATCTTTATTTCCTGCTTCATTCTTTTCAGTATTTGAGGGAGGAAAAAGAGAACTAGTTAAAAGCAATCATTTTCTAAGTGGCCATAAATACATTCACTGAACACTATGCTTACCCGAGGAGTGGAAAACTAAATATTAATTCTACCTAGAAAAGCAAAAACAAAAACTCCACCTGAAGAGTGCATCCCCTTAATTTGTTGAATTATATGCTTTATGGGGACATTCAAGTTGACAATACCAAAGATGGTATTACTAGCATTACTTTTAATTTACCAGGTATGGCCATGGTTTCTATTCAGAGGAAGAAGAAAGTTTAATTCTGGGCAACTGAATATCAGGAGAGAGCAATTTCTTATGTGAAGTATTCCACTTCCAGAGGTGATCTTTAAAAGTCATCTGGGAAGTGACTGTAACCTTCCAGATCCTGCTGTGCTACAGCATTCCAACGGCCCCTTCCAGAACAACACAAAATACTTCCCTTCACTGGGGAAGGAGAAACACAGAGGATATGTCCATGGGTAGAAACTGAATGGAAATCAGGTCTATTTCTGCTACTATTTTAATTCTTCATTTTTAAAATCTGGAGCATAGTTTGTTTAGCAAGATACATTTTTTGGATTCTGCAAGACCAATACAATTACCAAAAAAAAAAAAAAAACTTCGGGAGACTAACACAGGGATGGCCATCTTTTTCCTTTTGCCAAGAAAGAACATTAAAATGTACCACCAGCATCTGTTATCACTATCATTTTATAAAAAGAGAGCGTCTGTTAACAGTAGAGTAGGGTTAATGTAGAAAGATTTCCAGAACAAAACCAACTTGAATAAATGCAGCTTAACACCAATGCCCCGGTTTAGGATTTTTCCTTATTGGAACCGCAAGAAGCAGCCACTGCCTACCTGATGCTGATTTACTGGTCATCGGGGTAGGCAGGTTTGGTTCTCGAGGTGCTGGGCCCCCTTGGGAATTCTTATCCCACAGATTCACATTCTTGTAGTTATAACTGTTAGGGTCTCCCCATGCCGAAGTGCCATCATCGATGTCCATTTTCCGACTAATTGACTGTGGGGATGGCTCTTCCCAACCACTGGGTTCCTCATCCTTAGGGGTTACTGGCTGTGGCCCGCTGCTCCAGTTGGAACTGGAAGGTCGTCCATTGCCTGGAGGTGGTGGGGGTGGGCCTCCCCATGAACCGGAAGCCTCTGGTTGTGGTGGCGGTGGCTGCTGTGGCTGCTGTTGCTGTTGGTGCTGTTTATTCCAGGAACTGGGCTGTCTGCCAGTCTCAGTCCATGCTGGAGACCTTTTGCAATCTTCCCACCCGCCTTTGGAAGCTAGGCTTGCATTCCCACTGTTCCCCCAAGTTCCGATTTCATTCTGCCCTCCTTCACCCCACCCAGACACAGGTTTACTTGCAGAACTTTCCCAACTGCTGTTTTTCGCTTGATCAACTTCCTCTCCCCAACCATTCTTCCCGGAAGTCCATCCTTGATTGGGCTGGCGTCCCCCTCCCCACCCCTGATCCTTGCTGGAGTTCTCATTCCAGGAGGAAGACGTCTTTTCATCCGGTCGTCCGCCTCCCCAGTTGGAAGAGTTGTTGTTCTTGTAGTCATTCCAGCCTCCTGTGTTCTTGGGGTCTTTCCACTCTGTAGAGGCTGAGAGCTCCCCCCATCCAGACTTCATTTGATTGCTTTGGCTGGGTGCATCTCCCCAGCCCCCTGAGTTCTTGGTCTGTGTGGCAGCGCTCTCCCACCCCTCAGTTCCTTTGTCAGACTTCCCCTCAGGCCTTGGCACCTCTTCGATATCCCACACGGTGTCCTGCTTAATTTGAGTTTGGCCCCAGCCAGTGTTTGAGAGCACCCTGGGGTCCAAATCAGTTCGGCTCAAAAGAGTCTGTAAGACAGCCTGACAATCAGGATGTGTGGGCCGGTATGACCGACGGCCAGAATTGTGACTGTCACTACTTCCTGCTTTGTGGTTGCTTCCAGTGCTTTGACCTCCAACTTCACTTCCTGTGGAGCTGGAAGATCTTCCCCAACAGGGAGCCTGGGCATTGCCTTGGTTTTCAGGGAGGGGGTGGCCCTTTTGATTGTCCCATGCTCCAGTGCTAGAATTTGGTTGGTTTGGACCACTCCATTCTCCAATTTTCAACTCATCAGACCCAGTCGGCTGTTTCCATTCTCCCTGAGAGACCCCAGATGTCATTTTGTTCCCTTCACCCCATTTGTTGTCGTTAGAGTCCTGAGGGCCAAAGTTCCAGGACCCACCCGTAGACCTGTTATTGTTGTCCCAAGAGTCATTTTTTGACCCAGATGATTTCTGAACAGAAGCTCCTTTCCAGGAGTCCTCTCTATCCTTTCCATTGTTCCCATTGTTTCCAGAATTGCTTTGTCCAGAGGCTGTGTCAGTTCCAGAAGGCCCCCTAGCTGCACCCCAAGATCCAACACTCCCAGTCTTTCGATCTCCAGTGCTTTGTGAAGGGGCATCAGTGCTCCTGGAGGCGTTCCCCAAGCCCATTCCAAAGGGCATTCCCTTATTCTCCATGGGGTTTGGTGAACTTAAGTTCAAGGAGTTAGTGTTTCCATTTTTTGGTCCATCAGTGTTATGAATTTGAGCCTGTTCTCTGCCAGAGACAACAAAATTAACACCCGCATTTTCCATCTTTGACTGCTGTTCCCTGGATGCCTGACCTACTGTGCTAACCTGTGCACTGGAATTACTAGTATCCGTTTCCAATGCCCCTTTCCTAGAATTTCCTTCTTGGACCAGCGCTGGCCAGGCAGATGGGTTGCTATTTGGGTTAAAGTTGCTGAAGCCAGAGCCAGGTCCGACTCTATCCTGACCACTCACATTCCTCCAATTTCCTAGTCCATTGTTGCCCTCTGTAGTAGAGTTGGAAGATTGAACAGATTTAGTCTTAGGGTCAGATTTCCAGACCCCAAGATTACATTCGTTCCCAGAACTTGCAGACTGGCACTGGCTCCCTTTTCCTTTGTTACTAGTGGTGCTTCCTGGCAGAGTGCTCTTCTCAGAGCCAGGGTTCGAGGCACTGTTGTTATCGGTGGTGTTTTCGGAAGAAGACTCAGTGTCTTTGCTGGCAATACAAGGCCACTCTTCCATGTCAGACCCGTCTACAATCACCTTGTCCCGGATGTGAATTGGGTTGGGGGAGGCGCCGTTGTTGGAGGAGGCTCCCGGGCCCCAAGTGGAATTTGCATAATTTGAAGCAGCAGCACCTCCAAGGGTTGACTCTGGGAAAGAGATGATCTGATTAGTAACAGCCACACGTCACCTTTCCCCACAAACTAGCTTCTCTACCCAGTTGCCTGTCTTGGTTAACTGTGCCACACCTGTGCTAGTCATCTCTTTCTCATTCTGCGGGGGTGGGGTACTGCTAAGTGTCACTCCACAACGTTTCTCAAAGCTGTCCCCTTGTCATTCCTATTGATAGAGAAGGGCCTTCTTATATCATGAGACAATGCAGTAACAAGCTGAAGCTTTCTATTTCCAATCTACTCTAAGCACTCCTGGCTAGAGTAATTGCTCTGAAGCACCCCGTCTATTAGATCACTGCTGTATGGGAAGCGTCCACAAGTTTCTTCGTGCACAAGAACAAAGCTAAACTCGAGTCTGATCAAGACACTGCACAATCTGGGGCCAACTGACTTGTCTGGTCTAATCTTCCACTACTTTCTATGTGGATGCCTACATTCTGCACTCCTTGACAGTCCACGACTTGTGCCTTCTCACCCTGGCACTACTGGTTCCCCCGCTTGGATTCATATACTGAAGTTTATCCATCTTTCTGGGCCTAGTTCAAGTGCCATTTCCTCTATGAGGGTTTTTGGTTTGGTTTATAGTTCATCACTTGAAAATAACCTTTCCCTGTCTAAAGCCATTTTGCTCAGTGCTGGGGTACTGTGTTCCCATCTACCTTCCCCCACATTAACACAGAGACTCGCCCAGAAGCTCCCTCTCTTAGGCAGAGACCCTATCTTGCTAAGGTTTGAATTCCTCATAGGGGCCAGTGCTTTGCTGCTCAGTAAGCATCTAATGAACGCTGAATGCCCACCCAGCTAGATGCCAGACGAGCATGGATCACTTGCATGCCCAAGGAACTCAGTCCGATAAATTAGTTTGGCTCAGCACACATTTTGGTGTAATTTATCATATTCGGTGGGAAGAAAACTGATGTTTTTAACTCAGTAATTTCTTCTAAACTTGTTTTAGTTATTTTAACCAAGACACTTTAAATCAATAGAAGGCTGAAAAAATATTGCATAGAGCCATATTAAGTGTAGGAAAGTAGAGAATCTCCAACTCTTTTGAGATTTAGGGGGTCTCCTTGGTTTTAAGAATGCAAACGAGGGACTCATGTGTACAACCAGGCCTGGTTAGATCTGGCTGCAGAAACACCTGATATGACCGCCCCGCACAGACTTCCTTTTGCAACTGCTTATGAGGGGCCAAGAAGGAGGGGCCCTGAGGCTTTCCTCTGCCTGTTTTGGGCCTGGCCTCACGGCCACCACAGGAAAGTCTGCAGAGAGCCTGTGTAACTGTGAGGTTTCTTTCCATCTTTACTCTGCACAAGAGACAGTGACAGAATTTTCCAAGGCAATTCTATGTTCAAACTCAGAACCAGAATGAAGCATGCTTCAGTTAACAATGACCAATTCCTTGTTCTTGCCAAGGCCTGATGACATTCAAACTCTGAATTTTAGTACAACCTCAAAAAAACCTTGTAAGAGCTAAGAGGAAATCTGTTAATAAGCTTTAAAACAAAAGGGGGGGGAGGTGATGTTTGGGGGTTCTCGGCTGTTAGCTGATTTAGTATTCACCTATTAAAAACTCTCAAAAACTTGTAAAGCCCTTCTGCTAAAGATGCCTTATATCTACGTGCAGTTTTTTTTTCTGTTTAAAGTGGGCTTTATACCTGATGCGGGGCTCGAACTTACAACCCCAAGATCAAGAGGGGCACACTCTGACTGCGGCAGCAGGGTGCCCCTACATACAGTTCTTAACAAAACTCAAAATCCTCTAAAGAAACAATTAATTTTAAAAATCCAATAAAAAACTACAGAATGGTATTATTTGATATCTCCTCCCACCGAGATTCTACAGAGTAACCCAAGAGAAGATTCTCTCTCGGCCCCCGGTGCTCTGCGAGCATAAGCACAGGCAGGTAAGGTTTGGAACAAGCCTGTGTACCGGCCCCACCTCCAGTCGTACCCTGAGCACACACTTGTGCTGACGGCTGGAACGATGGACGCTTGGGTTTATAATGCGCTCGTCTGAGGAGGGAAAAAGTCCCAAATGGTGATGACGAGTGACAGCCACGTTAGCTCTCGTGCCAAGAGCACACGCTGGACGCTAAAACCCCGTTTCAGAAATCGCTGGTGCGCACTTCATCCTCGCCTATCTTCTGAGTGACCCCAAGAGTTTAGCTAAGGAAGGCTTTTCGTGGACCCTATACCAGGCCATACTGAAGACGCGCTGGCTTTAAAGCTGCCGCGGAATCCGTTCCCAGGGCGGAACCCTCACCTGGTGCAGTCCCACCGTCACCCTGCAGCAGCGTTCCTGTCACTTGTGCGTTGTTTGAGTTTGCTCCAGGTGCTGTGGAGGGAGGAGGCCCTGCCCCACCCCCGAGGAGCATGCAGGACGGTGGAGGGGGCTGCCCACGTTTTAGTAACACTTTGTGGTCCTGCTGGCAACGGAATCGCGGCGGCACCTCCCGAGGCATGTAGCGGGCGGCGCTTGGCGGTTGTCCGTTCGGCACTGCCACCCTTTTGGCATTGTTGCCACCATTGACTGGTGGCGATGGAGAGCTGCCAATTGGGCTGGCGGCCGTTGGTTGGCTTAAACTTGGTTTCGTCACTTCGGGCACTGAAAGAGAGAGATTGGGAAACGGTCTTTGAAACCAAGTACCTTTTTCTAAGATTGTTTTTCAGAAAGCTTACATGAGACCAATTCCCACAGGACAACCCTTCTTCCATCGTACTGCGAATGGACGTGGTCCTTCTAAACTTCTCTGCATCTTCAGTTTACTGGAGGGACGGCAGAGGTGGGGAGGGATGGTGACGCGGGCCCAAAGACAGCGATGCCACAGAACTCCATTCCATCCATTAAGCGGGGCTGGGAAGCAATCCCTGCCCCCTAAATCCCTGAAGGGCTGCCCAGCGAGTCTGAGGCTACATATGGGCACCAGGCAAAGCCGCTGGGAAAGGTTCAAGGCGCTCAACCGGAATGCCCTTGCCCTTTATCCACCTTCTTGAAGACGTACCTCGGAGAGACTTTTCTTGAAGTCCCTGGACTAGACGGGCAAAACACCTTTGTTTATGCTCCTGGAACACGCTGTCCATCTTTCTTCACCATGAATTTATCACATTATACTGAAATTCTCATTCATGAGCTCCTTACCCTCACCAGGCTAGGAATCCCTCAAGAGTGAGGACCCTC
Source organism: Martes martes (assembly GCF_963455335.1). Taxonomy (NCBI): domain Eukaryota; kingdom Metazoa; phylum Chordata; class Mammalia; order Carnivora; family Mustelidae; genus Martes; species Martes martes. Next base: position 8,488,383 of record NC_137895.1, read on the forward strand.
CTTTCATCTTTTCTCTTAGGGTTTAGCACAGAGTAGATCCCCACAGGAAACCTCAGCCCTGGAGAGTCACAAATCAATGGGTTTTGGTTTCTACAGCTACCTGAACTTGAACACTCTTGCTCTGCACTCTGTAAATAATTAGAAACATTATAAATTTTTTTGCTTGTGTCAAAAAAATTTTTTAAGGGTACCTTATATGTTTATTCCAACTCTTTATTTGAAATAAAAATTTCAGGGGCACCTGGGTGGCTTAGTCGGTTAAGCAGCCGACTCTTGATTTCGGCTCAGGTCATCATCTTATTAGGGTCGTGAGATCAAGCCCCTCCCTGGGCTTGGCAATGGGATTGCCTAAGAATACTTTTTCTCTCTCTCCCCCTCTAAAAAAGAAAAAAAAAGTAAAATAAAATAAAAATTTCAAATAAAATTGAATAAAAATTCCAAAATGTAGGTATTTTTCCTACTTATTTTAAAGAATTTAATGTTTGGGGCGCCTGGGTGGCTCAGTTGTTGAGTGTCTACCTTCGACTCAGGTCAGGATCCCAGGGTCCTGGGAACGAGCCCCGCATCGGGCTCCCTGCTCAGCAGGAAGCCTGCTTCTGCCTCTCCCGCTCCCCCTGCTTGTCTCTCTTGCTGTCTCTCTATGTCAAATAAATAAATAAAATCTTAAAAAAAAAAAAAGAATTTAATGTTTTATCTTACTTTTAAAAATGGCAAACAGGAAGTCTGGAACGTGCAGGGTGACTGAAAATATACCCTTTGGTTTTCCCCTCAACCCTACAGAGAATGTTCTTCGGCACCTCCTTTGCTTCATCCTACCAACAGACACCCCCCTCCTTCCAAGAAAATCTACCTGGCAAACAGAGGCTGGCAATGTTACAGAAATAGCCACTGAGCCCGGTAAGTCAGATGATTCTGAGGCCCAAATCCCTGATCTCCAGAGGCATGTTTGGGCCAGCTCTGGCGGCCGTACTGCTCCGACTGCTGAAAGGGTGCTGGGCCAGCATGCTGCTCCTTGAACTGGCTCCTTTATGGAGAGAGAGATATCAGAAGTCAGGGGGCCCAATCTACTCCCACTGGACACTGGTGAGCACTGTGAGTAACAAAAACAAATAGGAGACTGAAGTCACTTCAAGGCAACCCCTGGTCTAATCTTAGCCAATCATGAGGCAGTCCTGGGCCTCCCAGTAAGGAGGGGAGGTCAGAGAATCCACAACCTATGAGCAGAATAAAGCTATTTCTTGAGAAAATAAGTGGTCGTTGCCAGATATTATCAATATAGTAGGTTCTGCATGACCTATAACAGCCAATAGATAAAAATAACTGATAAATGAATGAAGATGAATTATTCAGTGATTCATTTTCTATCTGTGCTTGTAAGATTCCCATAGCAGATGGCGTTCCCAATCCCCTCTCCTCTTATTATGAGAATAAACAAGAAGTTGGCAAGGGCTGGGAGGAGTCTTCCCAATTGCTGTTGTTGTTGTTGTTAACATATTTATTTATTTGACAAAGGGGGGGGCAGGGAGAGCACGCACACAAGCAGGGAGAGTGGCGGGCAGAGGGAGAAGCAGACTTCCCGCTGAGCAGGGAGCCTGATGCAGGCTTGATCCCAGCGTCCTGGGATCATGACCTGAGCCCAAGGTAGACGCTTAAATGACTGAGCCACCCAGGTTCCCATGAGTTGTGTCTTTAAAAAAAAAAACCAACAAAAAACCTGAACATGAAGATGAGGTCTAAACTCTTCCCACATTTAAGTTACTTGAGTACAAGTTTCCCCATACTCGGACTTTAACATTTATGTCCAAGTGTTTCCCAAATCACTACATCCAACCCAGATCTCTTTCACCCTTCTTCCTTTTAGCCCTCCAACTTGTTCCCCAGCACCCCATTATTCCTTAGCTCAAGGAATAGAGTCATCACCTAACCATCTGCTCAAGTAGGAAACCTGGAAGGTGTCCTAGACTTTGTTCTTCCCCGCACATCATCCGATCATCATCACATTCCAATGAACCAAAGCATCTCTCTGATGCCTTCCTTCCTCCTCTACCACTGTTCCTAACCAGGTTCCTAACCAGGAGGTTCTCACTGCCTCCTCCCCGGACTATTCTATGCCCACCAGCTGAACCATACGTCATATACCAGCATTCACTCACTCTCTAGAGGCAGTCAACCCCATCTCTGAACAAACACTACCACCAGTGTGAGAATACACAGGTGTTTCTACCAGGCGTGACGCATACTGCAATTAGTTTAGTTTGTAAATTAACTACCTGGGGGGAACCCACCTCAAATCTTAATAAATGAGAGTAGACTCAAGGTTATCCCAATCACCAACACACATTTACTAAATATGCCTTCTGGGGTAGACTCCGAAGAGAGACTTGTGGCCAGTGTACCACAATGGTCCGTCACTCCAAGTATGCTGATGGGAAGGTGCTGTCCCTCAGCTGTGTTCAAGGTGGGGTAAAGGTCATGACCTGCTACTGTGCATGACAGTATCTAAAAATTTCAACTTATATTGAGCTGGAAGCTTTTCCCTGTTGCTTTGACTCTGTGAGAACAGGTCGCACTGAACAAAACACCTGACAGACATTTACCAAGACTATTAAGTGTCAGGCACCAGGACCCTTCAAATCTCTGAAGACCGTTACCTGAGCTTCCTCAGGCGCTAAGCCTTCCACTGAGGGTTAAGCATCTCCATGTGTATAACCCTTCCCAAGGCGACACAAGCTCAAATCGTTGACCAATCTGGCCCAAACCCCACAGGCTCCAAACAAGTTGATTTCTGTCTCTTTACACAGTGTGGTGCCTGTTACAGGAATTGCAAATCCCTTTGTAGATACTGTATTTCTATGAAAGGCACTTAAGGTCATGTCAGTCATTTTTTCTTCGAGATTTTATTTATTTTAGAGAGAGCTGGAGCACACACACAAGCGGGGGCAGGGGCAGAGGAACAGGTTGAGAGAGAATCTCATGCAGACTGTGCTGAGCACGGAGCCGGATATGGGACTGGGTCTCAGACCTAAGTCAAGCCAAGAGACAGAGGCTTAACCGACTAAACCACCCAGATGCCCCAGGTCATGTTAGTTTTTATAAATCAATCATTTCATACTGATAACTATACCATTAAGCCAACCATGACTCTAACATCTTTTTAACAAGGAAAAATTGCTATGTCCAAACTCCTCCATTGCACAGTGTTTCTAGTCCTGACCTTTTTTTAAGTAGGCTCCAGGCCCAGTATGGAGCCCAATGCAGGGTTTGAAGTAATGACCCTGAGATTCAGGTCTGAGCTGAGATCAGGAGTCAGATGCTTAACTGACTAGACACCCAGGTGCCCCTTTTTAGTCCTAACCTTACCCTTCATCCCTGTTATATCTGGTCTATTACAACAATCCCACAGACCCTTTGGATTCTAAGTCCAATATCCAACGAAGTGGGACATCAGCTTCTACTTTAAGTGCTTCATACTGTCTGCTACTGGGCAGCAAGGCCCTCCTCTAGGCCATGTCTTCACATAACCTCCACTTGAAATCTTATTCTATTCTCCAGAATTTTCTTTTTATAAAATAATGGAAGATAAAGACAGAACATAATGAATCTATTTTTTTTTTTCTGAAATATGGACAAATCTTACTTCAGTCCTCTGTACAACCAGAGACTTGGCACCAACAGTCTTTTTTCTCATAGGGTCTATTGGGAATAGAGGGGCAGATTCAGAGTTATGGGGAGACTGCCTAAGAAAGGCACCATCTTTGGGAAGAAGAACAGGACCCAGAAACATCAGCTGAGGGAAGAGAAGAAAGGGATTCAGACTGCCCAGACAGGCTTTTGGGAACAAAGATAAAAATGTGGCTGTAAAGTGGGGCAAAAACCCAGAAAGATCAGGCCCAGTGCTAGGCCCTGTCTTCATATAACCTTCACTTGAACTCCTGTTGTATTCTCTCCAGAATTCTCATTTTTCCTCTCCCTCTACTTATGGCCTAACATACCCCAGAGATAAATTTTATTTTTACTTCTATTTTCTCCCTGGTTCTACTAAATAAATTCCTTAGGAGATCTGAAACAGGCTTTCAGCTCACTTAGGGATTAACTTCTGATGGGGGATGGGGTAGAAAGAGTATGGAAACTGTGAGGCTATAATCCATTTTATGGCAGGTGAGAGAAAAATCCTAATTGGAACGAAAATTCAATAGTAAGTAGGAAAGGAAGTTTGATTTTTAAGATTTTGGCAGAGGGAAGAGGAATGTGTTTCTGAGAACAGACCCAGCACATACACAAAAAATCCAAGAATGCCTTAATGGATTTTCGATTTTCCAATAGAAACACCACTGACCATACAGAGCAGCTTGTTTCCAGAGCTCAGTTAGTTCTTGGCGTCATGAACGTTAGAGTTGTGGCCAAGCCCAGGAACCTAACCACCATGTTTCAACAACCACAGAGCCTGGATTTTCCAGGAAAATGCCAATACTCTCATCTGTTGTCTTGATAATCATCAGAAAGTCCTATAAACATAAATACTATGTGCCCAAATCCTTTCCTAGATAGTATGTTGGTTTAGAAAATATGGACTCTGTACTACTATCAATAACTCTATTATTATGGTAAAGTATAATTTCTATTTCAAACATACAGTTTATAAAGATACTTCCAAATAAAGCCCACTTCTGTGTTGGTACTGGCTAAAAGTACAAGAGGAAAACACTATTCTAACGAATTAAGACAATTACAACTAATAAATGTTCTTACCAGTTTATTTTATAAATCACTACAAGGCCCCAGACTACATTCTCCCTTGAAATGCATTTTTTTTAAAGATTTTATTTATTCATTTATTTGAGAGAGAGAGATCACAAGCAGGCAGAGAGGCAGGCAGAGAGAGAGGAGGAAGCAGGCTCCCCGCTGAGCAGAGAGCCCGATGTGAGGCTCGATCCCAGGACCCTGAGATCATGACCTGAGCTGAAGGCAGAGGCTACAAGCCACTGAGCCACCCAGGCACCCCCTGAAATGCATTTTGATTAGAAATACATTACAGTAATGTCTAGTCATCTGAGAATTTGTTTTCCAGAACTAAGCTTCCTTAAAAACTAGCACCGTCTTTATTAGTTTTCCATCATTGTTGGACATGCTTTGGCCTAGCAGTCAACAAAAGAAAACAAAACCAAAAAGAAGAAAATCATTAGAGGGCCTCCCATCACATCTTGGCTTATCCATTCATATCTTGGCCTATCCATACCCTCCTTATCACATCTTGGCCTATCCATACCCGGACCTTCTTCGAAGTTATCACAGTCCTAATGTGATTCCTTCCATCCAAGGCAGTGGTTCTCAACCTGGGGCATGTCCTGGGGTCACCTATAGAGCTTCTCAAAATCCAACTGCTAGGTCTGTGGCCTGAGACCATGAAGGTTTAGGAGGAGGTCCATACTTGTGTATTTGGCAAGTCCCTGCAAATGATGTCAATGCATACCCTAGCTGAGAACCACATATTTAAGTGGGCAAGGACAGGAGCCAGAACACTGGTCTCAAGGAATGACGTCTACCATTCTGCAGGGGAACCAACCAAAAGTGCAACCATCACCAGACTGCATAATCCAACCTGCACCAGATTATGCACAAGACTGCATAATCCAAATTAACAGAAGAGAGAGAGATCTGAAAGCACACAGACCATTAGGTTGGGGATGGCCTGAAGAACATCTGCTTCTGTTTATTATGACACATCACTAGTCTGTAACAGAGTTAAAATGTATTATTTTTTGAAAAAGCACATTCCTGGCTCTAGCTCAGAGGACCACCTGACCATCCCAGACATTTAACACGCCCTTTCAGACACAATGCATGGCATGCATCAAGATGTTTAGCAATCCTCTGCCGTTGCCATCTATAAATGAGCGGCTAGAGTTTTCTTTTTCTTACTGTTTTGAAAAGGTTCAGTTCAAAATCATGACCCATATACTTTCAAAACAAGGTATTACTTCTTCTAATCTCCTTTGCCTTCTAAAAAATTTAAGGCCAACTAGAAACACTACCACAAGTACTTTTAATTTGTCATTACTGCTCTTCAGTGGTTGTAAACAACCAACTTAATTACCTTGCACCCACTCTCACTAACCAAGTGGACTGGAGGCTGAGTCAGTAAGGGTGTAAAATCTAAACACAGAAGGTTCCAATGACTGAAAGAAGAAAAAAAAAAAACTCTTACCTTTGGTTTTTTGTTCCGTGACCTGAAAAATAAATTAACAGACAAAAGTGAATGAGATATGCTTTCCAGTTCCCTATTATAGGACTCCTGTAATTCTAATGACTTAAGTAATTCAGGCTATCAGACATGCAGAGATAGTTCAGATCCAGGAAGAAAGCTGATGTCCTTCTATAAAGATAATGGCCACATGTCCAGTTATAACTTACAGTTATAACTTACTACTATGGATACTAAAAATTAAAACAAAAAGCATTCCACTCTTATTAAATGATGAAGTACCTATACCAGGAATGCTGTTTGTCATTTTCACGCTATGACTGGAGAAAAGCAAATGGACAGAGCCTAGAAACTAAATTAGCCATAGAGACAAAAAGATCACCCTATGAGTATGGACTCAAACAATCAATCTCAAATCTAGAAAGCAAAAGTTCAGAGGCCCATCATCAGAGGTATCAGAAGCCATGGCAGAAAGACAGGATTGAAAACCAAGCCATACCACTTCCTGGCTGTGTGATCTCAGTTTTCTATTTATCTGTTGAATGGAGATTAGTAATAACAGTATCTCGGGTACAAAGGATTGTTGTAAGGATTAAATCAGATTACCCTATGCCAATGCTCAATAAATGTTTGTTGTTTTTAATCAAAGTTCATGAAAACAGTATGAAATACAGCAATGAGTGAAACATGTAAATTCTCAACAAATAAAGACTGCTTTGTTCAAAGTATTTCTTTATATAGTAACTAATAAATCTATGGAAGTGATTAACCTAAAAGGTTGGATAGGCTGAATGTAATAATAGGTTTTTAAAGAGTTTGGATATGATGATTAGGAGCCACATGGAAACTGCTTCTGCTATTGAGAGAAAAATAAAGAAGGGCAACTAATTATACATGCCCTATGATATTTAAAAAAACCACAAAAGGCCATGCATAAGAAAAACACCCAAAAGGAAATGCACCAGAATTCTAACAGGCTTACATTATTTTCATTACTATTATTATCGAGATCGTGCATGATTTTGACTCCCTTTTCCCAAATGTTAATCTTCTAAAGCATTTTTAATGGTTCTCTGACTTTGAAATAGAACAGAAGAAAAAGAAGTTTAGTTATTTGTGGCTGATAACCAGACCAAGCCACTGCTATGGGTGCTCATGAAAGCATGCCCGTCTTTGGAGTGTATGTCCTATAGCTAACCAACCCGCTTTGCAGTGGATTCCAGCACACTAATGCCCGACACAGAATCTGAATTAAATGCCCTAGTTGTATGACCTCCTGGAGTGTTCCTTACATTCTTGCATTAAAAGACAAGCTAATTCGACTCTATTGAATTTGTAGTAGACAGCACTTTAAAATGAATGTGTTTCCCTGTACCAACTGTTAGAGAGCTCAAGTCTACTGTGCAGTTTTTCTAAAACTCCGTTGAACCACAAATGAACTGATTTGTATCCACATACCAATTTCTTAAGGCAATTTAAATTTTATAACATTATAAATATTTCTCAGAATGCCATTTTGAAGATCAGTTATACAGGAAGTCAATGCCTTCCCAGCTGTAAGAGACAAACCCAAATAATGTCAACTGTTTCTTACAATGTGGGTTCTGTTAAAAGAGCTGTCCTCCAGACGGTGGAAAGCTGATGATCAAAGCATGTGTTCCACCAACACTGAACAATGGTCCTTTAGCAGCATCAGCTTAATGAATGTGAATGGAATCTTTCCTTGACACCTTTCTCATGAATGGAAATGTAACCCAGTTTACTCAGTGATGGCTCTAGAAAGAGCAAACTGCTCAGGAGAAAAGCTCAAGTTTAATGTGTGTGTGGAAATAACCTGATTTAGCTTTAAGGAAAAGTCCATTCTTCAAGAAAATTACACTGCCAACACTCATTCTTAACCACTGCTCTGTTAAACAAACAGTTTTTTTTTTTTTAAAGACTTTATTTATTTATTTGACACAGAGAGAGAGAGAGAGAGATAGATCACAAGTAGGCAGAGAGGCAGGCAGGCAGAGAGGCAGGCAGGCTCCCTGCTGAGCAGAGAGCCCAATGCAGGGCTTGATCCCAGGACTCCAGGACCCTGAGATCATGACCTGAGCCGAAGGCAGAGACTTAACCCACTGAGTCATCCAGGTGCCCCTAAACAAACAGGTTTTGAGTGACTCTTATGTACTGGGCACTGCCCTAACTTCCCGGAAATACAAATATGAGTAAAACCTCGAGAAACTGACAGTCTAACAGGAAGACAGACACGAAGAGATGATTGTAGAGCAAGAGGGTAAGCAGCGAGAAGGATGGAAGCACCGTAAACGGTGCTGACTGAAAGAATGACCACATGATAGAGCCTCTGGCACATTCCCTATGATTCTTTGCATCATAGCACATTTTATGCCTCCTCGTTGAGGCGCTGTCTCTACAATAAGGTTGGAAGCCACTAAGACAATCACATGGTAAGCTTTGTGCTCTTCCTTAAAACTGCTAAATCAGAATTTAATTCTGGAATGGCACAACGGTTCAGTATGATACAACAATATCCAAGGCCATGTGTTGGCCTAAATCCCGTGTCAGCCGATCTAGAACATTTTTGAATAAAAATGATTGAATGTTATTGTTCATACGTAACCATTTGGAATTTTATTTATGGTGATTTTCTTCTTTGCCATAATTGCTGAACCAGTTCTTCATGTAGATACAAGTACACAGTGAGAGTGACCAGCTGTATAAATGACATTCTCTGTCTAAATACCTAATTCGCTCTTGAATAAACCCACACCATCTTGTATTGTAAATCATTTTTCTACTAGTGGATCCACAGTAAAGTTTACAGATGCATATTTTATCAATCACATCCAGATGCTGATTATTTTCCAGTTGAGGAATACTATGACCTTTGTGAAGAATGAAGACAAATCAGATTGCCTAAAATAATCACTCGATTTGCTATCTTCTTGTTACCACTCTTTGCTCAAGTTCACCCATGTCCAGCCTATTAACTATTCATTCCCACAGACTGCAAAATCCAATTTTTACACCAATTTAGTTGATGAAATGGGAATGCCCTAAAGGAAAGAAAACTTTCACTGCGGTTCACTCTCCATCGCTCCAGTTGGAAGGTCAGTATGCAGAGGGGCACTGCCCTGACACATTCTCGCCGGTGGACCTGCTTATCACACCTCAATATGTGGAAGGGGGCTGTGTCTCCAAAGGCAAGTATGAAAAAATCCTCTAGGTTGTTATCTGACATCTTTATTCAGACTCTTTCCCGACATTTTAGATAATTCTAGCAAGCTCAGATCAGAAGCAACATGCTAAAAGCAGGTGCCCTGATAGCATGAGGATGGGATGGTGAGTATACCACCACTCACCGAAACACAAACACCATGAAAAGCAGACAAAACCTTAATGAGCATGTGCAGCAGTCTATTATATTATAGTACCAAACAGTAATGAATATTCCTTTTAATTAAGTCATGAAGAAAAGATAAAATTTTATTTTACATGTTTAATGTGGCAGGGTCATATGCAATCCAATTCAGAAAATATTTCCAGTATTGTTTTTTCTCCTGGCATTCAAAAATGATCTATTTCAGAAATTCAGAAAACTGACTTATGGGAATAATGGTTCTATCCAATAATGCTGAGATAACTTGTGGTGTCCCGTGACACCCCACACTGGTTTGTGTATGACTGCCTGCCTGGGGTCTGTTCTAAATCTAGACTTCCCTCTGAACCTTGTAACAGTTTCTACCTTCCTAAACTTAGCTTCAATAACCTGGCACTACAGCAGGGACCCTCAAACCTGACTCATAGTTAAGGTCCTACTTCCCAAGTGTGCTAGTCAGCGGTAACAAGAACTGGAGGCAAATCATTTTACCTCCCAAAAAGGCACCAGAACACTCTTGCTGAGCCAGAGCCTAAGTCACGCAATGCCGAAGAGTGGTGAGGTGGGGGGGATTAGACCAGGGAGGGGGCAGAGGAGCACACACTGAAGGAGGGGCGCGGGGCCCACTGGTCTCTGCTCGGACAACGCTGAGGTCCAGCTCGTCAATTAAGACTTGCCAGTTGACGGGAGCATCTGGGTGGTTCAGTTGTTGGGCAACTGCCTTCGGCTCAGGTCATGACCCCAGTGTCCTGGGCTCCAGCCCTGCAACGGGCTCCCTGCTTCTCCCTCTCCTATGCCCCCTGCTTGTGTTCTCTCTCTTGCTGTGTCTCTGTCAAATAAATAAATCAAATCTTTAAAAAAAAAAAAAGACTTGTCAGTTGACAGAGGTGAGGCCTGTGTCCTTTTTCTTTTACCATCACTTCTTCCCTAAGCAAGGGCCTCAACGCCATGGTATATTATCTCCCCCAGAGCGCTGAGCAGACTCTTACAAATGACAGTGCTGTAGAGGGACCAAAAGGAGAACACTGGGGTGAACTTAACAAGCCTTAAGAAGTTATTTTATAAGCTAACCTAAGAAAATGGAGATCAATTATGATATGAATAAGGAAACTCAGTAAGAATTTAAATGTTGGGGACCCTCTTGCCTTTCTCGATTTCGTTTACTGCTGTTCTCATTAAATCAGCTGCAGCACTCCTGAATACCTACTTATGGAAACAAATGTAGGTCTCCAACTTTCTCCCACTTTTAGATCTTAAAACTTTCAAGTGAACTAAGCAGCATTACTGGGCTGGCAGGTATCCAACCCAACTTACTCTAGATGTTGGGTGGATGTCAAGACAGACTTAAGTGATTAAACCCACCTTCTGAGTGGCTTCTTTTTTCTTTTTATCCTCTTTCTTCCTTTTCTTGTCTTCCATTAACTGTTCTTCCCTTTCTTGCTCCTTCTCTCTGTTAAAGTAATATCACACCAGAAGGTTAACATCTATATTCAGTCTCTTTGCAGCCAATGAAATGTTTGTAGATGGTGTGCAAACATTCCATCTCTGTGACTGAGCAGAACCCGGTATTTTACTTAAACTAAGAGGATGCATAAAACTCACCACATTTGGTTATCCCCCTATTTTGGTTTGTTACTCCTTTTACAAAATATGACCGTTTGGTTTTAAAGAAGCCCACTAAAGTGAGCTTTAAAGTATCTTCCTGAAACAAAACACACACACACACACACACACACACACACACACACTCAGCAAAATCCCTGATTTGAATATATGACAACATCTGGCTGGCTTTTAAGGGATATTCCTAGAATCCATGGATCTACAGAACACTCAGTACCTGGTCTTAAAAACACAAGTAGAGAACACATAAAACACAAAGCGTTAGCAATGTCAAAGAAAAAGATGTTTTAAAGGTTTTTATTTAATTATTTGAAGGTGAGGGAGAGAACAAGCAGGGGGAGCAGCAGACAGAGGGAGAGAAGCAGACTCCCCGCTGAGCAGGAAGCCTGACAGAATTTGATCCCAGGACCCTGAGATCACGACCTGAGCCTAAGGCAGCCGATTAACCAACTGAGCCACCAGGTGCCCAAGAAAAATTCTGTGATAGGCAACATGCCTCAAAAATAATACAGACTATATTAATCACGATACGCAGTTACATATCACAATTTAGGCATTTTCCCATGACATCTCCAGTGTGGTTAACATAAAACTCTACATTCCGCATTTCATATTTTTCTTCTATATTACTAATACTGGACACTTCACATGTTTTCTACTTGTGTTTTTAAGGTGGGTACCAAGCATCCTATAAATCCGTGTATCCCTTCCTGAATGAGTTCACGGCTGCAGCTTCGTAGACATGTGCATTAAGACCACCAATGAGAGCAAAAATGATCCACGGCACTGAACATTCTAGTTGAACATGTGCTGAATCTTAAGAAATTAAGATAATGTAATTGATGCTTCACATGTAAAAGAATGTAATATTTAGACTCCTATACCCTGTAACATGCGTCTGAATGTAATGTATACAGAAGGCTGCCAACCTCCACTCCGTGCAGCAAATGGGAAGAGCGCATCGCCAAAACTACTGCTGCTGCTTCCAAGCTCAAGGCAGGGCCCAACGCCACTCTCTGAATGGCGGAGCTAGAAGGAGACCGAGACCTGGAACCCAGTTCCCCAACAGTACCGAACAGATACTTAGGATTTTAGGTGATCCAGCACACTAAACTCACGGGTTCACAGATACCATCCAGAAAAATGCCAAGTTCAAAGTCAGACACATGAAAGAAAAACTTGAAGTAAATGTTTGCTGGCGTGGCAAAAGCCACAAAGACAGTTCCTGAAGGACTCGAGTCAGGGAGTGGTGATGCCTCAAGCTGTACAAAGAACTGACCATCAACACTGTAGCCGGCTCTCCTGACCGGGTAATGCTTCGTTTCTAGAAAACGAGAACTAAATGACAACAATAAAGGACCAGGTGTTCTCCCTACGTGCCAAGTCTCCTGGGGTTCTGTCCATGTTCACAAATACTGGCCCTTCTCCCTCCGCGCCTCTGGCATAGACATACAAAAGCCTGATGTGCACAATTCACACCCCAAAGGTAACGTCAACGGAAACTTTACAAACACCATCAAGGAAGAGGTTTTACTGTGATTCCTGTAGGTTGAATGCTGGAACTCTGTGGAGTCAGATGATGTGTCCCTCAGTTTCAGCAGGAACTCGTGGTGGAAATCCACCCGCGGCAGTGCACCACTTCTAGAACGTGGCATTATGAAAACTGGCAAGATAGAGGCTGACCATCTAAGGCAGGCTGGCCAGGGATCCTGCTGTAGTTGCTTCCCCTGGATGGAAGTGGGAGAAGATGGGATTCCTCACGACCCAGTTACTGTAACTCAGTTCCTGTATTTTAAAGTGCAATGGACGACTGAGAAAGAGCAACACAGTCTGAAAATCTGTTTAAATATCCAATGCTTTAAAAAGCAGTGAATTGCAATTTCTTTCTGTATCTATTCTAAAAAGTTTATTTTAAAAACTCAATGTAAAAACTCAATGTAAAAAAAAAGCAAAGTAAGTCTTTAATGAAACACATTCTTCAAAACAACTAACCTTTTCAAGTATTTTTTTCCTATAAACAGGTAATTCAGGGAAAGGGACTGAAATTCATATTCGCTACAAGATTTATTTCCAAAATAAATATTTTTCAAAGCTTTCCAGGAGACAGGCTGAGCTTTCACCGTGATCTTTTACTGCTTATATTGGTAGAATTGAGTTTTCTCTTTATATTTCACTTCCTTAGGAAGAATTTACTTTCCCAAACCAAACCTGACTTAAAAACCTGCCATTTAGGGACGCCTGGGTGGCTCAGTCATTAAGCATCTGCCTTTGGCTCAGGTCATGGTCCCAGGGTCCTGGGACTGAGCCCAGCATCAGGCTCCCTGGTCAGTGGGAAGCCTGCTTCTCCCTCTCCCACTCCCCGTTTGTGTTCCCTCTCTCGCTGTGTCTCTCTCTGTCAAATAAATAAAATCTAAAAAAAAAACCAAACCTGCCATTTACTTAATGATGAATCAAAAAGTACAGAGTTCACCTTTCTTCTCATCCAGTTGTGTTCTACCCTGGCTGCATCATTGGGGAGCTTTAAAATATCCCATGCTGCACCAGAACCCAAGAGAGCAAAGAGGGCATCCACGAAGGGAAGACGGTTACATACAGGGGGACTGATTAATCTATCTATCTATATATTTTTAAAGATTTTATTTATTTATTTGACAGAGAGAGAGATCACAGGTAGGCAAAGAGGCAAGCAGAGAGGGGGGGGTAAAGCAGGCTCCCTGCTGAGCAGAGAGCCCGATGCGGGGCTCGATCCCAGAACCCTGAGATCATGATCTGAGCCGAAGGCAGAAACTTGAGCCACCCAGGTGCCCCAAATCAATAAATATATTAATGATGATGACAACCAGGTTTCTCACTGTTGAAAAAGTAGTTACCAAAATGGAAAAGGAAAAAGCTCAAAAGAGTCCTGTGGAGTTGAATCAGAATTAGTTATTGGCAACAACTCATGGTTTTTAACATATAGAGAAAGATGTAACAATAAACACAGATGTGATTTTTGCGAGCCCACATGTGTGTATATTCCTTCATGTATGCAAACACACACACACACACACACACCCCTAGCTCTGTCACTGAAAGGGCTTGGGAAGAAGCAACACCCCAATAGCAATGAACAAACCTAGTACCCAGACTGTGGCTTCTAAATATCTTTCTTAAAAAGAACTAAAGTTCTTTTTTAGAAGAGCTAATTTGGGGCTAGGGCAAAGGAAGTACAAAGTGAGTGTGGAATGCTCGTTGCCAAGAAGCAAGGAAATGTTCAACAAATAATGGGGCATGTCAAATGGCTGCAGAGACCAGTTTGAAGGGGCTCCTATAAGCTAAATCTGGGACAGTATGCACATAAAAAATAATGATGGTAAGAAATTATAAGCCATTGTGTAAAATAGGAAAACATGAGTCCATTCAGACAGAAATAAGTAAATGAGTAAGTTAAAAGTGAAAGAAATGGAATATTCACGTAGTTTTAAGGTACCTCCCTATGAAAATACTTATTAATTAGAAAGGAGATAAGAATAAGTACACAGAGAAGCCTGGCAGACACCACCTTAATATCAAGTAAAACACACGAGCATCATTGTAATGGGATAAACTGAAACTGTGAGTTGCCTGATTAGATGCTCTGAGAACACAGAATCTCTTCTACGATATTCCTCTCAAGTATGTATAACCTGAAAATTATCAGGAGGAAATGCCAGAGAACCTCAAATTGAGAGGCATTTTACCAAATAATGGGTCTGCAATCTTCAAAAGTTTCAGGATCACTGAACCTCAAGGAAACAGGAGATTTAACGAGACAAAATAACCAAATGCTAAGTGTGATACTTTTGCTATAAGGGCTATTTTTGGGCTAAGTGTCAAACTCTGTGTAGGGGCTGAAGATTAAGTGGTAGCAATGTATCAGTGGGTTTTTTTTTTTTTTTTTGATAGTTGTATTGTGGTTATATAGGAGAATGTTCTTGATTTTTAGAAATACACTAAAGTATAGGGAAAAGGGATACAGGTGATGGGACACTGGGACAACAATTTATTCTTTATTTTATTATTTTTAAAGATTTTATTTATTTACTCGACAGAGATCACAAGTAGGCAGAGAAGCAGGCAGAGAGAGAGAGAGGAGGAAGCAGGCTCCCTGCCGAGCAGAGAGCCCGATGCGGGGCTTGATCCCAAGACCCTGGGATCATGACCTGAGCCGAAGGCAGAGGCTTTAACCCACTGAGCCACCCAGGCGCCCTGACAATTTATTCTTAAGTGATTCAGGAAAAGTGTTGTTGCTGTTTTAGTCGTATTTACAGAATCGTATTCTGTAAGTTCAAGATTATTTCAAAATAAAACAAAAACAACAAAACCATTATCGGGGTAGCTTCCCAAATCAACTACATAGGAATCTCTAGGGAGAGAACCACAGCTCCAAATTCTGCTTTTAAGCCTATACTTTAAAAGGTATTTATAGGGGTGCCTGGGTGGCTCAGTCATTAAGTGTCTGCCTTCAGCTCAAGTTGTGATCCCGGGGTCCTGGGATCGAGCCCTGCGTCGGGCCTCCCTGCTCATCAGGAAGCCTGCTTCTCCTTCTCCCACTCCCCCTGCTTGTGTTCCCTCTCTCGATGTCTCTCTGTCAAATAAATAAAATCTTAAAAAAAAAAAAAAAAAGAAAAGGTTTTATACCTCAAACATCAAACCTTCCAGCAATCACATACAAGTGCCAGGTGACTAGCTGGGTCCCACTTAACCACCAACTGCTTCTAAGTCTAAACGCAGAAGAAATCATTCACATTCTCCCGCATCTCTAACTATGCAGCCAGATCCAAGTGTAAGCACTATAATCTAGAATAAATCTAGAATAGTAAAAAGGCAAAACTAGTTCTAAGAAAGGTCTAAGGTGAAAAAAATACAACAGTGTTTTCTTGTTTCTTTTTTAAAAAATAACCATTAATTGAAAGAAGAAGAAGAAGTAACTATTTTTTGAGAAAAGCAGTACTTGAATAAAGAGGAAAATAGCCAGTGTTCAGCTGAGCTGAGGCAGAGCAAGACTCCTGTTCTGCTCACAAGTTCGGAATACGGAAGAGCCATTGTGCTAACGTTCCTAAAAACCCACCACATCACACATTCAAAGGCTCCAAGAGTCTAAGAGTACACAGGGCAAGTTAAGAGCTGTGCCATCCAGACACCTCCCTAGAGCTCACATTCAAGATCATTCACAGCACAGTTCTAACTTCCATATTTCCCCTCATCCATTCCACATAGCTGATAGAAAAACCTTCCTCCTTCCGTGGCCCAATCACACCTTACCCCGTTATCAAGTCTCGGCTCAATATCCGTCTACCTCATCTCCAATTCATAGGGAACATGCCTTCCCCTGGACACCCCACAAGCCCCCGAGGTGTTGGCAGTTCTCCGTCACAGGCAGCATCAGACCACACGAAAGGACTTCTCTGCAGCATGGTGGCTTTGAGCAGGGAGGGCTCTGGGAACAGAGGCTGGTTTGGGGCTCGGCTCGTCTGTGTTTCGTCTCTCCTCTTGCAGGATGCCCAGGAACGGACCCATCCATTCCTTTAACAGACATTTCCGGGTGCCTAACACGAGCTGGCCCTTCCCCAAGCACTGGGGATACAGCAGAAAAAGAACCAAGGCCCAGCTCTCGGGGGGCTTACATTCCAGTGGGGGAAGAGAGGCAACGAACAAACAAGATCTACAACAAAACTCTGTGTATCAAGTATACACTTCCGGCGGCAACAAGTACCCTGGAGAAGACAGGTGGGGTAAGCTGACGGAGAGGGCGGGCAGGGAAGAGAGCACCTTACAGATGACGGTTAGAAAAGGCCTCTCTGGTCGGATGGCCTAAGAACCCCACTGAAGCGAGGGATTGTGTGGGTGCCTGGGAGACAGCATTAGGAGATGACGTGTCTGAGGAACCGGGAGCTTGTGTCTGAGGAGGAAGGGAGAAAGTGGTGGTTGGGGTCAGAGAGGTAGCGGGTGCTCTTCTTAGAATGACTGCATTTTTCGAGTTAACTGGAACCCATCTTCTCACAATTGAGTAACGATCACCACTTCCAAAATCTCTTGTTCTCACCTTCAACCAAAAAGCCCACCTCTCCTCTCAGGTGTCAACATTTCTAGGGCTGCGGTTTCCGGCCTCAGAGGTGGCTCGCATGCCTCCCTCAGAGCACCCACCACACTGAAGAGACGTGAGCTAGCACGTTTGCATTTGCTACCCATGAAGTCTCTGAATGCAGGGGAGCTGGCCTTACTTTTCTTAGGCACCCAGCAAAAAAACAAAACAAAACAAAACTAGGGACACATCAGGTCCTCCATGCAAATGTTACCAAAATGCATGATTACAGAGTGAGGGAAATTCTTCTCTCTCTCTGAGGAACATGTGTTCTATCGGAAAGCCATCACACAACCAATGAAGCCACATACCATACACTGAGTTACTATTATGTGCCAAGCACTGGGTGTACAACAGTGGGGGAAAAGAGAGACGGGCCTTACCCTTAGGAAGCTGACATTCCAGATGGGAGACAAGCACCCAATGCCAGGAATCATTACAAATGCCAGGAAGAAAATAAAGCTGGGAAAGAGGCTATAGAGGACCAAGAGAAAAGGGATGAGTGGGCTACTTTATACAAAATGTTCACAAAAGGCCTCTCTGAGGCAGTGAGAGACCTAAAGAAGAAAACTCTCCGGAGGGGAGTGACCCACCAGGCACAGAAAGCAGAAGGGCCCTGAGCTGGGAAAGTGCATAGTGTGAATTTGGGGCTTTATTCATTTTGGGGGCTGGGGGTGAATCTCCTCCCCTCCTTTACCCTCTCCTCACAGCAAACACCTCCACACACCATAGGAGTCTTATGAGCTTATATATAAGGTCACTCACACTAAAAGAACAGGACATCTGGGACGCCTGGGTGGCTCAGTTGGTCAAGCGGCTGCCTTTGGCTCAGGTCATGATCCCAGGGTCCTGGGATCGAGTCCCACATCGGGCTCATTGCTCAGCAGGGAGCCTGCTTCTCCCTCTGCCTCTGCCTGCCTCTCTGTCTGCCTGTGCTCACTCTCTCTGACAAATAAATAAATAAAATCTTAAAAAAAAAAGAAAAAGAACAGGACATCTATTTCTTTAAAGTTTCCCTTCTACCTCACTCATTCTTTTTTTTTTTTTTTTAAAGACTTTATTTATTTGACAGACAGAGATCACAAGGTGGCAGAGAGGCAGGCAGAGAGAGAGGGGGAAGCAGGCTCCCTGCTGAGCAGAGAACCCGATGCGGGGCTCGATCCCAGGACCCTGAGATCATGACCTGAGCCGAAGGCAGAGGCTTTAACCCACTGAGCCACCCAGGCGCCCCTAACTCACTCATTCTTTCTCTTTCTCTTTCAGTGCTTGCTGGGTGTCAAGCACTGTGCTAGGGGCCCAGAATTCAGCAGCAAATAAAATGCAGTGCTGCTTGCCTTCCCAGGGCTTTCAGTTTAACTTTTTCAAACAGCTGTTAACTCCCTCCCTTTACAACCCGGACATCACTGTTAGGGCAGGAACCTGTGTTCTTCGTGCTCTGCCCTCCATAAACTTTGGGGGACTCTGAAGACAGCTTATAGCTTCTTTGGTGTTTTTGGTTTTTTTTTTTTCCAAGATTTTATTTATTTATTTGACACAGAGAGAGATCACAAGTAGGCAGAGAGGCAGGCAGAGAGAGGGAAGCACGCTCCCTGCTGAGCAGAGAGCCTGACATGGGGCTTGATCTCAGGACCCCGAGATCATGACCTGAGCCGAAGGCAGAGGCTTAACCCTCTGAGCTAGCCAGGTGCCCCTTTGGTGTTTTGAAAGTACCAGAACTTTGGGCATATCAATTCATGGCCTCTGATAAAGACCAACTTTTCTCCACAATAGAATCATGACCAATGGTTCCTGAACTCACGTGCCCAAACCCATCATGCTTCAAACATCAGGTAGAGGCAGGGCTGACAATTTCCTACTTGGAAGCAGTAACCACCAAGATTCTGACTGGAGTGAAACGATTTTAAGAACCTCAATTCAGATAAACAGGGCTCATCCTGACAGGAAAATGTCTCTAGAAATAAAGAACATCATCTTTTTCTTTACGCACTGGATAACTGCCCAACAAATAGCATCAAAACGTATTCCTAGGGCGCCTGGGTGGCTCAGTGGGTTAAGCTTCTGCCTTCAGCTCAGGTCATGATCCGGGGGTCCTGGGATCGAGCCCCGCTCTATTTGGTGGGGAGCCTGCTTCCCACCCCCGCCCCCGCCTGCCTCTCTGCCTACTTATGATCTCTGTCTGTCAAATAAATAAATAAAAATTTAAAAAAAAGTCCACCTCTTGGTCTCAGCTCGGGTTATAATCTTGCGGTTGTGGGACTGAGCCCCAGGTGGGGCTCTGTGCTGGGCATGGAGCCTGCTTAGGACTCTTTCTTCCTCATTCTCTCCCTCTCCCCCCTGCTTTCTCTCTCTCTCTCTCTCAAATAAGTAAATCTAAAAAAAAAAAAAAACCCCAAAACCAAAAAACCAAAACAAAAACAAAAAACCCCCCACGTATTCCTGATGCTCTGTGGTAAGTGTGGTAGCAGTTCATTACCAACTCCATACAACTGAGGCAGACAGATGTGAACAGATACAACACATCCACCCAATACGTGAAACATGCCAGAAGCAAACCAATACTGTACAAAACACCCAACTCGTAATACGTCAACAACCTGGATAAGTCTCCAGGGAATTATGCTAAGAGACAAAAGACAACCCCAAAGGTTACATACTGTATGATTCCATTTATATAATATTTCTGGAATGACTGCTGTTGTCGGGGGCTGCAAGGAGGCGTGGGGCAGAGTAACACGGGTGTGGTTACACTAGTGATCCCTGGGGTAATGGAACTGTTCTGGATCTTCACAGTGGTGGCGAATATGTGAACGTACATGTGGTAAAGGCATTGGCAACTAAACACAGTATACACAAACAGGTAGAAATAAAACCGGGAAATCTCAGTAAGATCGGTGAGTTCTATCAATATTAATACCTCGGTTGTGATACTGTAGTACACATCTGGAAGAAACTACTGATCAGGGGAAACCGGGTAGAGGACACATGACTCTTTCTTACGACTGCATGTGAGGCTACAATAATCTCAATTAAAATTTTAATTTAAAAGGGCTTCAACACTGACTCATCTGTTTAAAATTTTCTCCAAGGACTTCTATTTTAAACCATTTTTAAGTAGTTCTTTATGAAAGTCCTGTAAGAGTCAAAAGGAATTTTTCAAATTGTTTAGTCCTGGTGTTCCCAGAAATGCATTCCCAGAAATATTCTAGAATTTACAATTTAGTCTAATATGTTCAAATTGTTATAGTTGTATCAATCAAGGTTCCTGGCCTTGAGTATATTAGATACATGATAAATATGATACCACAGGGGTATTTAAAACCTTCCTCTACCCTGTAATTCATCATACAATTCTTTCACTGAGGATTTTGGTGATAACATAGTAATATACGCTATTGTTTGACTCTGTGGTGGGTATGCGCAACAGCTCAGTCAGCACCAATTCCAAGCCACCTCAGGCCCACTCCCCTCAGAACTAGAGACTGAGATATGATTTACGTTCTGCCGATAAGGTATGCCTGTATATGAACTTTAGAAGGGAAACGACAGGGTACAGGGCACAGATCTTCTAAGGGAGCAGAATCCACACCTGTAATAACGGTTTCCTGAGTTGCAGGAAGAGGAAAATGTCCCCACAGAACCCTCCCCAGTTCCGATGTGTGGTTCCCAAGAAATCAGTGAGATAGTGTCACCACTGACTAAACCCCCGGGCACCTGGGAGAGTGGATTCTGCAGTCCGAACACAAGCGCTCTAACACAGACTTACACGGAGCTTTTCCAAAGCATGTCTAATACATGTGGCTCATACCTTTATTTCCTTAAAAGACAAATGGTTATCTTGGCAATTCATAAAACATTAAGAAAATAACTAGATCCCCAAACCATTAACAACCATAACCAACTAAGGATTAATGATACCGCATGTGTATCTGGGGTGAAAAAAATTAACAAAAGAAGTGCCATGAAAAGAGTCAAGCAAGTGCTCAAAGTATCCATTTAGAGTGTTTTAATTAAAAACGCACACAAAAAGAAAGCATGTTGGAACATATCCAGTCAGGCAGAGGAAATTACATACTAGGGTACTCCAAATATCTGTATTGAATCTCTTCTTAACATTTTTTTCATTTGCTAGTTCTGACTGAGAGAATTTAATGGGATGCTAATGTAATTTGTACCTGATATTAAATTAGTAGACAAAACCAAACAGCACGGAGGCATAAAAATCATTCTAACACTGAGTGGCTCATGGGAAGAAAATGGTAACATTAAACCTAGAAATTAAGGTAAATGCATTTTTCATTTAGAGGGATACAGAAATATCTCCTGCCTTCAAATCCATCATGTGACACGTGATAGGTGATTCTTTTGTATCCCAGGAACAAAATTTAACATAACTCCTTTTACAAATGGGTTATCTTCCTATATGAAGTTAAAGAAAGCAACGCTTCTCAAACTTTAACGGGAATCTCATTAAAATGCAGATTCTTATTTAGTAGATGTGGATTTTAAACTACAACTCTCCATTTCTAACAAGCTGCCGGTCCCAGGCCTTGACTTTGAATAGCACAAGTACAATGCACTTGGTTGTTTCTTTCCAAGAAAATACAGAATTGTAGTCATTTCTCCAAGAATAAATACTAACCTCATTACTATCAAACTTATGCCTTGTTATTCCCATCTGTGTTTCAGTGCCAAATTACAGCATTATCTTTACAAAGTTATATTAAAATGCAATTAAACAAATCATGGAGTACCAAGTATGTATGGAACGCCACTGAAATGACGCTAAGAACTGCTAGGGCCAAAATCACACACAAACAAAAAACAAAAACAAAACAAAAAACCGGATGAGAGCCAACCCTAAGGCGTCAGCAGCTGAAGAGTGCCCATCAAACTGCACGCAGACTTCAGAGAGGTCAAGCATGTAGAGGAGGTAAGTTTCAGAATCAGTGAAATACGGCAGGAAGATCTGTGCACACCTCGGCTCTGACTCTAAGCGTCTCAGAAATTTCCCACTTTTTGTATTTTGAGACATACAAGGATTAGACTTATTTAGAATTACTCAAACTAAATAAAATAAAATATTTAAAAGAACTTGTTTTCACTTTCAGAAATTCAAGATGGCAAAAGCTGTAACCGATGAACCTAAGGAACATCTCATTTGAAACCACTCTTCTTACACCTTATACGCACTCTTGCTAGGCGGCCCAGCGATCTTGAACAAAGGGAAACTCTTGGCCTTCTGTTTTTGTTTTTTTAAAGATTCTATGAGAGAGAGAGAGAGAGAGAGCACGTGGATAGGAGTGTGGGAAGGTGAGAGGGAGAAGCAGACTCCCCGCTGAGCACAGAGCCAGACACCTGAGCCCAAGACAGACGCTTAACTGAATGAGCCCGAAGCAGTGCCCCCTTCTCCTGACCTTCTATTCGATCTTAGTCCAGCTGTGCACTTCTTGCAGTGCTTTGGAAATGGTCTCCTTGCAGCTTCTGCCCACCGGTCCTAGGCCTTCCTTCCCAGGCTGCGCAGAGCAAGTGTTCTAGACATTGTAGTCACCCATCATGCAACCCCCAAGGCATTCCCAGTTCCTTCCGACACTGCCTGTGTGGTCTCGCTTTCTACCCCCTCACACTAGGGTCATTATCCCCTAAAACATGTTCCAGTTTGTATACACTCATCCAATTATTGGGCAAGGCAGCACGAGAGCAGGCCTTGCCACGTCCTCATCCCAGAAAATATACTACTACCAGTGCTGTCCAAGAGCCCGTGTGCCTTCTTGGAAATCACATCTTACTGAATTACAACCATCAAACACCCCTATTTTTCACAGTACTGCTAAATCACTTCTCCACAACTGGGTATGGCATCTTACAAGTAGCTCTATTAATGTCCTCTGTGCCAGACTGCTGGCCTGGCACTGCTGCCTCCTAGTCTTCCCTGCATAGCAGGAAAAGGTCTGGAACTACATTTCTGAGAAGCCCATTCTCCATTTGTTCTAGGTTAGATGGGCTGAAGTGAGGCACACCCATGTGAGATTTGGAAGGCAGAGTCCATATGCTCTGAAAACAGCTGCAAGCAGACACACAAGCAGCAGGAGACCGGACTTTCCACTCTTAGAGCAGCTTCCAGATGAGTTAAAGCCATACTGGAGCGGCAGGCAGTTGAGATCACTGCTTCCCTGGGAATCCGGCACTCTAATTTCATCAACAATAACAACAGCCCCCTCCCCTGAATTTTCCCCCCCAGACTTTCTAATGATTGTGAAAGTCTCTAGTTCCCTTTATTAAAGTCTTTCCTTCTTGGAATATACAGTGGATTCTAGCAAAAAAAAAAAAAGGTGGGGGGGAGGGTATTAGAATTAATAAATGACTTTCACAAGGTTTTAAAACACAGGATGTCTATATAAAATCAGTTGTATTTCTATAAACTAGCAACAATCAGGTACAGAAATTTTAACAAATCCTATTTAGTAGCATCAAAACTTATGAAATACTCAGGGATAAATCTGACAAAAAGTTTGCAATCCCCACACACTGAAAACTATAAAACATCGCTGAGAGAAAAATTTAAAAACCTAAGTAGGTGAAGAGGTATACCATATTCATGGATTAGAAGACTCAATACTGTTAAGATGCTGATTTTCCCAGAATTAATTTATGGATTTGACCCAATCCCTATCAAAATCCCAGCAGGTGGGGTTTTTTTAAATAGAAATTATAAGCTCCTTTTAAAATTTCATAAGAACCCAACAATTTTTTAAAGAGCAAAGTTGGAAGACTTACACAACCTGACACCCAAACCTGTTATAAAGACATAGTAATTGGAGTGCCTGGTTGGCACTGCTGGTGAGGCATGCAACTCTTGATCTTGGGATTGTAAATTTGAGCCCCACGCTAGATGTAGAGATTACCTGAAAATAAAATCTTTAAAAAAAAAAAAAAGAGTAACCAAGACAGTGGTGTGTTGGCATCAAGACAGATAAAAAAATTCACTAGGACAGGATAGATTCCAAAAATAAATGGTCAGAGATATGGACAAGTGATTTTCAAAAAAAAAGGTACAAAACCAATTCAGTGGAGAAAGGACAGCCTTTCTAACAAAGCACTGTGGAACAAATGAAAATATTTAAAAAAATGAACTTCGATCCATATCTTGTACTACATATAAAAATTAATTTAAAATGAATAGACCTAAATATAGAACCTTAAACTATAAGAAAATGTAGGAAAGAAAATTTCTATGAGAAACTTGGGTTAGGCAAATTATTTCTTAGGTACAACACTGAAAGCAAAATCCATAAAAGAAAAAAAATGGATAAATCTGATTCAAAATTAAGAACTTTCTCTTCAGAAAATGCTGTTAAGAAAATGAAAAGAGCTGCCTACTGGGAGAGAATATCTGCGAATCACTCATCTGATAAAGAGCTGACATCCATATATATTCCACATATATAAAGAACGCTCAAAACTCAGTAATGAAAAAACAACAACAACAACAAAAAAACCCTCAGTAATAAGAAACAGCCCGATTTTTAAAACAGGCAAAAGATTTGAACACTTCACTAAAGAAAATACACAGATGGCAAATAAGCAGATGAGAAGATGCTCAACATCATTAGTCATTAAGAAAAGACAAACTAGGGGTGCTTGGGTAGCTCAGCGGGTTAAGCTTCTGCCTTCAGCTCAGGGTCCTGGGATCAAGCCCCACACTGGGCTCTCTGCTCAGCAGGGAGCCTGCTTCCCTTCCTCTCTCTCTCTGCCTACTTATGATCGCTGTCAAATAAATGAATAAAAATCTAAAAAAAGAAAAAAAAAAAGACAAACTAAAGCCACGATGAGATACTACTACATGCATACTTACTAGAACATCTAAAATTAAAGAGACTGACCTTACCAAGTTTTGGCAACTGGAACTGTCTCACGGCGAGAGTGTAAAATGGTATGTATAATCGCTTTGGAAAGCAGTCTGGCAGTTTCCTACAACGTTAAACATAAACCTACCATATGACCCAGCCATTCCACACCTGGGTATTTACCCTAGAGAAAAAAAAAAAAGGATACATCCAACACAAAGACTTTGTAAATGAGTATTTGGTAATAGCTGAGAAGTATAAACTACTCAACTGTGCATCAGTAGGTGAATGGATAAACAAGCTATGGTAGAACTTCCTACTCAGCAGTAAGAAGAATGAACTGTTGATACACACGACACGAATAAACCTCAAAACTACAATCAGTGAAAGAAGCCAAACAAGAAGTACTGCACGTTCCATTTGTATGAAATTCTACAAAACCCCAAAAAGCCAAAAAACGAAAGAACAAAAAAAACAAAGAACCCCCAAACTAATCCATAGTGACACAAAGCAGATCCGCAGTTACTTAGGGGTTGGGGAGGGGCAAAAAAGGATAGGAAGGAATATTGACAAACGGGCACAAATGGACTTTCGAGAACAAGGGATACATTATCTTTTGTATACACAGTTCAAAATTTAACATATACTGAACACTTCAAACATGAGCAGTTTATTATAGGTCAGTTAAACCTCAATAAGGGGCTATAATAAAAATTAAAAAGAGGGTGCCTGGGTGGCAGAGTCAGCTGAGTGTCCAAGTCATGAACTTGGGGGTGTGGGATGGAGCCCTACATTGGGCTTCTCGTCCAGCTCCTCACACAGCAGGGAGTCTGCTGGAGATTCTCTTTCTCTCCCTCTGCGCCTCCTCCTGCTCTCTCAAATAAATCGTTTAAAAATTTTAAGAAGAAATAAAAAAGGGAAAAAGAACAGGAAGGGGAGAAGAGATCTTTCCTGCTGGAGTACCCTGAACGGCCTGTTTTCCTGGCTGATACACCAGCCTGAGTTCTCTTCAGCAGCTGAAATTTCACCCAGGCGGTGCACACTATTCCCTAAAACAGTACATCTTTAAATTGGGAGCTTCTGCATGAATAACATTCCTATGATGGGTATAAAGTTTCATTTTAAAATGCAATGAAAGCTCCTATAAAAGAAATCTTGGTAAATCAACGTCTGAATTTTTAGATCTTTACACCTTTACATTTCATTTAACATTCTGGATCACTATACACTACCAGCATCTTCACTGTATTTTCTCCTGAAGTTTCATTCAATTGGTAACACCTGATGGTGTGTTTGTGTTGTGACTCGGAGTCAAATCTGCTAATTTTTCAGCCATTCTTGTGGTTTTGTTTGCCTTAAACTTAGCTTCTTCAAGCTCAAAGGACCCCTTAGGTTTTAATGTGCTAATTTGGCGAATAAATCTTTATTAGCAACATTTTACTCCTAAAAGTACTTTCCCATACACTCCGATTAGTATGCCAGCTTCCTAAAGACAGCCTAAAATTAGCAGTCATTTTACAAAAAGCCCAACAGGCGAAGGGGCAACACCATGATGAGGGCTATACCACATACTCTAATATTTATATCCTGGAACCACTAAAAATCATGTTTAAACCTTAAGGGCCAGACAAACCCACAAAGCCAGACAGGCACTGTACCCTTGGCATTCAACAACAAAGAAAGTGGAAAGTAATGAAGAGTCTAAGCCAGGGCTTTGCAAAGAACTGTTCACTACAGAATAGTGATGATATAGGGTTCCTCAGCAGGAAAGAAGTTTCTCAATCAGAATCCACAGTTGCGAGGCACACATTTTTAGAACTGACAATTATTAAGAGTAGAGTGGGACCGTGTTCACAAACATTTAAGTGCTTGTTTTTATGTTGTTTTTTCCTCTTCTCTGCCTGCCTCCATGCATAGTTCAACACAATTATTATATTAAAAGAATAACTGACCTTTGAAATCAGTTAAGATTGTTAGCATTTCAACCAAAATGACAGTAAGTCGACACTCTATTAAAAGGCAGTTTTAGGGGTGCCTGGGTGGCTCAGTGGGTTAAGGCTCTGCCTTCGGCTCAAGTCATGATCTCAGGGTCCTGGGATCAAGCCCCACATGGGCTCTCTGCTCAGCAGAGAACCTTCTTCCCCCCTCCCTCTGCCTGCCTTTCTGCCTACTTGTGATCTCTTTCACCCTGTCAAATAAATAAAATAAATAAATAAAATAATAAAAGGCAGTTTTAAAGGAATCAGAGTGTGACATATGACTGTAAAAGTATGTGGTATCCAGACACATCCAGGAGTAACTCAGGGGCTAGGACATTAAAATGCCTGATGTGCTCTACACATGTCCATCCACGCCAGGGTCTCATCTTTGAAGATGCTGACGTGGAAGCCTCAGTCTGAGACTCAGATCCCTGTGTGCGCACCTAATGGAGATGGTACAGCAGGTGCTGGGAGGTGTGTTGCCCACCAAAACAGGGAAAGGGAGTTGGATAGTGTGTGCCCTCAACTGGGAGTTATCATTCTCAGGCTTTGGACTCTCCTTCCTCATTGACCAAGCTACTTTCTGTCTCATGGCTCTACGGTACACATAAGAAACAAGGCTAAATGAAAATCTTTAAGAAGATTCCTTAAGGGCGCCTGGGTGGCTCAGTGGGTTAGGCCACTGCCTTCGGCTCAGGTCGTGATCCTGGGGTCCTGGGATCGAGTCCCACATCGGGGTCTCTGCTTCGGCGGGGAACCTGCTCCACCCCCCACCCCCCCGCCCCACCTGCCTCTCTGCCTACTAGTGCTCTCTGTCAAATAAATAAATCTTTAAAAAAAAAAAAAAGGGAGAGAGAACATTCCTTAAATTTAAGGATGAAAAGGAGAATCCAAGTGATAAAGACAACTGACTCTCCTCTGACCATGTCTAGGCTCATGTATACACTGTATTGTGTTCAGAAGGTCAGAGGGCCACTACGGGTGTTGTCATAACACAGGTTCTCCAAGGAAAGTGACTGTTGCATACATTTCTAGACCTCTGCCTTATTAAAAAAAAAACAACAACACAGCATTTTATGTCAGGAATTAGATGGAAGAGATACGGACTTTCGTAAGAGATCACACAGTATCTACTGCAGACAGTGGGGGAGACAGGCAGTGCGTAAGCTTCCTGATTATGCTGCATTACTACCATTTTATTAAGTTTGTGCCTGTTACTCTAATTCTGGAAATCCTCTGAGAAAGGGTGCTATTTGTGACACTTATCTTGGTATTGAAAAAATTAGCAGAGAAGGAAATCAACTCTGAATTCAGGATTCCACAGGTGACAGTCGTACCCTACTTCTCAATGCTCTTAATTTGTGCTCTATTTTCAGAATAGTAAAAATGGAAAGTCTTGTTCTTGGGTGCCAGCAGTTGTCATTTAAATTTAGCAAGCTGAAAGATAATAATTGAATTACCTTGAAGAAAATGTGTATTTATGAAAGGTAAGCATGTTTAATGTTAATAAGTAACCAACTACAGAGTAAAGCTAACTCATGAACTTACATGACCCAATTCTTTAACTAAAATTATACACCATTGCAAAAATGATTCAAAATTTAAAATATGATTTATATATAGCCTTCTGATAACAACTAACCCAACACTGACCTCTGTTTAACTCTTCAGGATCAAATACAGATGGCTAACTCCATTTAAGATGATATTCAAGTATCCATATACAGTTTTGTACCTAATTTCTATGTAAGTAACCTGAGGGAATTTTTTTTTAATATTTTATTTATTTATTTATTTGAGAGAGAGATAGAGAGAGAAAGAGAAACAGCATGATAGGGGAGAAGGTCAAAGGGAGAGGGTCAAAGGGAGCCCAATGCGGGACTTGATCCCAGGACTCTGGGACCGTGATGTGAGCCAAAGGCAGTTGCCCAACCACTGAGCCACCTAGGCGCCCTTGAGGGAAATTTTTAGAGAATGATCTATCTACCACTGCAATCTTTAATGGATAATCTCAGTAATAGCTATGTGTAAATGTCATGTTTTTCCGAGAGAATACTTAAATTTCTCTTTAGGTATCAAGATCTTTCTTTCCCTTGTAGTTAAGGACTGTACTTTCTCAGGGCACCTGGGTGGCTCAGTGGGTTAAAGCCTCTGCCTTCAGCTCACGTCATGATCTCAGGATCCTGGGATCGAGCCCCATATTGGGCTCTCTGCTCAGTGGGGAGCCTGCTTTCCCCCCTCTCTCTCTCTGCCTGCCTCTGCCTACTTGTGATCTCTGTCTGTCAAATAAATAAATAAAATCTTATTTAAAAAAAAAAAAGAACTGTACTTTCTCTATATAATTTGAGTCTAGAGATTCTCTGAACTTATGCATGCAGTATTTCTGTATTCCTCCTGTTTTTTTTTTTTTAAAGATTTTATTTATTTATTTGACAGACAGAGATCACAAGTAGACAGAGAGGCAGGCAGAGGGAGGGGGAAAGCAGGCTCCCTGCCAAGCAGAGAGCCCGATGCAGGGCTCGATCCCAGGACCCCGAGACCACGACCCGAGCCGAAGACAGAGGCCTAACCCACTGAGCCACTCAGGCGCCCCTCCTCCTCTGTGTTTTAAGACCTTCAGTTTCCAACAACTTCTTCAAAGTTCTTTTGATTCCACCTCCCACAATTCCTTAGAAGCATGGTAAACTACAATAAGCAGAGCACCTTCCACCAAGGCTGCCTAGTAGAAAAAAGCACAGACTTGGAAGTCTAGCAGTTTTAAGATCAACTGTGTATCTTGAGTCTCAGACACTAATGGCACGAACTTGGGCAAATTATCTGGCCTCTAAGTCAGTTTTTGTATCTATAAAATGGGGGTATGCTACCTATCTTAAAGAGCAGCTGTGCTGATTAGAGAGCGTGGATGGAAAGCACCTAACAATACCCAGCCTGTGGGCTGCTGCTGCTGCTTCTGCACTGGTGTCCTCCTCCTCCTCATGCACCTTAAGCATCTGTGATGCACATAGCACCAGAGAAGGGCAATGGGTAATACAAAGAGGTATGAGATGCCAACTTTTCTAAGAAGAGACTCAGGGACCATCATGACTCTCCCTATAAAATTAGATACATACCTCACACAAATGAAAATAAAGTCCAGATGGAGAAAAGATTTAAATGTAAAGGAAGGAAGGAAGGAAAGAAACAACTAAGGCACTTGAAGAAACTGTGGCTAATTTTTCTTTTCATAATCAGAGTGAACAAAGACTTTCTTTTTAAAACATTTTTATTTATTTTTAATTTTTATTTTTTAAAAAGATTTTATGATTTAAGAAAGAGAGGGAGAGAGAGAGAACACAAGCAGGGGGAGAGGCAGAGGGAGAAGCAGACTCCCCGCTGAGCAGGGAGCAGGACCTCAGGATCATGACCCGAGCCAAAGGCAGACGCTTAATTGACTGAGCCACCCAGGCGCCCTTAAATTTTATTTTTAATTTAATACCCATACCAAGTGGGGGCTCAAACTCACAACTCAAGAGTCATATGCTCTACTGACTGAACCAGCCAGGCTCCTCCAAAGACTTTCTAACTAGGATACAAACTCAAAATCCATAAACAATTGCTATATTTGTATAAAATGCAGATTGTAAAAGTAATTGCTATATAAAAACTTTAAAACAGGGGCGCCTGGAAGGCTCAGTGGATTAATCCTCTGCCTTCGGCTTGGGTCATGATCCCTGGGGTCCTGGGACTGAGCCCCACATGAGGCTCTCTACTCAGCGGGGAGCCTGCTCCCTCCCTCTCTCTGCTTGCCTCTCTGCCTGCTTGTGATCTCTGTCTGTCAAAAAAATAAATAAAAATCTTTAAAAAAATTTTTTTTAAAAACCTTTAAAACAATTATGATAAACCTACCAGGAACAAATCAGTATTCATTGAGAAAAAGAGATTAACAACTTATATCACAAAAAGCTAGGTTCCATAATATATAAAGAGCTTCTACAAATCAGTAAGGAAAAGACCAACAATCCAATAGCAAAGTGGGTTAAGGAAATGAACAGTTCACAGAGGAAGAGTGATAAAAAGTTCTAAACATATGAAAATGTGATCTACTGCATTCCCTATAAAGGAATAGTGTATTAAAACTATATGAAATATCACTTTTCACTTACCAACTGTCAAAGACAAAATTTGGTAAAAACACAGTGCCATTCAAAGGGGTCAGGGAAAAAGGCATTCACATATATTGCTGGTGAGAATAAATCTCACTGAGAACCATTTGTCAGTAACCTATCAAAATTAAAGTGTACATAGTTTTTGACCCAGCTATCTTACTTCTAGGAACATATCACAGGAAAATAATTACAAAGGAGAGAAATTATCTATGTAAAGGATATCTGCTGCAACATGTCTGTAATGGCAAAAGACTGGAAACAGTCCATCAATTAGGAGATTGGTTAAATAAATTACAGCTTATCCACACAAGCTTCTGTAATTGCATATATAAAAGGAAGTTTTTTTATGCACTAATGAAAATAGATCTTCAAGATATATCATTAAATTTAAAAAGCAAGATGCAAAGACGTGCACTTTATGCTACCTTATGTGTAAGAAAAAGGGGGGCTTATATGTAATTCTTTGTATATTAATAGAGACTCCCTGGAAAGAAACATGAAAAATGAATAATACTGCTGTGTCTGAGGAGGAAATGCTGGGTGGTTGTAAGACAATC
Source organism: Martes martes (assembly GCF_963455335.1). Lineage (NCBI taxonomy): Eukaryota > Metazoa > Chordata > Mammalia > Carnivora > Mustelidae > Martes > Martes martes. Next base: position 8,520,218 of record NC_137895.1, read on the forward strand.
GTATACTCTTTTTGACCAGATAACTTCAGCTTAAAAAGAAAAAAAAAAAAAGATAGGGGCGCCTGGGTGGCTCAGTGAGTTAAAGCCTCTGCCTTCAGCTCAGGTCATATCCCGGGGTCCTGGGATCCAGCCCCACATCAGGCTCTCTGCTCAGCAGGGAGCCTGCTTCTTCCTCTCTGCCTGCCTCTCTGCCTACTTGTGATCTCTCTCTCTCTCTCTCTCTCTCTCTGTCAAATAAATTAATAAATAAATAATCTTTAAAAAAAAAAAAAAAGATAAAACAGCAGGTATTACCAACAGGGGAAATGGTAAAAGATATACAAGATTATTTCTTACAACTTTTTAAGCTTTTATTTAAATTCCAGTTAGTTGGGGCGCCTGGGTGGCTCAGTGGGTTAAAGCCTCTGCCTTCGGCTCGGGTCATGATCCCAGAGTCCTGGGATCGAGCCCCACATCGGGCTCTCTGCTCCGCGGGGAGTCTGCTTCCCCCTCTCTCTCTCTGCCTGCCTCTCTCTGCCTACCTGTGATCTCTGTCTGTCAAATAAATAAATAAAATCTTAAAAAAAAAATTCCAGTTAGTTAACATACAGTTTGTTATTAATTTCAGGCATAAAACACAGTGACTTACCACTTCCATCCATTACCTGGTGTTCATCATGACACCTTAACCCCCATCACTATTTCACCCATCTCCCCACCCCGTTCCCCTCTGGTGACCTCAGTCTGTTGTCTATAGTTAAAAGTCTGCTTCCTGGTTTGCCTTTTTCTTTTTCTTTCTTTCTTTCTTTCTTTTTTTTTTTTTAAGGTTTATTTATCTGAGAGAGAGAGAAAGCAAGTGAGGGGAAGGGCAGAGGGTGAGGGAGAGAAATCCTCAAGCAGACTCCCTGCTGAGCGCAGAGCCCTACAAAGAAAGAGCTCTATGCCAGGACCCTGAGATCATGACCTGAGCTGAAACCAAGAGTAGGATGCTTAACTGAGTCACCCAGGCGCCCCCTTTCCCATTTTTTAGCATGTTATTTTTACAACTGCATGTGAATCTACAATTATTTCAAAATAAAGAGGTTAAGTCAAAGAATCCCAATAATGGGGCACCTGGCTAGCTTGGCCAGTGGAACACGAGACTCTTGATCTCAGGGTTGTGAGCTGGAGCCCCACATTAGGTGTAGGGATTACTTAAAAGTAAAATCTTAAAAAAAAGAAAACCCCACAAAACCTAATAATCTGTTTTATTTGAATAAACAATATGAAATGGATCTGGAAGTCAAATGTGTGGTCAAGAGAGTGATGCTATCTTGAGTTCAGAAGATCACACTGTTAGGTGCGACCACAAGAGCTCTGATTCCTCCCTAAGAACTCTCATTCCCCACACAAGCCCCATTCCTCTCTGCTCCTCTGGCCCACTGCTCCCACACCTGGAATGCAAATCCCCTCTCTTTCTTTTGGTTCTAATCAAGGCCTTCAAATAGCCAAGCGATCTCCCCTGGGTCAGCTCCCGAGTCCCTCTAAACCTCTTTCTTACCGCTGACACCTCCATGTTTTGTGTGGTGGCAGAGAGGGAACCATACACAAAGATGCAGGCTGCCCAGATCAGCCAGAAGTGTAGAATGAAATCCTGAGAAACAAGCTGCAAGTGGTCAACTAAGAGGTTTCAGGGACTCCCTAATTTTACCTCTTGCGAGGGGGCTAGGAGACGGTGTGAAGACAGAAGGTAAGAGAGGTGGTCTGGGGAGACTCCAAAGAGTAAGAACTTGTTTTCTCCGCTTCTCCTGGGGCTCAAAGTGCCTGGATTATTAGGTCTGAGTTATCCTGCCTCCTGGCTACACCTTAAAATGGGAAAAGCGATGGATGGGCCAGGACACCTTGAAACTTCAGGACACTAGCCACTGAAATCCTTCCACTAAATCACCCCTTATATGGACTCCACGCTCACCAAATGACACACAGAACACCTAGAGGAAGGACAATTTGGTGCAGAATGTCCAATGAGAATCACAGAGCAAGGGGCAGCAGGAAAGTAGACAGGAGGTGTCAATAAACAGGGTTAAGAAGTTAGCCAAAACCTTCACTTAATTATACTAACTCCAAGAGAAAACTAGCAACTAAAACAAGTTTGCATTTATAGATTTCCTGAGCACTCAACTGGTATAGGACTATGGCTCCTGAGACATCAGAGAGACTCTGGAGACCTGACTTAGGAACAGAGGTAAGGAACACCGTCAAATAATTCATACACTTAAGAGAAGGGAACCACTGCCCTAAACAAAAGGAAACTACATGCTGTGGTGTCTCTCAGGGAATGGTGGAAGACTTAGAATCTTCTGGAATACAAGACAGAATGCTACAGGTGTCAACAGAATGGGGGGGGGGGGGCATAAGGTGGGAAGGGCAGGAAACGGGACACTTTAGAGGGATGCCGCCATCATCGGGAAAACCAAAGCTTCCCAGAAACAGCCAGGCCTTTTTGCTAAAAGCATGTCAGGTGGGGCTTTTGAGTTAAAATTTGCGGTTCGCTTTCCCCTACATGCCTGCCTTCGCTTACCCTTTTCATTCATTTTATTTGACATGCTCCGGGCCTTTACCAAATTAGATCAACGAGTCCAGTCTTGAAAAGCTAACAACTGCTCTCCAAACACACCAATTTCCCTTTTCCTAAAACAAAGCCTTTAAAAGGGAAGGGAAAGTGAAGAAAGAGAGCGTGTTCACAATGCCTGCCAATTCTTTTGGCCAACTTGGGTTTCCGCAATTAAGCTTTGCACTGTTGTATGTGCATCTTCTGTTTAAAAAAAAAAAAAAAAAAAAAAAAAAGATGAAAGGAGAAGGGACATGAAACACTGAGCACCAGAACTCAGCTTTAAAGGTGCTATAACCAAAAGGTAAAAAAAAATTCCAGGAAGATGAAATGATTTAAGCGAACACTTGAACAGTAAGTTGTTGCACGCATACTCACAAAACTATTCACTGCCTCCAGCAGGGGACATTCAAAGAGTCTCTCCCTCCCTCTTTTAAGTCACTCTAAAGCTGACAGAGTGACAAAAGCTCCCCAGTGGGTGGGGGTGAGGAGGGAAGGGGGCTCAAACCTCACCCCTCCCTCAAAGGGAGAGAACCGGCATCTGAACACAGAGCCGCGGGCATCCTCTGCATCTCCGCTCCTGGTCGCGCGCTCAGGATTCTGGCTTTGGCTCCAGGACCCCTGTGGCTTGTCTGCGGCTATCAAGGGTTGGGGCATCCTTCACCGAGGATTCCCGACTACACATGCCACCACCTGCAAGCAGCAGCCAGGAGAGAGGCAGAGGTCAGGGGGTCAGGGCATCCAAGATCCGGCACGCTGGATGCCCTACCGTGGCCGATTCCCAATGCCATCGGCTGTAAGCTGTGTCACAGTAGGTTGCTAATCAAGTTCCTAAGTTTACAGTTGATTTAAAAATAAATAAATAAATAAAGGGTCTCCCTCTGTAATAAAGTGTATTTTTCCCCCTGCATTCAAGTAGCGTTCCCCATAGGACATGCCTTGTTCCGGGGACTCAGCCTACAGGAGAAAAAGGCAGAAATGTGTTTGTAGTCCAGTACGGGCAGCAACCAGTAAACCAGCAGACCAACGAGGAACAGGGTTTTAGTCATGATCAGTACTACGAAGAAAACTAAATAGACAGGGTAATGGGACAGGGCAGACAATGGGTTCTTCTAGAAAAGGAGAAGGAAGTCTTCTGAGGAGGTGACATCTGAGGCCTGGATGGTGCAAAAGAGCCAGGGAGGGTGTGGGGTTTGGGGGAGTGGGAAGAACCAGTCTGAAAGGCTCCGTGAGGAGGTCAGTGTGGCCACTCTCGACACCCGGGCGCTCAGCCTCAGTCTGCAGGGTAAGTGGCAATTAGAAGACGAGGTGCTGCTGGGGGTGAGGGGTGGGGAGTCCGTGGACCATGCCTGGACGACAGGGCTCCTCCTGTCCTCCTGCCACAGAGCCCCTCTAGCCTTCCATCCACATTCCCCAGCCTGGGCCTCTGCTTGCTCAGCCCCGCCTCGAGACACCCTTCTGGCTCCTTCACACCCTCTCTTCTCCAGCTGCAGTTTCCCAGTTCGAGTCTCACCCCCTCCTCCCCTTCCCCTTAGATCCAATGCAAGGACTCCTGAGGGCCCAGAGCACTCAGTCATCTTTCTAAGCAAATACTGACTGTCCTACTAAGTGTCAGGCACTAGCCTTGCCCTGGGGATATGGAGGGGATCTAGACACAGGCTCTGCTTCAAGGGGTCTGGCCTGGTCTTCCGGGAGAGGAAGTGGTAAACACACACTTTCTCCTCAGTGGGGTAATCATAACAATAAAGTTCATTTGACTTTTAATCAGATAACTACCTCTGACAGCAACTTAACTCTTCTGTGGGAGCAGATGATGTCACCTGTCCAGATCAGCCTGAAAACTCAACAGCCAGGTAAACCTGTCTCCTGGAAGGCCCAGGCGGTCGAGCTGAAGCCTGTTGTTCCTTAAAAGTGTCCCAGTTTGGACAATGAACTCACCTCACCCATGAGGACCAAGCCTCCAGTCCTGAGCCTGGTCGCTAAAGCCTGCTGCTCGTGGGGCCTCGACTTACACCCCTGCCTCCTCTACCACACCTCCCTGTACAAAGCTTCACTTCCAGTTACCAGAACCCACTGCCACCTCCAACACCGCATGCCTCTTCTCTGCCCCGCGCCCCCGCTTGGTCCAGGAACGGCATTCAGAGAACGCTTGTTAAGACACAGAAATAAAGGGGATGCCCGTCCACCTGTACCGCAGCCAACTTCAGTCTCTCAGCCGCAAAAACTGTCCTGGCGGCACCTGCCCTCCCACTCAGCATTCTTGTCTTCACTACCCCCTAGTATCAGTAAGGCACTATGTAACAGGATTTTTTAAAAGATTATTTATTTATTAAAGAGAGAGCGACAGGGAGAACACACGAGGGAGGGGAGGGGCTAAGGGAGGGGGAGAGAATCTTCGAGCAGACACCCCGATGAGCACGATCCTCCGACCCTGAGATGGTGACCTGAGCCGAAATCAAGCGTTGGACACTTACCGATGGAACCACCCAGGCGCCCCTGCAGTCTGCTTTCTTAAAGCAACAGTGATTTAGATGTTCAAGTTCCAGAGGACCAGCTTAGAAAGGAATGATGTGGTCACACTATGCATTCTTTCCTGACATCTCCTTCTGCACCGCACGTTCCCAGCCCTCACTGACAGCGACACAGGAGGCAGGGTGTCTAGAGCCCCGGGCAGCCCACTCACCTGGCTCTGGCTCACACCTGTGAGAAAGGGAACTGGACTTCCAGATGACGTCAGGTTCCCTTCAGCCCTAACATTTTATAGTGAGTTTAGAGCATTAGTAAAATCCAATTTCAATAAAAGAATAATTTGGAAAATACTATGTGGGACAAGTATAAAGAAACAGGCTCTACTTTTTATTGTTAACTACAAAAAGACAGATGCCAATAATGCAGTGACGGAAGACAAGAAGCAGTAAAGAAAATGCTTCCGGCAGCCGGAAGAACTTCCAGAGTGCGCTAATGGACTCCCAAAAAAGGACACGAGTGGGGTATACCTAGTAAAGCAGAAAGATTCAGCCATGTAACGGACAGCTCGAGATGGTCCAGCAGAAAGGCAGGCAAAGGCACTGCAGTGAATTAAGAGAAAGTTTTAAAATGTTCATGCTGTAACAAAATCTCCAATTTCAGACTAATGACAACTCAAAGAAAGAAAGTGAGATAACTTCATGTTTGTCTTTTAAGGAAGGGGTGGTAATACAAAATCACAATAGGAATTAGGCTTCAAAGGGGTTTTCATGTGCTTTTCATCCAAATATTACAGAAGGGAGCAACCTAACATACCATGACTTTGAGATTAATAAGTGAACCCTGGGGCACCTGGGTGGCCCTGCTGGTTGAGTGCACGACTCTTGATTTCTGCTCAGGTCATGATCTCAAGTCCCATGTCCAGCTCCACGCTCAGCGGGGAGATTGCCTAAGACTCTCTCTCCCTCTCCCTCTGCCCCCCACCCTGCTCTCTCTCTCTCTGATAAATACATCTTAAAAAACAAAAAACAAAACAAAAAAAAACCTCTCTCTTGATTTAAAAAAAAAAAAAAAGAATCTTTTTTCATGGTTTGGCTCCTTGTCAGTATTTTTACTGAAGTGACCTAACTCATAGCAAGACTCACAGTAACCTAACTCACTTTCTCAAAAGTTTTTACCTTGTAATAAAAATCGATTCCCATTAAGATATCAACAAGTGGCCCCTTCCTACACTCAACAAATATCTATTTTATAATATTCCCATTCATTCAGCAACTATTTACTGGGCATATACAACATGCCAGGCCCTGAGGACACAGCGGTAAGAAAAGAAAGAAGGGAAAAACCCAACACGGGCTTAGTTCTGCCCTTGTGAAGCTAGGTGTAGTTGGGGAAAGAGACGTTCATTAGAGAAAACTCATGGAAACGTCCACTGAGGCCACAGTAGGTGCTGTAAGGGGCACAAGGTACTGTGTGTGCAGACCGGTCAGGGAGGGAGAGGGGAGCTCCTGAGACCGCAGGAAGGTGCTAAGGACGGAGGGCGTGGGAGAAGGAAGGGGTCTACGCAGAGGGAAGAGCATCAGCAACGGCTACAAAGGAGAAACCTGGCTGCTGAGGAACTGAAATGAGACCTGTGCGATGGGGAAGTGGAGTGTGAGAGCAGCGGGAGCAGCAGATGAGCCCGCCCAGCCGCCGCCCTGCAGGCCCTGGGAGCAAGTTTCTTCTCTTTCCGCAGAGTGCGGGAATCCCCCGCTGGGTTTAAGCGGGAAGAAATTTCTATTCCCCAAAGGTCACTGGAAGCAGAGAACAGTGTGTGTAGGGGCAAAGCTCGGGAGCCGTCCACGCGCACACTGCTGGCTCTGTCAACTTTACTAGCACCGTCAAGGCCCTTGCAGGAGACAGGCCACACGCATCATTTTCACAGAGAGGTTTTCATATAAAGAACGGTTAACTAGGTATAAAATGACTGACGAGTCCCTGCAAAATCAAAAAGAAAGAGACAGAGAGCGCACACTAATGCCCTGCAGAGAGAGCAGCTGCCCAAGGCTGGGGAGCAAAGGGAAGAAGTCCCGCCACGGGGCTCGGGGTCGGGGGGGGTCCGCACCTTAGAGGGTGCAAGAAAGCTGGTCCTGCGAGGTCCCTGCACGTGGTGGAAAAACTGGGGAATGGACTGAGCCGCTGCTACAGGAAGGAAATGCTGCTGCTGGAGCAAGGCTGCATGGCTAAGAGGAAACAGACAGGAAGAAGCCAGTTCCCTCTTCCTCCTCCGGCCTCGCCATGGCCCTCGCACACCTCTGTGGACAACGCCTGACAGGGCCAGAAGCGGGGGGCAGAATTTCAGCTTTAACACCCCGAGAGCAGGAAGGGTGAGCTTGGGGCTGAGAAACAAACACTTAATAACCGAGAGACCACAAAAAAAAAAACGCCCGACACAACTCGCACCAGCCCCTGGTCTTTTCCAACACGGCTGGATGACTCACAGACCACATTAAATCTTGGATACCACGATCGTTCAGACGAACCAATATTTTAGGTGCTGCTAAGAAAAACTGTCACCCATTAGACTCGCTCAGTGCTAAGTCTCCGTGAACTGTAAGACGCATCCGTATTTCAAAGATGTTAGAGGGCGAAGAAAAAAAATATATATTTCAGAATTGACAAAACAGCTGAATATTCTTTAGCAATATGTCAAATTTAATCAAAACAAGTCACTTATTACTGAAGAAGCCAGATAAAAGGGAAATACTGAAAACCAGGAGCTCTAAGAGGGATTTGTTTTGCTCTATTTTGGGGGGTTTGTTTTAACTTTTTATTTTGAGATCTATGGATTGACACACAGAGATCCCGTATACCATTCACTCAGTTTCTTCCAGGGGCAAGTCTTACATGACTGTAGCAGAACATCACAAACAGGAAACTGGCACTGGTGTAATCCAGCAATCTTACTCGGATTTTACTAGTTTTTATGTGCTTGTTTGTGTGTGTGCGTATTTAGTTCTCTGCCACTTGTCATATGTGGATTTGCACAACCATCACATCACAGTCAAGGGACAAAACAGCTCCGCCGTGACAGTCCTCACGCTACCCTATCACAGCCACGGTCATCCCTCTCCCTGACCAATACCGTTCTGCGTTATTTTTAAGGCGAAGAGCTTATATATTACTCTATCACTATTTGTCATATGAATTGAATTTTCTTCTGTATTTAAAGAGCAATTAAAGAATGTGGTATCTCAGTTGGCTTTGGGTTAACTATTCCTACACAGGAACACACTGCCAAGTGGGTAAAGACCTCTCCAGAAAAGGAAATCTCGTTTTTCAACCCCCACCATACTACTGGTCGTCAGATCCCTGCGCTAGCCCAGATTCTCCCCTTCTCCTGAATCACTGCAACCCTGAACGTTAGCTGCTATTATCATCCTTGTGACTGGGTATGATTAGCCTGATTATGTCTCTCCTGTTCCAGTTTTGCCACCCTCTGACACTTTTTTCACAGAGCAGCCAGAGTGATTTTTATAAAAATAAAATCCAAACATGCCTTTGCTTGCTTAAAATCCCTCCCAACTTTCCAGACCAAGCCTCATTTCCGGAGCCTGCCATTCGCAGCTCTTGGAGGCCTGGCACCCACAGCTCTCTGGCCTCTGCATCTCCAGGGCAAGAAGCCACTCGCCACCTCCTTCCCCTGGACACTCCCCATATCTTTCAGACTCAGGGTGCTCCCTCCTCAGCAAAACCTCCCTGATGCCCTTCACTGGAGGCTTCGTGCCCCTTCACCATGTGGGCCCTCTCTCTTTATTGTGAAAAATTATTCGTGACATAAAATTCACCACTGTATCTATTTTAAGATTTATTTATTTATTGACACAGAGAGAGAGCGGGAGGGAGAGAGCACAGGCAGAGGGAGCGGGAGAGGGAGAAGCAGACGGCCCGATGCGGGGCTGGAACCCAGCCCCTGGGATCACAACCTGAGCCAAAGGCAGATGCAGAACCGACTGAGCCACCCAGGCGCCCCCACTGTAACTATTTTTAAACGTACAGTTCATTGGCATTAAGTACTCTAGTCAGCTTTAACACAAGTTTATTACTCTAGATGCAGCAGGCATTAAAATGTACAACAGTTTTCTGCAGAGCGGGAGAAGGAACATATCAGAAGTTAGAAATTAGAGACGTCATAGTCTCATTTAATAGGAAGTGTTAAGCTATTAACAGTTAAGACATGAGCTGTCCAATATGGTGGCCACTAGCCACACCTGGCCATTTACATTGACTAAAATCAAAATGTGAAAATTAGTTTCTCAGTCACACCGGTCATATTTCAAATGTTCAATAGCCACATGTGGCTCATGGGCACCACATGGGGCAGCACAGATACCGAGTATTTCTATCACTGCAGAAAGTTCTACTGGATAGCACTGCTGAAGACTATTTTTAAAAGAAATGCGGAATATCCAGCTGGCGAAAGGCAAGGCACACAGGCAGGAGCAAAGCCACAGGCACAAGGGAAGCTGAGGCATGCTGGAAGCATGTAGAAACCCAGCACACAGAGACCACAATCTTGGCCTATGTCCATACCTAAAGGCCATAAAAACCCCAAGCTAATCTGTACCCAAAGGTATGCTTTTAAAAAAATCATAAATGCTGGCAATAAGGACACTAAGGAAAGTGCCAACAGCAGTAGGTGCAGAGGCTAAGAATGGAACAGTTCAGACGGTAAAGGCATTAAGAAGCCAACAAGGTCTCTCCACCGAGGACCATGTTCTGAGTCTTAAAGAACAGACTTCAGTGAGGGGGACAAGGTTAGCAGGGTGTTCCCGGCAGGGTTCAAGGTCATGGAGCTGGTAGGTGGGAGAGCCAAGATTCAAACACAGGTCTGTTTCCCAGAGATCTTGACCACTCGAGTAGATAACTGGGGGAAACCACAGAAGCCCGGCAATCGGACAACCTGAGAGCGGCTGGAGCCCTAAGGCCGAGGGAAATGACAGGAGATAAGTCTCAGATAAGCAGGGGCTAGTACAAAGGGCTTTGTCTCTCAGGCTAAATTTGGACTTTATCTTGGGGAGGAACTGTTGAAGCAATCTAATAAGCAAAGTAATGAAACCACCACATGGACATTTTACAAAGCGAGCCTTCCAGGTGGAGGAAGGTTACTGGGCCAGAGGAGAGACAGAAGGACAGGTGAGGCAGGAGTAAGGGAGACTTCAGGCTCTGCAGTCAGAACCCGGCCAGCTCCACGCAGCACACAACCCTGGACATGCTTCCTTCGTGTGAAAGGGGGTATCTCCCTGTACATTTTCTTAGGGGTGAGGGGCTGGCCTCTTCTGAGGACAGCTGTCAGGGTCCTCCTGACAACACCCCCTGCTGTCCTTTCTGGGCTGCCGGGGCCTCCTGCCGCCCTGCGGGGAGAGCCTGTCAGAAGGGACACAGAAAGAGGTGTTGCCCTGGGCTTCCCAGGAACACAGGCCGGTCAATTCCTCTGGCTGGTTTACCGGTTTGCGCTGGGTTGAGGTTGCCTGCACAAAGTCCGTGGTCAGGATGACACGGGACACATGGGAAGCGGGGGGCATGCTGTCTCACTCACTCAGGTACTCAGTCCAGGGGGTGTTCTCAGTACCACCCGAATAGTTCAGGCAAGAGAAAAGCACCTGAGCTAAGTCAGTGAGAACAAAGAGGAAAGATGGAATCTCAGAAAGATCATCAGGGAGCAATCAGCCGAAAGGCTCAGGGATTGACTAAACGAGAAAAGAGAAAAAGAAAGGTACAAGACGGTCATTTTCAAAGGAGGTGTTTTTGCCGGCCAGGGGGCATCGCTAATGTGTGGAACCGCATGAGACTTTTGTAGGGACAGGGCGCTACTGGCGGCTAGTGGGTGGGGACCAAGAACGCTGCTCAACACCAGACAACGCACGGGGCTGGCCCCTCAAACAAAGTATTATCTGGCCTCTGGTGTCAGTTCTGAACTTTAGAAACTGTAGTCTAGGATGGTTTCCAGGTTCCTAGACTAGGGTGACTGGTCAAGGCGAGGCTATCCATCAAGAGAGAGCACACAGGAGGACGGACAGAGGTCTGGGGCTGGGGGAGGTGCAAGAGAGCCTGAGTCCAGGCTGGGATGTGGTAAAACCCGTGTGCCCCTGGGGCGCCCAGACCGACCTGTTGAGTAAGAGCTTGGAAACGTATCAGAGGAGAGGTCGAGATGTAACAGGAGTCAGAAGCCTTAAAGTGCCAAGGTAGAAACCCAGGTCCCAGGAGTAACGAGTTTATCCAGGGAGCATGAAGAGAAGATGGCAAAAGACAAAGCCAAGGAGGATATAAATTTTAGCAAACCACAGCACATCTTCCTTATCATTAACTGAGTTAAGGGCTAGGAAAGATGCGTATGACAGGATATTTGTTACCAACAGCACGCTAACGGCTCCCAACCCTCACCTTTATTTACAACTAGAACTACCGCAGCAAAGAGGAACCCTTGGGAGCGTCCGACTCATCTACCTGTTTTAACCATTGAAAGCAATGCCTGACAAATGCTAGAAAAAATAATTTTGATCCAAGTGCTAGTAGTTCTCAATAATCCAGAAGCGGAAATGGATCCACAGATTCCCTTAGCAATTTATTTATTTATTTAAGATTTTTGTTTATTTATTTGACAGACAAAGATCACAAGTAGGCAGAGAGTCTGGCAGAGAGAGAGGAGGAAGCAGGCTCCCCGCTGAGCAGAGAGCCCCATGCGGGGCTCGATCCCAGGACCCTGACATCATGACCCGAGCCGAAGGCAGAGGCCTTAACCCACTGAGCCACGCAGGTGCCCCTCCGTTAGCAATTTTAAGCAAAGACTGTACAAGCCACACACCTTCAAAGCTATGTTATAAAGATCAAATTCTGTGTGTTCAACAGCCAACATTAAGAGGCTTGTTGGGGGTGGAGGACCAGGAACAGTGCTGGGTGTCAGGTAAGGGGAACAATCATCAGCACCTATGTCCCCACCACAAGTCACTGAGGGCATGGCATCTTCATGCCAGCTGTCTCATCTCACCTGATTGATCTGTGCAGTGAAATTGTCACACAGATATCGCCATCTCTGTGTTATATAGTTGAAGAAACCACTTTAAAGGTTTTCTGTGATTTGCCCATGTTCACATAACTACTTAAATGGCAGGAAAAGATGACAAGCCCCGTGAAACCTGAGGGGCAGCCACGAAGGTGGGAGGAAGAGCTAGTCCCTGCTTTTTAATACAAAAATTAGGGCCAGTCCTAGAACAAGTGGGTCCATCGGGTGTTTTAGATGTATCTGTCCTTCAATCCTTCATGCTTTGGGGGCTCTTACTACTCCCATTTTAAAGTGAAAAATTCGACTTTCAGAGACTTTCATTACAAACTTTTACACATAGTATGTGGCAGAGCTGAGGTTTAAACCCACATTTCTCTGATGCCCAAGCCCAAGTTCTTAATTTACTCTTTTTCTTTTGCTTAATACTGAATTTTCCCTCCTGTTTTGGTAAGATGAGGGTTTGGACTTTTTCCCTCACTAGCCAGATGACATGTCCAAACACAACTGGAAGAAATGAAAGTTAGTTTCATTTATTTTCTTCTTACTCTCTATTGAGTACATGATTTGGACAGAAAGGGACCGGAGTAAGCGAATGTTCTCAAGGAAGGCTGTAATCAGCTTTGACTAGAATAAACTGGGGCTCTCTTAGCTACTCACATTTTAAAGTTTTATCAACAGGAGATTAGGGACAGTAAAATCTAATGGTTGATGCGCTGAAAGAGAACCTAATGTGGGAAAGAAACATTTTTCCATCTGGCTCAATTACTTAGATGCCAAGAAAAAAGAAAACGAAAAGGAGACAGGCATATTGCTGCTTTGCTAAACATGTGAATATGCTTTCACATGCCACCAAAACCCCCTTCCACCAGCTCTGGGGACACAATGTCACGTCTGCAGCGGCACAAGCTTTCCCAATGCCAAAGTCATGGGACAAAGATCGCCGGGCCTGCCTTTCCCTTCTCCCTGTTTCAAGCATCTCTCATCTACAAAGAATTCAAAACACATGTAAAAATAAGTATTCAGCACTTGAGTTACTTCTTGGATGAAGACTTGACATTTCTGTTATTTTTCCACTCTTTAAAACAATAAAACTTCTGGGGTAATTTTTAAAAAGTTTTTATTGTTAAATATTTAGTGCATACAAAAGAACACCCATGTACCCACCACTCATATTCACTTTCAACTAAAGCAGAGAACATTCCCAGTACCCAGGGACCCCCGTACCCCTCTATGATCTCACCCCTTCCCACCCTATGAGTTTGCCACCCCTCGGCTAAATGCCTGTCACCCCCTTGCTTTACCACACAGTGCTTTGTAGCCTGAACAATGTATTTTTCGTTTTGCATATTTTTATAAATGGATCTGTACTATTTTATTCTTTTGCAACTTGCTTTTCCTCACTCAATATTATACTCCTGAAATTAATTTGCATTGTGTTACAGTTCGTTCACGTAAATGGTGTATAGAGTTTCATCATTAACGTACCACAAAGTATTCATCCATCCCCCTTTTGACAGACATTTAGATTTCCAATTTGTGCTACTACACACAGTGTTGCCGCTATAAACATCCAGGTACTCTCCCTTCCTATAGAAGCATGTATACAACAAGAGTTCTTCAGTGAGGCAGGTTAACTGCAGATAGTTCTAGCTACTGGGTCACCAGAACTTCACTGCATACTGTTACACTGTTTTCCAAAGTGATTACTACAGTTTTCTCTCCCACCTGAAGAGTGTAACAATTCCTGTTGCCCTACATCCTCACCAATCCTTGGTACAGTATTTACCAATCTTTTAGTTTTTGCTAATCTGAGGAGTACAAAATAATATCTCATTGTGTTTTAACTTGCATTTCCTTGATTACTCATTAGGTTGGATTTTTCTCCTCTACATTTATTGGTCATTTAGGTTTTTTCCAACCATGAAATTCATTTCTTTATTTTTCTACTAGGTCTTTTTCTTATCAATTTGTAAGGGTTCTTTCTGAATTCTGGATACAGCTCCTTTCTTGATAATATGTGCTGAAAATACGTAAGTTCTTAATTACAAAAAATATGAATGCAACAACTTTTTTCATTCATGATTTGTGCTTTTGCACTGTGTTTAAACATTCCCATCCCAAGATCACAAATATTCTATTTCTTTCTGTAAGTATTAAATCTTTTCATATTTATATGAATCCATCTGGTATTTATTTTTTTATAGAGTATGTCTGATTTGATCCTTAAACACAGGGGGAAATGATGTGAAAATGGAGGCAGAAACTGCAGTATTATAGCGACAAGCCAAGAAACCCTAAGTACTGCCAGCAAACACCAGAAGCTAGGAAGAGACAAGGAAAGACTCCTCCCTGGTGCCTTCCAGAGAGAGCTCCACTCTGCCAACACCTTCATTTTGGACTTCCAGCCTCCAGAACAGCAATGGTGTAAATTTCTGATGTTATAAGTCACCTAGTTTGTGACATTTTGTTATGGCAGCCACCAGAGACTAATACAATCATATGGAGCATCCCAGCATCTCTTGTTGAAAAGCCCACCTCTCTGCTAATCGCAGTGGCGACTGTTACTTTGCCAACTGATTAGTAAGGCCAGTTCTGTCACAGATTCCACATACATGTGGTGATCTGAATCTAGGCTTTTCACTCTTGATGCTCTGGTCCATCTCTAACCCTGCAGTTAAACTACAGTGCCTTAATTCTCCAACTTTGTGTTAAGTCATGGGCAGGGTAAATCCTCTTATTATTTCTGTTCTTCTCTCTTCCATATAAATTTTAAAATCAGTTTATCAAGTTTCAGAAAAAAAATTGTTGGGATTTTTATTGGAATTGCTTCAAATTTAAATAACAATCTGAGGAGACATGACACCTTTATTTATTATTGTTTTTTAAGATTTTATTTATTTATTTGACAGAGACAGTGAGAGAACACATGCTAGGGGAGCAGCAGAAGGAAAGGGAGAAGCAGGCTCCCTGCCAAGCAGGGAGCCCGATGTGGGGCTCGAACTCAGGACCCTGAGATCATGACCTGAGCCAAAGGCAGATGCTTGATATCTGAGCCACCCAGGTGCCCCAAAACGACACCTTTAAATTACTGAGCCTTCTTACCATGATCATGACAGAGCTCTATGCTTATTTAGGTCTTATATTAATGTTTCCTAACATTTCCTTCCATGGAGGCCTTATTAGGTTTAGTCCCCAAATTCTTTTATTTTCTCTTGCGACTCTAATGATATTTTAAAAAACTATATTCTTAAACAGGGACTCATTTAAATAAAAAAGATGAAACACTGTTCTTTAGAAACAGTTCCTAATCATATACTCATGCCCAGTAACCTCTTGACTGAGAATCTCATGTAGAATTCAGACATTCTAATAACCATATTAATATCTACTATTTCAGTGCTCATTATGTGTTGGACACTACCCTAAGTATATAGCCCTCAAACCTCTGAGGTAAATTCTACTAGCCTCATTCTAAGGTGAAGAAACTAGCTTAAAGAGGTAAGGAGCCAATGAGGTAGCTCTAGAGATAAAAATCAGTATTTGGTTCCACTGCAAAACTTCTGAAATACCATTGTATTGTCTCCTGTGTTGTGGTAGATGAGAATAAAAGCCACCTTAACCTCAGAATCCAAGAAGAATTATTATCTCCTAATAATCAAAATCCCCTTAGGCTGCCCAAATTCACCTGATGGGTTCTCCAAATCAAAACAGCATTCACACTGCATTCAGGGTTTCAAAACTGTTCTGATTAATTTAGAAGAAAATACTCTACAGATGATAAACATTCAACACTTTCAATAATTACATTTAAAAAACAATTAAATAATATAGTAAACCAAGAATGTCACAAAGGCCAGTATTATCTTGCTTTGTTACAATGGCAATTTTCAGATAATTACTCAATTACTTTAAAAAAAAATCTCAATGTTTAAATGTCAATTTTCAAATTAACTGACTCACTTTCAAGATTCAGTAATGGACCTCATTCAGACCTAAAAGCTTCTAGGTTGATGGTTACTACTGCTTCCATGGGCAAGTCAACATCTGACTAATCTTGTGATTTCGGTGACATTACTGTTTTATGTGTAAATTCTTTCTTACTATATTAGTCACAGAATCAGCATATAAGAGTGCCAAATCTTTTGACCTCCAGTCAATACCAAAGAATCCTTAGTTTTAATGCATAAAAAACTGATCTCACCTTATGTTAACAAATAATCCGTGAATGACATCTACTTATTTAATTACATCTGTTTGTGTTCTCTGATGCTACAAATATTTATTAGACTTCTTCCAAGCACTTGGGTTACATCATTTAACAAAACAGAACACATTGACAATTCTCCCTATGAGAACAAGCCAACCAACTGGCAAAAAAACCCCACAGGCCCAGCACCCTCCAGGTGTGGTTCCTAGGAGTGCTTGGGAACAGCCAATGGGCCTATTAAATCACATGTGTACAATACACCTGAAATTAACACCATTATCAATATTAACGTATGTTAGGCAAAGTGCCCTTTGCTAGATATGCCTGCATACTGAACAGTGCTGTCTGGTAAATTAAAATGCATCAGTACTTTCAACGTAAGAGCTACCAGAGTCTTCTTAATATCAATAATTTCACTGGATGAGAGAAAATGATGATTAAAAAGCAATGGCATTTTTCCTATGCCCGTTTCAGTGAACTGCTGGTATCCCTGCAAAACCCCAGTAATTGGCAACTTATTAAAAATACAAAGAGCAGCAGTGGCGGCAGAGAGAACAGCAGCAGGTCGGTCTAAGCACAGCGGAGCTTCGCAGCAGCCGCAGGCGGCTATGCAGTTGCTCGGCAGTCAATTACTCTCACAAAAGAGCATCAATGAGGGCAGGTAGCCCCTGGGTCGGCTGCACATGTTATCATTCAGAGATACATCATACTCACAAATAGTGGTGCAAGCGTTAAGATCCAAGTTCCACAAACTGCCATGCAACACACAACATTTACTCCAGCTAATCACCTGGGGGCTTTTTCTGAATATGGAGGAACAGAGGAAGCAGAAAGGCAGGTCACCAGTGGGGAAGACGTACACTGCCTGGGTTCCACCAGTCCCTGGGAACCACAGTGGCAGCTGGTGATTCTGGAATGACTGGCCCTGGACACCGACCACAGCATGCTCAACCAGAAGGAAAAAAACGGGACCTGTGCTCCCACTTTACCCTAATGGTCTGTGAATAAATAGTAGAACGAGGTTTCACAGGACTGACCCAAATTTGCATTAAAAGATCCTGTCCCATACCTCCTCCTCTTAGAATTGAACAACCAAGAACCCAAAGAGACTAAGCATGGTACCAGTGGTTTCTGAAATACAAAAGACTATTCATATCCTCTAATAACTTAAAAGAGATGTGGCAACACATAAAGACAAACAGTTATGTATTTTGCTCAACATTCTGCATTACAATGTTTCTTCTCTTTTCCTTTCCTTCCTTTCGTTTAGGCTAAGCGTGAGAAGCAGAGGGCTGAAGAAGGCAGTGCTACGTGGATACAAAGAGGGCAAGAAGGAAATCTGAGGAAGGAAAGGAAAGGAGAAAGAAATACATCACAACGGGCAACGGAGACAAGAAGGGGGTCCAAGTCGAGGCTAGCCACTAGCTTCCCACCCCACAGCTAACAGCCCTTCTGGATTCCAGATCACCGCACCCTGCAAAAAGCTGCGGCCAGAATTTTCAGCCGTTTCTGGAGGTACTTCTGAGCTGCACCTGCCATGTGGCAGGAAATGAAAACAAAACATAAAATCGCAGAAGCAGAAGGCCTCACCACACGAGAATGTTCTGATGGCTGAACCTAAGGCTATATAAAGAAAGAAGATACCAGATCTCAAAATTTCATCTTAAATACAGAACTTATTGTAACTGTAAAGATCTTCCATGAAGTGGCACTGATCAAAGTAATCATTAAAGAGTTTATTGGGCTATCGTCCCAATTTTATCTATTTCATCGCACACTTGTATACTTTCGCACTCTTAGACATACCTGGCAGAGATCAAAGTAGAAGCGAAGAGCATTCTCATGAAGCTGATTTCTGTTATGGAAGGGCAAATGGTGGGCCGTGAACTGATGGAAAGAGGAAGGTGGATCATACAGCCAGAAGCAATCCTGATGGGAATCCGTTAAGGGGGTGAGGCAGACCTTGGACAGTGGGGAAAACCTGGCAGGTTGTGACATGTGAAGTCTTTGTGATGCATTAGATGCCCTGACAGCTGGCTGGGAAGCACCAATAGCTCAGGACTAAAAATGTGCTTTGTTTTGAGCTATCGGTGAAGTTTGTTAAACAACACTGCCAACACCAATAATTAGTTCTACTACACTTAACAAGACAGGCTGATAATCACTGGCCAACATTTTTGGAAACCTGCTAGTAAGGTAATGCCAACCTGCAAAACGGAACCTCATTCAACAGAGACCTCGGCCTCAACACAGTCTAAGGCAACGAATGAATGGGCCTGATGTCCATCTCATTAAATTCAAAAGTATGTTAAAGCAAAAGGGTAGTGAAGATCTGGGCAAGAAAGGCAAGCAAGAAAAGACATCAGGAGTGTGGAAGAAAGACAGGATGGAAGCAAGGTCGACGGGCTGTCACTTCTGAGATATGCAGCAGCACCAACTCCTGGGTGAATAATCAGAAGAGCTGAGGTCCAACCACGCATGCACCCCTTCAATGCACGGGCAAGAACTTGAGATCCATAGGGGCCAAAGATATGGAGGAAACATTGTTTAGAAGATTTTATTTATTTACTTGAGAGAGAGTGCACAGGCGGCAGGGGATGGCGGGGCAGAGAGAGAAGGAGAAGCACAGACTCACTGCTGAGCGGGAAGTCCCACACGGGGCTCGATCCCAAAACCTGAGGATCGTGACCTGAGCCCAAGGCAGACGCTCAGTCGGTTGACTGAGCCCCCCAGGCACCCCTGGATGACACATTTTGGTCTTCACAAAAGCTATGAGGGTGATTATTCACCAGTGTGATTCCCTATCCCCAATTTGAGAAACAAGTCATTTGCAACCTTGAAGTAATACACAGATCCGATTAATCTTTTTTTTTTTTTTTTTTTTTTTTATTTATTTGTCAGAGAGAGAGAGGAGCGAGAGTGAGCACAAGTAGACAGAGTGGCAGGCAGAGGCAGAGGGAGAAGCAGGCTCCCTGCCGAGCAAGGAGCCCGATGTGGGACTCGATCCCAGGACGCTGGGATCATGACCTGAGCCGAAGGCAGCTGCTTAACCAACTGAGCCACCCAGGCGTCCCCCGATTAATCTTTTAAAAAATTATTTTCTCCTTTTGAAAGACCCAACTCCTTCTGCTTCACAGTCCTCAAGCAAATCTCATCCTAAATGAATTTATACATGCTCAAAGGTAGCAATGGTTCATTTACATTCCTTCACTGAGTGCAGGAAAATCACAATCTATTTGCAATTATAATGCCCTAAAAATAAGTTATTTGATTCTTTCAAATGTGAAAGGTAACAAACGAGTGGAAATATTCTTGTTAAAACTCCTAATAGAAATTTGGTGATTTGTAAAATAGGTCTGCCGGGGTGGGGGGCAGGGAGAAAAAAAGAAAAAGAAAAGTCATTTGGAGGTTTTAAAAGCCTATTTTGGTTTTTAAAGCAGCATTTGCAACAGGGTATATAAGAATATAAATCAATTAAGTGACTTTAACTAAACTAAAACAAGTATGAATTCTCTGACTTTCAAAATCCACCATGAAAACTTTTCAAAGCCTGGCATACAATATTTTCTTGGCTTATACTACTTGAGACAAAAGTAACTTTAATGTTTCTTAGTGATCCGTATTAAATAATCCTTTCAAACTTGGGCAAACTCATCTAACTACTCTAAAATTATTTGAACACAGGCAAATTTCCATATAGAAAACAATGTTAGGGGCACCTGGATGGCTCAGTGGGTTAAGTGACTGCCTTTGACTCAGGTCATGATCCCGGGGTGCTGGGATCCAGCCCCTGCTCAGCGGGGAGCCTGCTTCTCCCTCTCCCTCTGTCACTCCCCTGCTTATGTTCTCTCACTCTCTGTCAAATAAATAATAAAATCTTAAAAAAAAAAAAAAGTAAAGCAACACTTGAGCACAGAGAAATCTGGAATTAAGCCAATTATTTCATATTCCATGTTGCTCAAGGTCCACATGCACGTGGCAAAGAACTGCAGACAAGTATCCCCATGGTCTGTTTTTTTTACATCACTCTTAACAAATCCACTAAAAGCGAAACTTCATGGTAGAAAGGTAATCAAAGGTTTAAAAAAGTTTCTGAAGCTAAATATGCAAAAATATGTTTAAAGCAATTTTAAGACTGTAGTATTTGTAAAAGCAAAAAACCAACAACCTAAATATTCAGAATAGCTACTGTTTGCGGAGTGCTTGCTACATGCCACACTGAAGTGTGGGTACTCTGCATGTTTCATGTCATTTTCAAGATGAGAATTCTCTTAGATGGGGACTAGTAACATCTCCAATCCGCAGAT
This sequence comes from Martes martes, assembly GCF_963455335.1. NCBI lineage: Eukaryota > Metazoa > Chordata > Mammalia > Carnivora > Mustelidae > Martes > Martes martes. Next base: position 8,540,809 of record NC_137895.1, read on the forward strand.
AAGAAACCGGGGCACAATGAAGTTGAGTAAGATTTCTCAGTTGCCGGAGGGCTGGGATCCGAATTTAGAGCAGAAGCCCCCAACACAGCAGTGCAATGATTCTTAGGACAGGGAGCTTAAAGAAACAACAGCACCCATGCAGAATGGTGGGGGGCGGGGGTGTGCGGGGCAAGGGCAAGGACTGTGCCTTCTGATTGCTGACCATTGTGATTCCTAGGAATGCAGCAAGCGTAGCACATCGTACTCAATATAATCTACGATATATATTATACACACAGCCATAGCTACATAAATAAAATGCCTAAGAGAATATGCATCCGTTATTAAGGGGAGTAGAACTGAAGGGGAGTGGGGAGGAATTTTAAAATGAGAAATAGGGAAATTACAATTTTCTATACTTCTCATGATCTGAATGTTAGGGAAGAATATTACTTTCTAAATTCTGAAACGATTTCAAACTTCCAGAAAAGTTGCAAATATGGTACAGAGAAAGAACTCTTTATCCCAGAACCACTGAGAATAAGCTGTCAGTCTCATGTTTCATCACCCCAAATACTTTAATATGTTTTTCTTTTAAAAATTCTTCCAACTACAACACAACTATCAAAATCAGAAAACTAACACTGATATGTTGCTCCCATTTAATCTTCAGGCCCCACTCAAGTTTTGCCACCTGTCCCAGCAGCGGTCTTCATGGCAAAGGAACAGCAGCATTCAGCTGACTTGTCTCTTTAGTGTCTTTTCAATTTGAAATGGTTCCTCACTCTTGCTTGGACTTGACACTTTTGAAGATGATTGCAGGCCATTTAATTTGTAGAACGTTCCTCAAACTGGGTACGTCTGATGTTTCTCATGATTCGATTCAGGTCCTGTACCTTGGCACAAGTATCACTAAGGTAATGCTGCCCTCTCACTGCCTCCTATCATGTGACACAATTTCAGTGCGTCCCATTCTGGTGAGACTGACTCAGATCACTCGGTTAGGGTGGCGTCTGCCAGACTTCTCCGCTGTACTCTTTCCCTCATGGTATTCAGTAAGTATTTTGTGGGAAGGTACTTTGAAATTTAAATAACCCATGCCTTGAACTCTGAATTTATTTAGAACTCCATACATAAGTTTTATTGCAAAGTAGGTGGAACTGTGTAAGAACCCTTTGTTTTCTCCTACTCAACAGTTTTAATCAATGACATCTTAAATTCTGATAATCAAATTATCCCAGGTTTGGCCCAGTGGGAGCCCCTTCGAACTGGCTTCTGGGTCCTTCTGAAGTGTCTCCATCATTTTGTGAAAATGTCTTTGCTTTTCTAGGACAAGATATTCCAGGTTCATTTTAAACTTTCCTGCTCTAAATCCTATAATCAGCCATTCTCCAAAAAGGTGGGATTCCTTTGAGTAGAAAATGGTATTTAGAAGCCAAGATCTGGGCATGTGATGTGCTCATTGCTATTGGCATATTGCTGCTTTCAGGTACTCTCTTCCTCTCTATGGAAAGAACTAAGAATTGTATGCACACACGTATCTATATAAATACACACATATAGGGTGCCAGGGTACCCCAGTCAATTAAGTATCTGACTCTTGATTTTGGCTCAGGTCATGATTTCAGGGTTTTAAGATCAAGCCCCATGTCAGGCTCCACAGACAGTGGGAAATCTGCTTGGGATTTTCTCTCCCCCACTCCCCATTCTCGCTCACTCTCTCTCAAAAATAAAAAAAAATAATAATAAATCTTAAAAAAAAATACACACATACGCATTTTACATCTATAGTATTTCTATATTTATCAACACTTATTAAAATCTCTGAGTTCACACCAACATTCTGATTCCAATCTAATATCACAGGGATTATTCTAGTTTTCTCCTTTTCAGTATCTGAAGCTCTCTTTTCCAACACTGAGAATTTCTGGCTCCCATTATCCTTGATATACTTACCTGACCAATCCATCTGTATTTAACCAATCTACCAGTGAGGCTGCCACTCCAGCCCTATGTGGGTACCCCTCACCTCTCTTCGGCTCTGATACAACACACTAGTCCCTCCCTGTGTATGAAGACCTTCTCAACCTACTTGGGCTGTGACACGCCAGGATTCCTACCTTCTCTGTCTACCTATTGGCCGCAGGACTGAATTGTTCAGGAAGGAGAAGAAAAAGAGAAAAATATTTCTGAAAATTAAATGTTTAAAAATATATTAAAAAAAATACTATCCATTAAACTGGAACTTGTTATAAATCAGACAGCCAAGCTGAAGCTCACTTTTGCATCACCTATGAAGAACAGGTTTGTTAAGTAAATTAATAGTGTAAACAAGCTTGTAACCCAGATGTTTAACCTACTTAAGAAAACTAATTGTTTTCAAGCACTTTAAAATCACTGGGCATGTACTTGCCTTTAATTATTATCTAATTACAAATGATTTTTATTTTCTTCATTATGGCTTTGATAACTCCTCTACTTGATTATACTTTAAGAAGTACTACTTAAACTTGATAAAGTTAAACTGCTTTTTAAAATGACTATTAATCAATTTGGCTTTTAAATTAATCATCTGAAATCAGGTTTTTAATCATTCAGTGATTGTTCTTTTTTCTTAACCTATCATGCTGCTCAAAAAGAAAATGCCTTTCACTGACCACCCAGGACTGCCCCCCAAATCTCCTGCTCTGCACGCCATCAGTCCTTGCCTCACTGTCCTCCTTATGTATTATGGATGCAGCGCGGAGGACCCCCACAAAAAGCTATCAGTTCCCATCCTCTGAGTCCATACTTAAAACATTCCACTTTATAAAACAGGAATTCACAAGTTAACAAATGAATCTTTACTGCATTTTCAAAGGCTCTAGGAAAAGACCACATTCTGGAGTTACTGCACCTCGTTCTGCCCCGTCCTTGTTTATGTGGCTTCAGACCAGTCAGCATGCTTTGGGCATGCCATCTTTCTTTCTTTTGAACATAAATGCCCTTTTTAAAAAAAATTTATTTATTTGACGGACAGAGATCACAAGTAGGCAGAGAGGCAGACAGAGAGAGAGGGGGAAGCAGGCTCCCCGCCGAGCAGAGAGCCCGATGTGGGGCTCGATCCCAGGACCCTAGGATCATGACCTAGGATCCTAGGACCCTAGGATCATGATCATGAGCCGAAGGCAGAGGCTTTAACCCACTGAGCCACCCAGGTGCCCCGGGCATGCCATCTTTCTTAAGAGTGAACCATTCTCCACATCCAGTTGTCATGAGAACTAAATAAGGTAATGGGAAGTACCTGCTATAAATGGGCACTTAATGAGTATGAGTTCATGACCCCCAACCCCAACCCACCTGCAGCCTTACAGAAAACCTTGCTATCATTCAGAGCAGAGTTTTCCAATTTGGTCACACAGAACCTTAGAGAGAACCTATAGAAAAACATGGGTTATAACTGCCTCCTGTTTTTTTTAAAGATCTTACTAATTTATTTGAGAGAGAAAGAGAGAGAGAACATGAGCAGGGGGAGAGGCAGAGGGAGAAACAGACTCCCCACTGAGCAGGGAGCTTGACACAGGGCTGGATCCTAGAACCCTGAGACCATGACTTGAGCCAAAGACAGATGCTTAACCAACAGAGCCACTCAGATGCCCCATAGATGCTTTCTTAAATTGTGTCTGCCCCTGACCAAACCAAGGGAAACATGAAAAAATACCAGCTAGAGTTCTATGACCTAAAAATGCACAATCAACTTATCCCTTACCCAGGAGAATAGTATTGGTATTCATGGGGGGAAAGAAATGAGAAATAAATGGGCTATATTTTCAATTCTGACTTCCAAATAAAGATGTCAACTAGTCTAGAAACCCCAACTGATCCTGGCCTGAGGGTTATCTCTGGTTTTTCCTAACCATCTCTGTCAAGTACCAGTGACTAAATATTAGGATTTAATATCTGATAAAAGAAGACCATGTTATTAAGAATCCATGGCGCCTTGCCTCAGTGGCTCAGTCAGACAAGCATCAAACTCTCGATTTCAGCTCAGGTCATGATCTCAGGTCCTGGGATGGAGCCCTGCATCAGGCTCCCTACTCAGCAAGGAGTCTGTTTGTCCCTCCCCTCTGCTCCTTCACCCGCCGGTGCGCACGCTTTCTCTCTCTCTCAAATAAATAAATAAATAAATAAAATCTTAAAAGAAAAAAAATCACAGTGTCAATAATGTGATGCCCTATGGGCTAGCCTAGCAGTGTGTTCAAAAAAACAAAACCAAAAAGACAAAAAAGACAAAAAGACAAAAAAAAAAGCTAGTCCCCAGAAGCAAACTGAGCAGAACTGCAAAGGTCCCAATACGCAGTAAGACATTTCAGACACATGGCCTCAACATAAAACACTAGAATAGGAGTGATTCTAAAAATTGCCAGCAAATAAAGCCACATGATCTATTTCGCTGTACGTTCAATATCTGAAATATCTAAGCTTTTGGCATGTAAGGTTATGTGGTTTTGGTGTGTCAAGAGCATGAACATTTGTTTACACGCAAGAGATGGAAGATGTAAGCGCATTCCTTCCAAACTGCCTCAAAAAGCCAGATATAAAAGAACACAAACCAAATGCTGAGGTACCACCTGTACACACCATTGCTTCTCCAAGTAACTGCTTCTTCACAGAGAAGGATGAAGTGGTCTACGTGTCTCATTTGCAAAGCCTCCGCGCTTCTGAACAGCCTCCAAGCAAAGGTCAGAAAGCGTCTCCCTTGGATGTGCAAAGGGCCCAGGCTCTGAGTGCTACGTCACAGACCTCAGACACGGGGGGGAGGGCTCGGGGCCAGTGACTGAACTCCTCACCCAACAGAAGCCCAACTAGGGGTCGCCTGGGTGGCTCAGTTGGTTAAGCAACTGCCTTCAGCTCAGGTCACGATCCTGGAGTCCCAGGATCGAGTCCCGCATCGGGCTCCCAGCTCCACGGGGAGTCTGCTTCTCCCTCTGACCATCTCGCCTCTCATGTTCTGTGTCTCAAATAAATGAATAATTAAAAAAGAAAAAAAAAAAGCCCAACTAGTTACCCAGAGGAGCCTATGGAAACTACAACACGAGGAGACTCCCCCCAAGAAGAGAACACGGTCTTGTCTGTCCAACTGGGAACTGTAAGTCCGCAGCCCCACAAACCACTGCTGACACTACCACTATTTCCGCTACAGGCAACTCTGATGCGCTGCACATCAGACAAACTTTCCTTGGTCTCTGCGTCCCTCAGTCTGCCCTGGCTCTTGTCAGTTGAGACGCACAAAGGTGCGGCGGCTCAGAGAACTCACAGACTGACAGGCGCGTGGTCTTCTTTAATTGTGAAATCATCTTTGTTTCCTATGAAAGGAGGTTGGACATGAGCAAGGCAGCTGGGGGAAAAAGTGAGAGTTCTACATAAAATATACTGTTGCCCATGGGGCGCCTGGGTGGCTCAGTGGGTTAAAGCCTCTGCCTTCGGCTTAGGTCATGACCCCAGTGTCCTGGGATCGAGCCCTGCATCGGGCTCTCTGCTCCGTGGAGAGCCTGCTCTCTCCTCTCTCTCTGCCTGCCTCTCTGCCTGCTTGTGATCTCTGTCTGTCAAATAAATAAATAAAATCTTTAAAAATATATATATATATACTGTTGCCCAAAATACAGAAACTTATTTTTAAAAAGAGAGGCAACAGTCAACCGCACCCTTCCATGCCACCCCAAATATTTCTGTTAGGAGGAAGGGTGGCCCAGCAACTTCAGAAAGCTATTACAAAGCTACATGGTGGGGGAGAACCTCTCATGCCTGGCTTCCCCCTGAGGCAGCAGAACACAGTGCTCACGCACACACATGCAGCAGCCGAAGCTGTCTGGGCCACTAGTTCTACCTGTGTAACCTTGGGCAAGATACTCTGTTAGCCTCAAGAGTCTTCATGAAGATTCGGTGAGTGAACATATGTAAGGCACTCAGAACGTGTGCCTGGCATTCCTGAGAGGAAGCACACAGCAAGTAATTTTATCTTTCCACTTTAAAAAAAAAAAAGTTTTTAAAGTAATCTCTATACTCAATGTGGGGCTTGAACTTACAACCCTGAGATGGAAATTCACATACTCCGCCGACTGAGCCAGTCGGGTGCTCCTCTTTCCCTTCTCATATGGAAGTTCTCACCTCCTCCAATCCAGACCCTCTCTTTACCTATTCTTCCAAGTCATTTGCTGCTCCCTGGTTTTGTCTTACTCCCAAAGGAGCCTGGACTCTCAAACATTCACCAATATTCACCAGCATCCCCCCGAAGACTTCACCCCTGATGATCCCACACTCCCTTTCTAGGCCAGTCCTCATTCAGCCTCAAATGAACCCTAACCAGCTGCATTCTTCACCTTGACTTGCTGGAAAAAGCCTGCACGGCCAAAGATGACTGCCATTGCAACTGAAAGATCTTCTCTCCCAGTGAAGCCCTGACAGCTGGGAGATGTTTCACCGTTTTCTTCCTTCTCTTTGGTGGTGGGGGTGGGAAGGCTGTTCCAAATGTTTCATCTCTTTAGGCTCCCCTTTACCTGCTCAGACTTCCTCTTTTATTTTACAGAGAGGAGGGACTCCCATTCAGACGTCAATGTCTCTCAAGGAACGCCCTCAAATATCCTTCCTTCTATTTCCAAATTTACTCCTCCCTCTCGAAGGCTAGTCTGTCATACATGCAGCGCATGTCTTCCCACACCTCAGTTCTCTTCTTGGACCCTCACTCCCATGTTCAAGTCAACGAACTGTAAAATGCCTAGTGGGTGCCAAGTTCAGTCTGTGGATGATAAGGATACAGAGCTCTTCTTACACTTTCAATCATTACCTCTGTCCTTGCTCCTTCCCCTTAGCCTTCTCAATCATGCTTTAAAATGTAAGCCCTCCAAGGAGGATTTTTATCTAATTTGTTCTCTGCTCTATCCCTAGAGATTAGCACAGCTATTAAAACACATAAGGCACTCACACTCAATAGGTATTTGTTGAGTTAATCCAAGTCATCCTCGATTCATTTAGTCATTCAAAAAATGCTCACAAAAAAGCAAAAAAACAAACAATTTGATCAAAAATGGGCAGAGTACCTGAATAGACATTTTTCCAAAGAAGACATACAGATAGCCAACAGACACAGGAAAAGATGCTCAACATATCTCAACATCAGGGAAATGCAAATCAAAACCACAGAGATATCACCTCCCATGAGTCAGAAAAGCTAGCAACAAAAAGATAAGAAATAACAAATGCTGGCGAGGATGCAGAGAAAAGAGAACCCTGGGGTGCTGCTGGGAACATAAACGGGTGCAACCATCGTGGAAAAATGGAGCGGAGGTTCCTCAAGAAAATAAAAATAGAAATACTCTACAATCCAGTAATTTCACTACTGGGTATGTTACCCAAAGAAAACAAAAACACTAATTTGAAAACATATCTACATATGCACCCCTGTGTTTATTACATTATCTACACTAACGGAGATATGGAAGCAACCTGAGTGTTTACCGACAGACGAATGGATAAAGAAGATGCAGTATATACACAAATGTGGAATATTAGTGGAACCCCTAACTGGCTCCATCAGTAGAGCATGTGACTCTTGATCTTGGGGTTGTAAGTCTGAGCCCTGTGTTGGGTACAGCAGTTACTTAAAAATAAAATCTTAAAAAAAAAAAAAGGGAATGAGTTCTTGCCATTTGTGACAACATGGATGGACCTAAAGGATATTATGCTAAGTGAAATAAGACAGAGAAAGACAAATACCACATGATTTTACTTATATGTGGTATCTAAAAACAAAACAAAACAAAACAAGGTGCGCCTGGGTGGCTCAGTGGGTTAAAGCCTCTGCTTTCGGCTCAGGTCATGGTCCCAGGGTCCTGGGATCGAGCTCAGCATCGGGCTCTCTGCTCAGTGGGGAGCCTGCTTCCCTCTCTCTCTGCCTGCCTCTCTGCCTACTTGTGATCTTTGTCTGTCAAATAAACAAAACAAACAAAACAAAACAAAACAAAACCAAAATCCTAAATATAGCAAACAAACTGGTGATTGCCAGAGAGCTGGGGGGATGGTGAAATAGGTGAAGGGGATTAAGAGAGGTACAAACGTCCAGTTATAAGATAAGTGAGTCATGAGGATGTAATGTATAGCACAAGGAACACAGTAACATAATGATGCTGTATGCTGACAGATGGGAGCTACACGTATCACGGTGAGGATAGCACAGTGTACACAACTGTCCAAATCATTATGTTGTACACCTAAAACTAACACAACATTGCAGGTCAACTACATTAAAAAAAAGTCCACTGGGCTCTCTGTGTGTCACAGTCCTGGGTCATAAAAGGGAGCACAACTAGTTTCTGGCCCACAGCTGCTCACTGTGTTGACAGAAAAAGACCCCAAGCACGTGGGAAGACTTCTCAATGTGACAACAGGGGCAAACAGGATGGGAAAGTGCTGGGGCTGCTGGGCTCACCAAAGCCCTACACCTAATGCACTGAGCTCCTCCAGGCCAATCTCACGACCCAAATTCCCAAATTCGGGGCTTATCTCTATTGGCCCCCTGAGAACTATCCTTCACTTCCCTAAAGTCTTTCCTATCTGGGTTTCTCTTGGAGAAACCTTGTTTCCTGTTTTCATCCCACTCCTCTGACCATTTAGTAAGGAAACACTGTCAGTCTCATGGCCTAGATGACCATCTCCAGATGTAAACTTATGTCTGGGAAACTCTCTTGAGCTCCAGACCCTTATTTCTACTTGCCCAGTTATATTAAATGTCCAGCAAACACCTAAAATATGTCCAAAGCAAAACCACAGCCTTTCACACCCCATTCTCACCCTACTACATACTCAAAATCCATTCTCTACCCGTTGAACATGCATGCCAACTCATGGCACCACTCATTCTCCCAGCCTGGGCCTTCTTGACCTACAACTCCTCCCTTTCTGATCTATCCAATAGATTACACTTCAGAAGTGTCTCCAAAATCTGGTCTTTCTACTTTACTATCACTGCCTTAACTTACATTTTTTCCAGTCACTCCTCTTGCTTTGACTGGCCACAATCTCTCCCCCCTCCATCACACCTTCAACCTGGAGATCAAGTGAAGCACAGCTGATTTTTTTAGTTGCTTTCTACAAGATGGCATCTAAATTTCTTAGAATACTCAAAGGCCAACCAAGCCTTGCACTCTTGCGCAGAGGGCCTGCCCTTGAGTCCTGCTAGTATCTCAGCATCTCCCACACTCACCCTGTCCCTAACTCCTTGTCTTTGCTTGTGTTCTCCCCTCCGCCTAAAATGCTGACAATAAAACTAATGAAAACGGTAGCTAACACTGACTCCAAGCAATATACTGAACACTTCAAATGTGTTCTCATTTAATGCTCATAACTATTCTTTGAGGTAGGTGCCATGATTACTCCACATTTTACCGGTGAGAAAAGCTGAGGCATACAGGTACTACTGCTCAACACTGGGCTGACCGGACTTCAGAACCCGAGTTCTTAACCACTACACCATAGCGCCCCTGATCCACTAGCGATCCCTTCCACCAAACGGTTCCTAATTACCCTTTAAGACACAGCTCAAACGCTCCCGCTTTGGTGGGACTTCCCCAGTGCCCTAGGCCTCTCTCCTCATCCTCCAGGATCCCTGGGCATCATGCTTTTTATCTTTATTACAGGCAGCCTCACTGGTTGAGTCCCAAAGATAAGTCAGGTTGTTTTTATCTTTGTATTCCCAGCCGTATACCGCGTCTGACACACAAACACTCAGGTAATACACAAACTCTTCCAAGTGCACAGAACCTGTGGTCTATCCTGCTCAAACTCAAGTCTACCCTCCACGTTCCAGCTCCTGAGCACCCTCCCCTGCTAACCGCAACCTCTCCCCTCATCCTCACCCACCCGCCCAGGCCTCCTCCACGCTGAAGAGGCAAGGCCCTTGCTGAGGCTGCCACTCCCACAGCCAGCTGATAGCATTATCACCGCCAAGCAGGGCCAGCAAAGGGCTGGCGGGGCACCCCTTGATTACAAAGTAAAGTGCACCTAAGAAGCACTTTCTCTGGCTGAAGAAAGAGGGGACATTTGATGTGGGGCTGCCAGATTTAAGATCTTGGTCATTTAAAATGCCTAAGTGGGATGATGAACATAAAAATGTACGTAATAGGACAAAATCTGCCATGGATATCATTCATAACTCATAAAGAGCCAACCGGCTGACAAAAATGTACATAAGTAATATTATTTAGTTGTGATCTACTTGCCACTTTTACATAATCACCGTCATTATATATTTCATTAATCAGATAAACTTTGCTATAGGTTTTGATTACTTTAGATGCTACAACTGCTCAGCACCTAATGGAATTGGTTTTTCTTTTCTTAAAGTAGAATGGTTACTTGCTTACAGTCTGTGCCAAGGGAACAAAGTAATTTTTTAAAAAGTATGAGTCAATGAAATCATCACCACTGTAGCCACTTAATAAGAATGAAGGCAGGCAGTCCCAGAACTTGAAGTAAGGTTTATTCCTTTGAGTGAGGCTAATAAAAACCAGGAAGTACACAGTTAATTGTAACACATGCTAAGATATGGTCTATAATTAGGATGTGGTTCCCAAATGCTGACCTTTAGTACCTGTGCTGATCTATACCTCCTATGTAATGGTTTTCATAAAGCTATATTCAACTTAATGAGATGTCTCTGATTCTGAGACCTTCCATTCAACTGTTATAATGTTTTTTCCTTTGAAACAATGGTAATAAACGGCGAGTTTTTAAAAAATGCCTTTACCTGGCAAGTTTACAACAGGTAACTCATTCGGCTCCCAGTACTGCTTTTACAATGTTACAGTTCCCCAGAACCCAAGTCTGGAAACCACCATGCGAGAGTGTCTGAAGGGACTTGGGCCAAATACAGCTTGTGTGACTGGACATAGTTTTAGAAAGGAATAACCAAAACGGAAAGCTAATGATGCATTTCCTCAAACTGTGTCTAAAAAAACAAAAAGCAAAAGTCTGGTACTTTTAAGATTTTATATCTGCACATTACTTAAGATTCCCAATGTACATGAGCATCTTAAAGACTCTAAGTCCTGTAGTGAGCAAAAACCAGTTTAATTCAAAATCAGGAAAGGATTTTTTTTTCTTTTTTTTTGCAAGCAAACCTATTAGTACCCCAACAAACTGTAGGAAATCTTGACCTTATCAAATGTATTAAAATGTGTGTGAAAACAGAATGTGTTGAGAGAAAATACATCTTTATGAAACCTGGAGTCGGGGCAGGGAAGTGCCCCCCACCCCCTCCAAAGATGAGTAAGACAGTGTTTTCTGTGGGACTTTTCCAAGAGAGAAAATATAATCTGTTAAAAGGGTGTTTTCTACTTAAGGTTCTCTAAAATCTAGAGGAATATCGTATCTCCATTCTTCAATATGGATGGCCAACTCCTTTTTGATCTGAATGGAACACTCTGGGCATGGAGGACAACATTCTGGTCATCAAAATACCCACCTCCCACATACCGAAGTAACAAATTAACATTTAAAAAATTGCTTATGACTCTGGTTGATGTGATAAAATTCAGTGAACTGATACATTTGATTCCCAAGACCAGCACAAGTGGAATATGATGTCTCATGTCTCACGTGTGGTTCCCTAAAACTTCTTCAAACCTCATGAGACAAACTTTAGTGGATCAAATTAAAATTTAAATCAAATTAGTGGGTTGGGATCAGCTTTTCTGATTTGGGGTGGGTTTTCTTGTTTTTAGGTTTATTTATTTATTTAAGAGAGTGTGCACGCAAGCAGAGGGAGGGGCAGAGGGAGAGAGTAAGAATCTCTGAGACTCCACGTTGCTCAGTCTCAGGACTCCTGAGATCATGACCTGAGCCAAAATCAAGAGTCAGACACTTGGGGCGCCTGGGTGGCTCAGTCAACCATCTGCCTTCAGCTCAGGTCATGATCCCAGGGTCCTGGGATCGAGCCCCACATCATGTTCCCCGCTCAGTGGAGAGCCTGCTTCTCCCTCTCCCACTCCCCTTGCTTGTGTTCCTTCTCTCAAAGTGTCTCTCTCTGTCAAATAAATAAATAAAATCTTAAAAAAAAAAAAAAAAGAGTCAGACACTTAACCCGCTGCCAACCAGGCATCCCGGGTTGTATTTGTTTGTTTGCTCTTAACAAATAGAATATATCAGAATACATTACACACAGTAGCAGAAAGTCCCTATTTTTGCTTCTGTGTACACATTCACAAACGTACAGAGCCTTAATGCAAACGGCGTTTCTTACTGTGCAGCCAAACAGAAAGCCACTGTTTGAAGTCACCCAAAATTCTATCTAACTTCAGCTTATACATAGGAACTTCTTGGCCCAAAAACAAGAGCAACTATTTTCTGTAAGCAAAGGAGTCAAAAAAAACAAGGGCACGGAGAGGTTCAAAATGCTGCTCGGGTTTGGGGGAGGAGACGAGGAGGAGGGTGAGGAACCTTGCGCTAGGTCTCCGCCTTATCACAGCGGTCCAGGGCGTCGCTCAGACCCACCACCATTCAGTCTGGTTTTGACAGAGGCATAAATGGATAACCCAAATGCACTTCTAAAGGAAAACAAAAATGGAAGGGATTAGTTTCCATATTGATTAAAAACAAAACAAAACACAGTACTTCACAGAACAGCTGACATCCCAAACCCTTACAGGGCTCTTCACAGAAAACCAGGCTCCCCTCTGTCCGCTGAAATGAAACTGCAGCAACTAAAAACCATGGCTCACTCTCCAGTGTGAGCAAGGTTTGTTGGGTTCCGACCACAATTCAAGATAATTTCTATCTTTACTGGTTATTACTTAAAAGGTCTAATTAGTAACTACAAAGCAATCTAAATCAATGGGATGATTAAATAAAAATCTTTGAACCTGCTTTTTTAGAACCACTCATATTTAGTAAATATTATACTAGCCCAGGACGACAAGAAATACGAAATGAGTCTAACAGTGTAAGGCCAAACAGCTTGCGGATGATCAGAGCACGCAGGAAGTAATTAGCCCTTCGGCACTCCTTTCCCCTCCCAAACACCTCCACTGATGCTAGATGGCTGGGACCACTGACCGAAAGCTTCCAAGAACACTCAAATTCTAATTTCATTATCTCTCTGCCTGGAGCCACCACCAACCCACTGACTCCAAAATTCAACAAGATCAAAAAGGGGGCAGGAGTACTCCCATCTCTGAAACTGAATGTGCTTTTCCGTGTAAGCCTCTGCACCTAGCAAGTCTGACATGTGACACAAATTGGCATGTTTAAGAACTTATACCAACATGCCATTTCTGTTGACTTAAGCCAAAACAATTTTTTAAATTTGTTTTAAATTTTGGAATCTGTGCACTTGCATAAAAATAAAAAAGTTCACCTCCTCACATGCAAAGTTAGGATTTGACCCTCCCAATTCTAAAAATTCCACTAGCAGAATCCAACATGTATTCTAAGAAACATCAGTCTATGAAACGCTTGTGATGGTAAGAATGCTTTATGATGCGTTAGCTGTTTTTAAAATGTGCATTAGAGGGACGCCTGGGTGGCTCAGTTGGTTAAGCGGCTGCCTTCAGCTCGGGTCATGATCCCAGAGTCCTGGGATTGAGTCCCACATCAGGCTCCTTGCTTGGAAAGGGAGCCTGCTTCTCCCTCTGCCTCTACCACTCTGTCTGCCTGTGCTCACTCTCTCTCTCTCTCTCTCTAACAAATTAAAAAAAAAAAAAATCTTAAAATGTGCATTAGAGGTAAGGTAAGGTAAGGTAAACCATTTACTTCTCAACAAACCCCATGGTGTCCAATATGGTAACCACACATGGCTAGTGTGCACCTGTAATAAGACTGGTGTGACTTAGAAGTGGAATTTTCAATTGTATACTAGTTCAAGTATTGAAAATTTAAAGTTGATACTTATTCCCATTACTGGAAAACTTTTTGTATGTTTGGAAAAACTTGGGTATGTGAGTGTACTTTTTCAACTGTAAATTTTATGAAATCTAAATACAGATCAAGTATTTCCAATGAAACTGAAATGTGTTTTAAGTATAAAATACGTACCAGATTTCAAAGCCTTAGAATAAAAAAAAGAATGTTTAACATCTAATTTTAAGTATTTAAATATTTAAGTACTTTAAAATTGATTTCATATTATACTGAAAATATTTTGCACATATTTGGTTAAATAAAATATTTATAAAATTATTTTCATCTGTTCCTTTTACCTTTTTTTTTTTAAGATTTTATTTATTTGACAGACAGAGATCACAGATCACAAGGAGGCAGAGAGGCAGGCAGAGAGAGGAGGAAGCAGGCTCCCCACCGAGCAGAGATCCCGATGCGGGGCTCGATCTCAGGACCCTGAGATCATGACCTGAGCCGAAGGCAGAGGCTTAACCCACTGAACCATCCGGGCGCCCCCCTTTTACTTTTTTAATGTGACTCCTAGAAAATGTTAACTAAAACATGACTCACATTCCATTTCTTCTTCTTTTTTTTAGGCTTATTTTATTTAAGCAATCTCTGTATCCAACATGGGGCTGGATCCCAGGACCCCGAGATCAAGAGCCGCATGCTCTACTGGGTGAGCCAGCCAGCCGTCCCTCACATTCCGTTTCTATTGAATGGTTCCGGAGTAACCTAATGATTCCCAAACCTTTCCCACTGGAACACCTCCCAACACTAGGTTTGGGAACACTACCGTAACCACATACTGTTCTTCCTGCTGACCACGTCTGAGATTAAGAAGTCCTTTCCTCCTCTTCAGCAATGATTCCAAACTGTCCTACACAATCACCTTCCTTTTAATCCTTCCCAGGTCCTCTTTCTCTTCCTGTCCCCAAGGACCTATTCTCAGTTCTCTTTTCCATTCGCTACACTTTCATGGTGAGCTCATCCACTAGCTCGGCGTCAGCTATCACGTCTATGTGGATGACTTCCAATCCTTTATCTCCACTTCTGACCTCCTTCTCAAGCTTCAGCTTCACACTGCCAGCTGCCTGCTACACAGCAGCCTCTGGGAGTCTCATTGCCTTCGTAAACTCAGGATGTCTGTCTGACCTGGAGTACATCTTCATTCCTCCTGAAGATTCTCATCATTCATCCTGAAATCCCGGAGTCCCTGGTCCCTCTTCTAGCCACACCACAGCAGTCTTATCTGTAACTGGCCTGCATGAGTCCTGGAGTCCTCTGCCCCACTGCCATTGAGAATTCCCCAAAACCACTTTGAACGCTTTGTTATCATATTTTCAAGTCCCATCTGTCTGCCATCCAAACTATGAGCAAACCAAACTACTGAGCAGGTCTCCCAGCTTGCCTGTACATCTCTGAGCTCCCATCAACCCTCCCAGGACGTAACTCACCCTCCAGATGGACTGCTCTCCACTCTACACAATTTCCACCAACCTTTTAGGCTTAGCTCAAACGCATGGTCCTCATAAAGCCTTCAATGATCAACTTGACCAAAATTAGTCTTTCTCTTCCTTGAACTCCTTTGGTATTTCTAATGGCAACCATCATGGTAATGGGAGTATGTGGTCTTAACTTCTTTATATAATAGTGTCCTCTTAATAGCAGCTAACAGCACCTTGCACTGCACATTGCCATTTCTGGACATCTTACCAAAGAAATCACCTTGAAAAGAAAAATGCTGGAGGACATGGGACCACTGACAATTCTCAAATCTTTATCTCCAGACAGATATCTAATTGCCCCATACCTTCATTTGGATGTCTCAGAATTCAGCAACTCCGGAACTGAACTCATAATCTCAACCCCACACCTGTCTCCCAAATGGACCCCTCCTCGGTGAATGAGACCACCATCCCATCAGTGGCCCAGGCCAGAGTTAGAGGAATCACCTTTAACTTCCCCATACTTAGCACTCAGGTGCTGTGAAATCTTCCTAAATATCTCTGGATTTAACTACTTCTTCCCAACTCTGCTGCCAGTTCAGGCCACAATTACCTGGGATGCTTGCAATACTATCTGGTCTTACACTCAACTCTCCAGCCATTTCCTACAGTGCAACCACAGTCGTCTTTCAAAAACCTAATCTGAGCAGGTAACATTCCCGCTGAAGACCCTTTAACTGTTCTTAAGATCAAAACTTTCAAACATGGCTTACAGACCTTCTGCAATCTGGCCAGTGTTTATCTTCACAGCTTTGCTTCCCATTTCCCAGATCATCTCTTTCCCTATGTACCTCATGCTCCAACCACGTCCAAGAACTTGCAGTTCTCCAAGTATGCCAATGTCCTCTCTTGCCTCAGGGCCCTTGCACAAGCTGGTCTCTCTATTTGGGCTGGATGTCGGTCCCTCCCTTGTAATCATCCAACACTCCCAAACACTGGCCAGCCTCCCTGTATTTCTATTCTTTGTAACTTCAGCAATGGTACCTGGAGAAAATCTTCACACTATTCCTATACCAGCACTTATCCTAATATCCAGAATGTAATAGGTACTCAATAATTAGCTGCTGAATGAGTAAATAGATAATAGTTTTTTGAGTTTAAAAAAAAAAACAACAACAACAAATTCCAGGGGCACCTGGGTGACTCAGTCAGTTAAGCATCTGCCTTTGGCTCAGGTGGGCTACCTGCTCTGTGGGAAGCCTGCTTCTCCCTCTCCCTCTGTAGTTCCCCTTATCTGGGCTCTCTCTTTCTGCCAAATAAATAAATAAAATCTTTTTTTTTTTTAAATTCTCAAGTCAATGAATGAAAGCCATTTTTTTTTTTAAGATTTTATTTATTTATTTGACAGAGATCACAAGTAGGCAGAGAGGCAGGCAGAGAGAGAGGAAGGGAAGCAGGCTCCCGGCTGAGCAGAGAGCCCAATGCGGGGCTCGATCCCAGGACCCTGGGATCATGACCCGAGCCGAAGGCAGAGGCTTCAACCCACTGAGCCACCCAGGCGCCCCATGAAAGCCATTTCTAGGACATCTATATTCATTTGACACCATTGTAAAGTGGGCAATTGACCTAAGTTTTTATTTTATCTGTCTTTTGAATCAAAACTAGTAGAAGTTTCATTAAATAAACAGAATTTACAGGTACAGGCTCAGAATAATCACAACGAAGGAGAAAACACTGTATTTTATGTTCTCCCTTGTAAACTTGGGACCAACTCATCTGAAACTGTTGAGAACCTTTTGATGCAAAACACAGAATGTATGAAAAGCAGCCAAACAAATGTGGCTACATCACAGAGGCAGAGCCTGCAGGAAACTGGAGAGCATGAAGAGACGACATCAGACCCCAGGAATGTAGGTAGGGACTTTTTAATAAAAAGAAAAGGCTCAGCACTACTCCTGTCCTTATCCAGCCTGAAGCTCAGTGCACACGTTTCATGATCCTGTGAGCCAGGAGAAAGAATGGAGGCATCTGTGGGGCCATAAAAGTCTTTCTGGTTTATTTAACAAAGGGAGACAGAGCAAAGGGGAAGGAAATACTTACTAAGCAAGGCAACTAGGTGCCGGCTCTTACATACATTTCCTTTACGGTTCACAACAGTGTATTATCCCCATTTTACCGATGAAGAAATAGGGACTTACGGTCACATAGCTGGTCCTGGGGACCTTTTACTCCAGTCTAACGCCAACACATTTTTATTGAACATTCACTCCTATTAAGCAAAGTTCTAGATGCTGGGAACTGAGCAACAAGCAAAACAAAAATCTGCTCTAAGGAAAGGGTATGGTTTTGTGGGGAGTGATGCATCATACACAAATAATGTAATTTCAGATAGTGACACAATTAAGGGATATTAAAACAGTAGAAGTGAGGGATGTGGCAGAGTAACAAGGGAGGCAAGTTAGGTTGCAAGGTTTGCAGGGCTCACTTAAAAGATAATTCTGAGGAGATACTTTTGCATGGCCAAAGAAAACAGAGAATAAAGTGATTATCTTGTCCAACCTTCAATGGAAATCTCTGGAACTACCAGAAGCAAACATTACCATTCATTTCCTGATTCTCAGCAAAGAGACTAGGAGATGAAAGGAGCTACAGTGTTATCCTATCCTAACCCAAAGCGATCGCTTAGATAGTCATCAGATGGCGAACCAAGGGGCAGTTGAGGGCGCAGGGCTGACCAAATTAATTCTTACACTTACAACAGTGACAACGCTTACAACAGTACCCAACACATGCCACGGCATGATAAATGAGAGCTGAACAAATATATGAAGGAAGAAGAAAATAAAATGTTAAAATGTCACTGTCATGGCTTAAATCCCTTTTCAGGCCAAGTGGCTTCAGTTCACCCCAGCCTACCCCACCACAAGACTCCACCACAAGAAGAGGGTGAGAGAAGGTGACTGGTGTAAATCCATGAACAAAACTGTACTAGGAAACAATCAGCATATGCTTCCCCGTCCCCAACCGAAGATGTCAGAAACCCCACCTTTAAATTACAAGTTACACCTCATGAAAATCTAATAATCCAAATGATGAGCAAAAATGAGTAATTATTTAGCTGTTTTAAATAAGGGCTCTCTTAATGCAGGTGTTCTGGATACTTCTGCACCAGGTACCTGTTCTAACTACCGCACACACAGCACCAAGCTGTGATGGCCTCTTTATCTGATTATCTTCCTTGCTAGACTGGTACTTCTTGAGGGCAGGAACAAGGTCCATTCATCTGTATTGCCTCAGGGCCTTGCCCAGTTTAAACTGGACATGCTCATGCTAAGAACCACGATTATGCTCAGTTAGAAAAATTAAATTTCTCCAAAACGTTCCCGACATGGGGCGTAGGGTTAGGGTGAGGCCTACCCACTACGACTGTGATCTGCGGAGCCTTCTCTGCAGAACCTGAAGGCTTCCCCATCACACATCACTCTGTCAGCATCTCTTGCACAGGTGAAGAACTGGAAAAGCCTTAGAAGTCTCTGCTTCAGTTTTTAGAAGTTTGTTTTTGAAGGACAGTGGTAGTGGTGACAAAGAACAAACAGCCATTCAAAGCTGAACAAGAGTTGAGTTTGCCACTAAATATCAAAGATGTCGACGCTTCCTTTCTGGAACCCGGATGGAAGAACAGATACAGTTTAAAAACAAGATACCACTTCTGATGGGTTAGCACTACCAATTTTTGTGATGTTTCAGTAGATCTTAATAATGAATCTATGACATTTCTTTCAGAGACAGAGCAGTGTTGTAAATAATGACATTACTGTAGTATCACCAGTAGAACCAGCATAAGGAAATATGGACGGTAGGGGGGGCGTCCTAAGTAAGAATCATATACGTTTTCTCTGGTAAGAAACTTCCTCTGCATACACCCATCTCGTTTTTAAGAACCATAACATGCAAGTTCTAATATCCTGGGGTTCTGCTCTTCCAACACATCAGCCACGTCACTGTAAAGTTTTTTAAGCTTCATTTCGCTCTATCAACAGAAAGAAAGCTTTGACAAAAGGCACAAATTAAACACTATGCATCTGCACACTTGATTTCCTACTCATTTTTATGTGCTTCCAAACGACCACAGTTTTGGTGTGCCATCAGGATTGACTCTGCAGGAACTTAGATCCAAAATGGCAGCTGAGCTTCTGAAACTCACCAGAGCCATAACGCTTAACATACGTGAAACCAGGTCTTATGTATGTCACTTTTCAACCTGTCTAGGAGAAAAGAATATTTATAAAAACATTTCAAAGACTCAGATGGCATTCTGCTCACGTTCGTTCGATCATCCTCCTTCTTGCGGGAGAACAGGCACCCTGCTTTTGGTTCCTCGGCTCCACAAACTGAATTAACCTGCTATTCACATGTTTACACAGTCCACAAAAACAAGCTAATGGCAAAACATGGAAAGCTTAGGTTTTTCTCGCTCTTCTCCTCTAAGGCCAACTTAGGATATGAGTGTAAAATGAATGACCTAACAGGTAAAGCCCCAAATAAGCGCTTTCGTTTTCAGAAAAAACAACAATAATGAGAGCTTTAATTTTCTTGAGGTCCACCACAAAGCAACATTCTTTATCACTTGGTAATTTCTATGTCTTTTCCTTTAAATTCAAGCTGTAAAGAAATTTTTTAAGAGAAATTTGTTCCAGATACCTCTTTAATAGAATGTTTCCAAACCCCTCTTACACAAAAGCTGAACTTACATCACCAAAAGATGTACGCTGAATTTAAACTGTCACTTCTCTACTTATTTCCATTACTAATATAAAAACATTAATTTAAAAAAAAACAATAAAATACTTGCTCTTTAGAGATGGAGAACTTTAATTATCTTTATGTATTCAAATGCAGAGTCTTTTTGTTAAATTAGCGTGAAAGTCCCTTCATCTACACACAATTGGCCCAAAGAAACAGGCCATTTTCAGCACAAGGGGCCAATCCATTTGAACAGTGAATAAAGCTTTTGAAAGCACTACACACCCTCTTCCAGACTGTCAAATTTTCAAAACGGGCCAGCATTTCTTCCATTTTTTTTTAACACTTGCAGGACCAACAAGCATCTTATAATTAGATTAATTAAAAAGGAAACAAAAACACTGCTCCCTTCTGATCAAAATTATTCCATTTTGCTTAATTAGCTTTAATCCAAGTCTACATATTTAATGATGGGGATATGACAATTCCATCCATTTGCATATTTTAAATGCCTTTCTAAACTATACTTTGTAACAGATTTAGAAGAACAGTCTCTTTCTCATGCCAGTATGCCACGCATAAATCAGGAGGATACAAATTAGGAAAAAAAAGAAAAAAGAAAAGAAAACAAGGCCTCTCAGAGCCAGGGATGTGCCGAGGGGGTGGGGTAATTTACTCAGGGGTGGGGGCAATTTCCCCGCCACATCACAAACTACGATCCTTTCAGCCCACCAGACGAGAAGCATTACATCACACTCTTACAATGATAGGGGGAGGTGGCTCTGAGAAAGCAAGTTTTCAGCTTTCTTCCCTCCCTGCTCCCAGGCTTTCTAGAATCCTGTACTGGGAGTAATGGAATTTAACTTGAGGGCACCGCAGGGTTTCGGGGGTAACTAACATACACATCCATACAGCTACCTATTTATGCGACCCTAAACGACCACTTCAACAATGGATACATGGCCCAAACAGGCAAACACACACATATATACACACACATACGCTGAATTTGTGCTGAAAAGCCCAGTTCGTCTGTGTAAAATTAAACAAAAATGTTAACCCGTGAGAAATGGAGGAGGCCAGTCTACCGGGAGAAGCTGATAAAGAATTCATTCCTAATGGGGTGAATAGCTGTTTAGATCTTTAACACACCATGTTTACAAGACAGTCCTACCATTTGGTTCAAACCACGATCAAAATAAAAGCGCATCTGGCTGCACATTTGAGAACACACACAGAGACCCAGTGCAAATGAGCGCGCGCAGCGAAGACAGGGGTGATCCACACATTGCTTGGGAGGTTTTCAAGCAGGGGAATCTACAAACCCCAAACCTCCTGGTGTTCACTCGCCCCCAGCCTGATGTTTAAAATGTATCAGGTCTTATTTTAGGTTCTACATCTCTCTAGGAAGGATGGCCTAGCTTTAAGGGAGAAGGAAAAAAAAAAGGCTTTCCCGTGGTAGTGCTTGCCCTCCCAGATCCTTTGTCGGCCTTAGCAGCCGAAAGAATGCAAACCCATTTATATTTATGCAAATTTTTGCAGCAGATTTAAGGGGGCAGGGAGAGGTCTGTGTTTTTTAAAAACCTCTTTCTAAATATCAAATTTCCAGTTATTCGCAGATTCATTTATTTGCAAGATGAAATGAGGATGAAAATCTGTATATAAATTAAAAGTGCAATTAAATCACTTCAAAATTTAAATATTCTACCAAGGCTTTTCCATTTCTAAAATGCCGAACCAAAAGTACATCACGGGTCTGATTTACACAGATTCACGAAATGTCTGAAGCCAGTCTCCATGCTAGACAAATGTCCATTTGCAACACCACTAGTGAAAACGGTTAGACAAGATCCATATAAATCAATTGGTTTAAAAAAATTGAAAATATTTACCAACCTCATAAAGTGCAGCAGTGCTTAAATCCAGCAAATTGAGGCATACAAGGTAGAAATGGAAATGAAAAAAGGTCCAAAAAATGATTTCTTTTTGTCTATCTGTTTTTTTGTATTTTAAATATTCAGAAACCAGCAGAGACTCTGTCGGCCATTTTGGCTTGAACTAACTCTCTCTCACTCACTCTCCCTCTTGCTCTCTCTCTCCCCCTCTGTCTCTAAAGGAAGCAGCTTTTTGTGACCTTCAAATAGAGGCGGATCATGTGACTTCGGGTAGGTTTGTCAATCAGGAAAGGGGAGGGAGCTGGGGTTGAAACTGCCTTAAAGGGAAAGCAGCCCTTTTCCACTCACTTTCATTTGTGAAAGGCTGTTATCTCATACTCTCCGCCTACACACACTGAATGTGAAAGTGGCAACAGCATAAGGGTAACAGATGAACAAAATATAAAAACCTTTATTGGTTTATAGAAATATGCTCAGTTGCTAACGATTCTTGCAGATCCTAGAGCTTGGCTTGCTTGCTACAGTTATTCTCTAGTTGTTTGGGCAAGCACGGGCTGGCAAACTGCTCTTTAAAAGGGGGCTTAAACAATGCTTTAGCCAAACAAGAGACTAGTTTTTAAAGATTAAGGCGAAATACAGGGCACAACTGATCTCTGACAAGCTCCTAAAATGCATGGGAGAAGACTAAAAGGAAACAGACCCAAGTACAAACGGAAACTGGCAATTCAGAGAGGTTAAGTGACTAATCTCAAATCACACAGCGAGACAGAAGCAGAACAGGGACCGGTCTCCCAGCTGAAGTCCACATGTATTGTTTTGGGTGTATGTGTGTTGGACACCTCCTCGCCCAGCCCCCCAAAAAACGATGCTGCAGCTTTAGCAAGCTGACTTCCTCTAGGATAGGGAAGATTCCAGGCCTCTTTAATCCCCTCTTCCACCTGAGGAAGGAGCTCTGCAGCTGACAAGAGTAAGCATGAAATTTAAAACCTACCTGCTTTCCCTATCATACCAGGTCCCTTCTCCTGGCTACATGCACTCTTGATTTATATGCACCTAAGAAACCCAGGCTGGGTTTGCGTCTCTTGCCCTGGGGCCAACAGGCTGTGCAAACTTAGTTAGGCAAATCCCTTCACCTCCCCACGCTCAGTTTTCTGACTGGCATGTAAAGACTGGACATTACTAGATGGTATCTTTGGTTCCTTTCCGCTCAAAAACACTGCACTTGGCTTCTTTCTTTTAGCAGTTCTGTTCATCTTATCCTTGCCATCTCAAAAGTAAGTCATTACTCCAGGAATGGCTTTTTGACCCTCCTGGTGGAGACCAGGCCTCCCTATTCGACACTCCCATGACATCCTTCACTGCTTCTTTGTAACATTGGTCAGAATCATGGGCGCCTGGGTGGCTCAGTGGGTTGAAGCCTCTGCCTTCAGCTCAGGTCATGATCTCAGGGTCCTGGGATTGAGTCCCGCATCGGGCTCTCTGCTCAGCAGGGAGCCTGTTTCCTTCTCTCTCTCTCTCACTCTCTCTCTCTGCCTGCCTCTCTGCCTACTTCTGATCTCTCTCTCTGTCAAATAAATAAATAAAATCTTTAAAAAAAATAAAAAACATTGGTCAGAATCGCCATTTATTGTTTGCGTAAAAATTTGCCTATTGTTGCTCTTCCTCAGTGTGTATAAGGACAAACACCACATCTTCCCTCAGTGCTGTCTGAGGCCCCATGCAGTAGGTGAATGAATGACCTGGACTTCCATTCATAAGTGCTGGGCAAGAGGAGATCCGCCACCCGAATATAAAGAACGGAAGTCACATTGTTTCCAGGAACTCACCTCCATCTATCTGTTCGAAAGACTGCTTTGGAAATAAAGCAACTACATGACAGAGAGCAGGCAAAAGTGCCCTGCGACTCAAAACTCCATCTATCTCCAAAAACCAAAAACACTGGGATCCCCAGTGTGAGTTCCCAAATGAACAAGGCTGACCAAGTGTAACCTGACACGCCATCCGGCAGGGAACCCGTGGATTCCGCAAGCCCGGCCTTCCTCGAAAAGAAACCTATGATCCCTCCCGAAATCCCACACGTTTGTCATCCTGACTTTTGGGTCTTGTCTTCCTATAGACTTCCTCCCTTGCTTTTTCCACTCTGACGGAAGAACAGGAAAGGAGCTGTTTCAGGACAGGCGGAGCCAAAGCCTCAATGATCTGTCGGCTTGAATATTTATGGCGTAAAAGGCTTCCACTGTCTTCTCACCACCCAGCCCGGAGTAGGGCAAGAGCCAGGACCCAGACTGACAATTGAGTTGTAGGCAAAAGCAGGAAACTCCTTGGATGGAAATTTTGAATATTTAGTCTATTTTTATCCTTCCAATACCTTCCAGATGAGTTACGGAAAGCTTACTTATGTGGAGCATGCGCCACATGTTCAAATGCATGGAGACTGTACAGCTGCCTTGTTTTAATTTGGGATGGACATGGTTTCCTTATAATTTTGCTAAGTTTCCATTCCCCAATGCAGAATATTATTGTATAAATATATGTATGTGTGTATGTGTCACCTTATAAGTGCTAAACAAGCTGCATGAAAGGCCAGAAAACATAACCACATTTAGAAACAAAATATTAATTCTATTTTCAAAAGAACAGGATCAATGTTTTCTTCAACTGCTAGAGAGCTTTGTTTTGTGAGACACCTCTAACCTTAAAGCAATTAGTCCACTTGCTCATCTGAAGGAATAGCTGAAATAGGGGCAGTTGGGTGGCTCAGTGGGTTAAAGCCTCTGCCTTGGGCTCAGGTCATGATCTCAGGGTCCTGGGATCAAGCCCCGCATCGGGCTCTCTGCTCAGCCAGGAGCCTGCTTCCCACCCCCCAATCTGCCTGCCTCCCTGCCTACTTGTGATCTCTGTCAAATAAATAAATAAAATCTTAAAAAGAAAAAAAAAAAGAAATAGCTGAAATAAACCCATTACTTTCACTGTATTTCCAGACATTTTGGACTTTGTGATATGTTTGCTGTACTTTTTCATATTGACCATAAGACAGTGTTTTTAAACTGTACTATCTATTACAAGATGAGGATACAAAGTAACAAAAAAGTTTACTTTTTTTTTTAAGGTTTTATTCATTTATTCATGAGAGACAGAGAGAGAGGCAAAGAGCAGGGAGCCCAATGGGGGACCCAATCCCAGGACTGGGATCATGACCTGAACCAAAGGCAGATGCTCAACTGAGTCCCCCAGGTGCCCCCAAAGTTTACTTTTTTAAACAAATAAACCAAAAATCAGACACTCATATGTGTGTTATCTTTCAAAGTTGGCACCTTGGTGACAACATACTAAAATATTTTTACTAGGAAACAAGATGAAAAAATAATGAACTGGGGCACCTGGGTGGCTCAGGTGGTTAAGCGCCTGACTCTTGGTTTTGGCTCACGTCATGATCTCAGGTCATGAGATCAAGCAGGAGCCTGTTAAAAATTCTCCCTCTCCCTTTGCCCCTCCCCCCCAAACCAAAATAAATAGGGATGCCTGGGTGGCTCAGTCAGTTAAGTGTCTGTCTTTAGCTTAGGTCATGATCCTGGGGTCCTGGGATCGAATTCTGCATCAGGCTCCTTGCTCAGAGGGGAGCCTACTTCTCTCTCTGGCTGCCACTCCCCCTGCTTGTGTGCTCTCTCTCTCATTCTGACAAATAAATAAATAAATAAAATCTTTAATAAAAGAAAGAAAGAAAGAGAACTGAACATTTAACTCAACAATCTAGAAAACAAGTAACAAACCAAAAAGAAATTTATAATGATAAAGGCATAAACATAAAGCAAAATCAAAGAAGAGTAGACTAAATCAAACTAACACCTTTTTTGCTCTAAAAAATATAGGTAGATAATCCTTTGGAAAATTTGATCAATTGGCGCCTGGGTGGCTCAGTCAGTTAAGCATCTGCCTTCAGCTCAGGTTATGATCTTAGGGTCCTGGGATCGAGTCCTGCATCAGGCTCTCTACCCAGCAAGGGGTCTGCTTCTCCCTCTCCCTCTGCCCCCAACTCATATTCTCTCTCACTCTCAAAAATAAATAAAATCTTAAAAAGAAAAAAAAAAGGAAAATCTGATCAAATTTTAAAAAAGGAAAAGAGAAGTCATAAATCAACATTAGGGCTCAGAAAGAGGGCATTATAACTACAGATCTGGAGAGTATTTTTTCTTTTTTAAGATTTATTTATCTTTTTTTTTAGAGAGAGGAGCGTGAGCATGAGCAGGGGGAGGGGCAGAGAGAGGGCAATACAGAAGCAGACTCCCTGTTGAGTGTGGAGTCTGACACAGGGCTCAATCTCACAACCTCAACATCATGACCTGAGCTGAAATCAAGAGTCAGATGCTTAACCAACTGAGCCACCCAGGTACCCTGGAGAGTATTTTTTAAATTTTAAGAGAATTATATATTACTTCACATCAATAAACTTGAAGCTTAAATAAAATAGAGGGAAAATAGAGGATAATCAAGGAAAATAAAAATTACTAAAATCAACTCAAGAAAAATTATGAAAATAACAACAAAAACCCACAGCAGAAATCTGTAAGGTATTCCAAGAAGTAGCCACTAAAACTACATCAGGCACAAATGGTTTTCTGCGTGAATTCTACCAAACTTCTATCAAATAGATAATTTCCATGTCATCCCTACTATTCCCAAACTTATGGAGACAACAGGGAAAGCTTCCTAATTTCTTCTCTGTGGCTAACATATTCCTGATATCCATCTGAACTGAGATGGTACCAAAAATGAAACTATAGATCAATCTTCACTTGTGAAGACAAATATAAAAATCCCAAGTAAAATATCAACAAATAGAATTCGGCAGTTTTAAAAGAACAGTTCCCTGTGACCACGCAGGGTTTATACCAACAACGCAAGGATGGTTACATTACAAAATCTATGAGCATCACTTCATTTGTTCAACAAGTATATGCTCAATGCTTTCTGTGTGCCTGAGTCCACGCTAGTTGAGTTAGTGAACCGTACCAGAAGGGTTCTTGTCCATGTGCAGCTAACATCCTTACTGGAGAAGGAAATCACTGATAAGGAAATAAAGTGTTTGATGGCATACAGAATAACTAAGGGAGGCTCACTTTAGATAAGGTGGTTAGGGAAGGCTTATCTCAGGCTGGACATTTAAACTGAGTTCAAAAGCAACCGGCTAGCTTAAAAGAACAAGAGGGAAGATCAGGAGGCTAGAACATGTGAGTAGGGGACAAAAGTATGAGATGCATCGGAGGAGGAAGAGGAGCTAGATCATACTGGGTCTTGCAGGCCACAGTAAGGATGTTCTTTTAAGAACAGTGGACGGTCGGATGCCTGGGTGGCTCAGCCAGTTGAGCCTTTGGCTCAGGTCATGGTCTCAGGATCCTCGGATCAAGTCCCACATTGGGCTCCTTGCCCGGCCAGGAGCCTGCTTTTCCCTCTGTCTGCCACTCCCCTCTGCTTGTGCACTCTATCTCCCTCCCTCCCTCGGACAAATAAATAAAATAAAAATATTTTTAAAAAGAAACAAAAGAAGAGTGGAAAGTCACAGAAGAATTTTAAAACAGGAGAACAATTGGCACTATTTTATCCATTACTCATTTTCCACTTAAGGACTATCGTCTACCATCTTGTCAGGAGGCTAGGAAAATTATTTAGGACCCGAAAAAATATACTTACAAGTCAAAGATACAAAAAGAAAATTATAACCATAAAAATTAATAAAGGCTTAAATGTCCTGAAATGTAACAACCCAGGAATTTTTTTTTCTTTTTCTCTTAACCCGGGGCCTCATCTCACGATGCTGAGATCAAGACCTGAGCTGGGATCAATAGTCAGATGTTTAACTGACTGAGCCACCCAGGTGCCCCAAACCCAAGACTTTCATTCACTGTTAAATTTGGGATTTATACTTGATCTAAGCCAAAAGGCAGAGACATGTGAAAACAATTCTCACTTTACAAAAATTCCTAAAAATGTTAACTGTTAAAAAAAATCTTAGGTAATTATAAATTAAGTTAGTTATTTGTAGCCAAAGAACTTCAGTAGCAAAATTATTAATATCCTTTAAACATGTGATAGCAAAAATAAATAAAACCACATGTTTAATATGGAATCTGGGTACCTTTTACTGGATTTCCTATAAAGTGGGGCAAAGTCTCCAAACCTTCCCTAAGTACGCATTTCAAGGGCCCATGGAGGTCTTACCACCACTTTAGGAGAGACAGGATCAGATTAATGTTTTCAAAGGCTCATCCTGCTCGTACATGGAGAATACACTCTACAAGATCAAGAGCAGAAGCAGAGAGACGAACTGGAAGGCAACTGTGGCCATCTAGGTGAGGGAGCGACGAAGTGGAGGGGGAGAGGTGGAGAATATATTTAGAAGGTACAAGTGATTCTATCATAAGACTAGTAGTTGTTGTTAAGAGTAATATCTGTGACCATGAAATAAAGTAAGGCCAACCAACTCTCTCAAAAATAGGACTTCAAATTCTGGACTCACCATTCATTCACACAGTCGAGAAACTTTTTGGTTTTTGTGCAAATTTTAAAGCATCCACCAGACATTATATACTGTGCTAGAACGAGGCCCTGGGGGATACAAAGATGACTTTTAACACCCTCAAGGACAGAGACATAGTTAAAATACAGTATGGCAGGGGTGCCTGGATGGCTCGTCAGTTAAGTGTCTGACTCATGATTTCAGCTCAGGTCATGATCTCAGGGTTGTGAGATAGAGCCCCATGTCGGGCTCCGCACTAGGCGTGGTGCCTACTTAAGATTCTCCCTCTCCCTGTGCCCTGCCCCCTTAAAAAACAACATGGTAAGTACCATAAATAAAGAACAGAGATATGAGATAGTTATGCCATAGGAATACAAAGAACTAAGTGCTGGGAGAGTCACAGAAGATTTCACAGGGGATATGAGATTGTCAACAGAGTCTAAAGGATGAGTAGTTTGCGACGGAGAGAACATGGAAAAGGTAAAGACTTTTCGAAGTTTATCAACTTCCAGTACTATCAAATGCTGGCAACGACGAAGGCTGACAAGAAACAATACAAATTTAAGAGCTAAGTTTTTCAGGATTCTTAAATCCCAACAAAATGAGAAGGTGGATATAGTAGCCAAAGCTTCTAGCTGGAAAACAGAATGTTAGCATTTATACTCTTACTACATTTAGAAATTAGAATGCTAGCAGACTTAATTTTAGAGAACATTAAAAAAATTCTCAAATTCTTTAGAACCAAAACTCCAAAATCAAATTTGCATTTAGAGGAAGAATTCCTTGATACTGTGGGTTGAGGCTGCTGTCCTCTGTGCTTCTGGCTCCCCGTGCACACGTCTGGGATAGCACCTTCATGCCCTGTTGCTGTTGTCACCCATTCACTTCATACTTCCCCTTCTAAACTCTGAGCTTCTTAAGCGCAGACTATGTGGCTTTTACTTCCAGATCTAGTACACAGAAGGAATTCAATTAATGTTTACCGGATGAAGGACCAAACGAATTAGCAAAGGAATAAACGGAAGAACAGTACAAACCTAAGGATTTACAGGGTGCAAAAGAAGACGATACTTAAAAACCTCTAATTGGTTGGGGGCGCCTGGGTGGCTCAGTTGTTAAGCACCTGCCTTTGGCTCAGGTCAAGATCCTAGGACCTTGGGATCGAGCTCCGCGTGGAGCCCCGCGTGGAGCCCTGCATGGAGCCCTACATCGGGCTCCGTGCTCAGCGGGAAGCCTGCTTCTCCCTCTCCCACTCCCCATGCTTGTGTTCCCTCTCTCGCTGTGTCTCTCCCTGTCAAATAAATAAAATCTTAAAAAAAGAGAAAACAAAAAACCTCTAATTGGAAGAAGATAAAACATGTACACAGGATAGTCAACCAGAAAGTGCAAGATAAACTGTTAACTGTATGGCTCGCCTGAGAGACACAGGAGTTCGAAAACAGAGGCTCTCCCGAAGCCCTACGAGGGGTCCTGGCACTGTGCCCAAATGATCTCCCTGCTTTTTTCTGTTGCAATGTGTTTTTGTCTTCTTCTTTAATTGTGGTAAAATACACCCGCTATGAAATTTACCATCTTAACCAGTTGTACGGTTCAGTAGCATTAAGCATATTCACATTGTTGTGAAACAGATCTCCCGATCTCTAGAGCTATTTTATCTTGCAAATCTGAAATTCTATACCCATTAACCAACTTCCCTTCTTCCTCTCCCCTGGTCCTTCGTAACCACTATTTTATTTTCTATTTATATAAATTTGACTACTTTAGATAGCTCATTTAAGTGAGACCACCCAGTATTTGTCTTTCTGGGACTGGCTTATTTCACTCAACACAGTATTCTCAAGATTCAATACACGCTGTAGCATGTGACAGGCCTTCCTTCTTTTTCATGGCTAATACGCCACCTTTTGTTTTTCCATTCACCCACCGATGGACCCTTGGGTTGCTTCTGCCTCCTAGCTACTGTGACGAGGGCTTCCGTGAAGATGTGTATGCAAATAGTTTAATTCTTCTGCATACGTACCCAGAAGGCAGGCTGCTGGATCATGCGGTAGTTCTATTTTTCATTTTTTGAGAAACCTTTTGTCTTCCATAGCAGTTATGTCATTTTATAATCCCAACAGCACGCAAAGGTTTCAATTTCTCCACATCTTTGCCAACACTTGCTATTTTCTGGTTTTGGTGGTTTTGTTCTGGGTTTTGGTTTTTCCGGGTTTTGTTTTTGTTTTGATAGTAGTTATCCTGATGTATGTGAAGTAGTATCTCATTATGGTTTTGATATGCATTTCTTTATTAGTGATGATGAGTGTCTTTTCATATGCTTACTGGCCACTTATATATCCTTGGAGAAATGTCTATTCAAGTCCTTTGCCCATTTTTAAATCACGTTATTTGATCTTTTGTTGTTGAGCTGCAGTTCTCTACATATCCTGCATATTAACCCCTTACCAGATATACGACTTACAGATATTTTCTCCCATTCTGTAGGCTGCCTTTTCACTCTATGGACTGTGTCTTTTGAGGCACAAAATTTTAAAACTTTGATGTAGTCTCATTTGTCTATTTTTGAGTAGTCTCATTTGTCTATATTTTGGTGTCACATCCAAGAAATCCCTGCCAACTCCAGTGTCATGAAGCTTTCCTCTTCTGTTTTCTTCAAAGGGTTTTATACTGTTAGGTCTTAATCCATTTTGAGTTAATTTTTGTACATGGTATGAGACAAGAGGTCATCTTCATTCTTTCGTTACTGGGTAGCCAGTGTTCCCAACACCATTTGTTGGAAAGACCCTCTCCTTCATTCCCCATTGAATGGTTTTGGCACTCTTGTCAAAGATCACTTGACCTTATATGTGAGTATTTATTTCTGGCTTTCTATCCTATTCCATTGGTCTACTTGCCTATCATTATGCCAGTATCACACTGTTTTGATTAGTGTAACTTTGTAATATATTTTGAAATTGGAAGTGTGACTACTCCAACTTTGTTCTAAATGACCAATTATTTTTATAAAGTGTGCAAAGACAAGATATTTTCATCACTGTTAACCCATATTGTTAAAACTACAGCCTCTTTCCATCTCAACCTTCCCCCATCATGATTCCCTGTCAGTAGAGTTAGAGTGGGTGCATACATTTTAGGGATTTGTGGAAAGAAAGTTAAATTGGTGATATATTCATTTTAAGATTAGCAGAATATAGTCACATGGTTCTCAGTCATGTCTGTGTGTGGTTGAGTAATGTTAACCGTCCTTGTATACAAAGATGTTACCGGGCCAACTTACTCTGCATCATGATATAAATGTGTCAGTTCAAAGAGTATTTCAAAGTGCCAATGTACATGAAAAAATGAAGCCTTGTAATATAAAGGATACTTGATACAGGTTTTTCCCAAAGTTGACAACAATCTTAAAAACTTATATAATGTTAGTAATAACAAGTTGTGAGGCTAAAAGGAAGTTTGCTAATCTGTCAAAATGAAAAACCATATTCTGGTCAACCATTCTGTAATAAACAATGAATTACCTTTTTATTCTCTTTTTAGAAAATATCACAAGAATTGTTACATGAAAGGGCAACAAAGACTATACCGCCAAAAAATGGAGAGTAAAAAGTTTCACAGTGATGTGTTAAGCAGTGAATACAAATATTATTGCTATTTTTCTGAATTTTGTATTTGTCAACTCTTAAAAGTTGCCATTTTTATGATTTCTTTCCTCATTGTAAATAAATGTTCACTTCTGTACAACTTGTATGTGAAATTAATGCTCTTAAAGAGCATTCCCACAAAACCCAGATTCACTCCTGGTCAGAAAGAAGGGTCTTCTTTGCCTGAACAAAGGCACATAGAGGGGAAGGAAAAGAGACCTGCATGGAAGGCCTTATGGAAAGCCACTGGACGGATGCAGAAAGATCCTTTAATTAATTAATTAGGCAACTAATTAATTAGGTTTTTCTTTTAAAGTAATCTCTATGCCCAACATGGGGCTTGAACTCATGACCCCGAGATCAAGAGTCACAAGCTCTAACTTACTGAGCCAGCAGGCTCCCCAAGATCCTTTAAACAAAAGAAAAAAATATGCATAGGTAGGTTTAAGGCCACTTAAAGGAGGCCCCCAGAAGCAAAGAAAAAGTTCAGACATGGATAGAAAGGCATCTTCTGCTAAATAAACAATAATCAACAATTGGCTTATGGTAGAGATGCTTAAAGAACAGTCTCAAAATCAGGTCCGTTGGAATATACTCAAGAAAGCATTGGCTATAAAGTCAAACATGATACGTTATCAAATCACGTCCCTTCTGCTAATAAAAAATAAAATATTCTGGAGTTAGGATTTTTAATAACTTCACCTCAGACTTTCAAAGTGAGTATAAAACAGGGATTCTTAGCACTCAGACAACCTCATTCATTCAATATAGTATATTTATTGACATTTTCTATGGGCCATTGGCAGTGACTGAGCTGAAAAAGGTCTTTGTCCTTGCAGAGCTGAAGAGCAAAAAGGCTTAACCTGCCTGCCATGGTGTGCCTCCTCTCTACCATGTTCTTCACCTCTCCTCCAACCCCAGCTTCCGGGCACAGACATTCCCAGCAGGAAGGGAAACCCATGCCAAGCGCTCGCGGCAGAACTTGTCTCCACACCCTCTAGTGATCGTAACATTTTGGGGAAATAAACACTAGCTTCTCTTTATGACACCCCTGGAGATTCCTGCAGCTGAATTTGTAGTTCTCTACCTGTAATTGCTATTTCAAACATTTCAGAAACATTTTGTAACTACACGATAATAATAACATCTCCAAAAAAAAAAAAAAAAAAAAAAAAAAGCCTAAGACACCAATTTCAAGGAACCAGGCAAATACATCTTGCCTTTCGAGTAATGTTTTTCCATAAAGGCAGTTAGTTTGTCCATAAGCAAAATATAAGCTAAATAATTAAGACTATTATAAAATTAGACGCAGTTTTCTAAGAACTGCATGATCTATCCTGTTCATTATTGGTTAAAGTCACCACTAGAACCTGTAAGTAGCAGCAACCCACACAATTTGTATCATTTTCAACTATGAAACACAGAGCTCCTGAAGTTACTCTTATTGTAACTAATCCATGGACCAGACATCCAAGAAAAACCTCATGAAATACAATTCAGAACTTATTATGTATCATTCTGAGACTCGGGGGGAAAAATGTTTTCAGAGAATTAATTTTTTCAGTCACTTCAATGCAAATTACAAAATTTATTAGCAAGGGATAGTTTCCCAAAGACCTA
Source organism: Martes martes (assembly GCF_963455335.1). Classification (NCBI taxonomy): domain Eukaryota; kingdom Metazoa; phylum Chordata; class Mammalia; order Carnivora; family Mustelidae; genus Martes; species Martes martes. The sequence continues at coordinate 8,574,557 of NC_137895.1, forward strand.
ATACAAAATGTTTATGGTTATGCTAAAATTCCCAGAAGCAAAAATTCCATAGGCATAACTATCATCTACTGAACCTCTTTGTGGCATTTTCAAAATACCAATTAACTTGAAAATAAAACTCGTTTCCTTTCTCTTAAAAAAATCAAAGACGGGGGCGCCTGGGTGGCTCAGTGGGTTAAGCCTCTGCCTTCGGTTCAGGTCATGATCTCAGAGTCCCGGGATCGAGTCCCGCATGGGGCTCTCTGCTCGGCAGGGAGCCTGCTTCCTCCTCTCTCTCTCTGCCTGCCTCTCTGCCTACTTGTGATCTCTCTCTGTCAAATAAACAAACAAATAAAAATTCTTAAAAAAAAAATCAAAGACGATTATATAGAAATCTAACTAGTCTCCTGATGTCCAGTTTACCGCTGTGTAATAATGATGGAGCTTACACAGAGTTCACTTTGGTACTTGTAAGTTTATTTCAACTTGTACATATTTCAATAGTTTAAAGAAAAAAAACTGGTGAAAAACCATGGTAGAACACAGAAATGTTAAAATAAAAACACCTCTTTGCTATGGTCAAATACCAGTTTGTGTTTTGAAGATAATTACGTATAAAATAAATGACTTGGAAATACTTTCCTTTTTTTTCCCTGTGTGTGTGTGTGTGTGTGTGTGTGTGTGTGTATTTAGGAAATCCTATAGAGCTGCCCCATTTTTTTTTAAAACAAGCACCCAAAAGAATGGTTGCGAAAGAACTCAGTATTAAATTTGGTGGTTAAACAGGAAACAACGAATATCCTAATAAAAGGAATCCTTAGTGTAGAGATGGGAAGAATAAACTTAAAAGTCGCACTACAGTATAAGAAGAATCGGAGGAAGATAGAGCCGGAAGTTAATGAGTTCCAGTAGGAGCAGAAACAAAGATAAGGTAAGGACAAGCTGTTAGAATTAATGAAAGGTCTGTATAATTAATAATTCAGAAAAATTAAAAGGGCATTTTATAACTAGACATTTAAGTTGGGAGGAATGTAATTAGTAAGAAGAGAATTTAATCAAGACATTGGAGTCAAGACATTTAAAAAATAGCACCTCAAGCCCAAAGCCATATTACACCACACGAGAGTATAAAGAGCAATGTTGACTCCATAAATTACATTCTTTTCTCCAAATCAATATAAAACTATCTTCAACACTTTGATTTCCATATAGCCTCCCATGAAACTCTGAACAGATTCTCCCTTAAAAAAGGGAAATCAAAAAAGATGGTACCCCAGGGGTGTTGAAATACAGGAACTGATATAATTAATTCTACCAATAAGCCTAAAAAGGGGATACTGTCTATGTAACACATTATAAAATGAGATTTTTAAAAATTTTAATATGTATGTTTTATTTAAAATAACATATATAAAAATTATCAGTTCAACATAAAATCAATGTAAGTTATTAATTTTACACTATTTTTTACGGTACTAAGTCTTTGAAATCCAGGCTGAATTTTGCATTTAAAGTACATTTAAATTTGGTTGCTTTTTTTTTTTTTTGTGGCAAAAACACATCAAATTAAATTTACCATCTTAACCATTTTTAAGTGTAAAGCTCAGGAGTGTTAAGTACATTCTCACTGTTTTGCAACAGATCTCTAGAACTTTTTCATCTTGCAAAACATCCATTGAACACCGACCGATTCCCTCTACTCCCTACCCAGAGACCTTGGCAATCCTCACTTTTCCACTTTCTGCTTTTATGATTTTTAACATCAGATACTTCATTTGAGTGGAATCACACAGCATTTGTCCTTATGTGACTGGCTTATTTTGATTAGCATAATGCCCTTCAGTTTCATCTATATTGTAGCATGTGACAGGATTTCCTTATTTTTAAGGCTTTGTAATATTCCATTGTGCGTATATACCACATTTTCTTTACCCACTCATCTCTCAATGGACATTTAGGTTGTCCCACTGCTTGGCTGTTATGAATGCTGCAATGAACATGGGTGTGCAAATATGTTTCTGAGATCCCACTTTGAGAGATTTGTTTTAAATGCTGAATTTTCATAAAATGAACCAGAAGATTCAACAAAATTCAATCAATAAAGATTTACTAGAAAAACTGAATCACTGTAGTATGTTCAAGGCAAGTATCTTTTGAGAATATGAGTCTACTTAAACATGGAGATTTAAGGCTTATTCTTGTTTATAAATTAGATTTTAAGGAAGAAATTGAAAAGAAGCTAAATTCATTAATACAGTTGATCCTTGAACATCACAGGTTTGAAGTGTGCAGGTCCACTTAAATGCAGACTTTTTTTTAGTAAGTACAATACAGTGCTGTACATGTACCTTCCTTATGATTTTAAAACATTTCTTCTCTAACATTTTATTGTAAGAATTTGGCATAGAATGTACATAACATACAAAATATGTGTCAACTGACTGTTTATATTATCCATAAGGTTTCCAATTAACAGTAGACTACTAGTAGTTAAGCTTTTGGGGAGTCAAGAGTTACCTGTGGATTTCTGACTGTGTTTGGGTCAGTGCCCCTACCTAACTCTCATGTTGTTCAAAGATCAACTGTACACAAAAACGGATATTTGGCTGCAAATAATTTACAACAAATAATCTGCCTACAAACATCTAGACCATCACTTGTCTCATAAATAAAACCAAATCAAGAGCCTGTCTTGGGTGGAAACATTTTATATAAAATGAGCTTTCAAATAAGCAGAGTCAAACACAATCTATGAGCAACTATCTGCTTATGCTTTTTGAAAAGATGTTATAGTTTTATATTTACCCCTGTGTTAAACACATTATGTGATTAATGCTGTGTGAGTTTAATGTAGTAATTATATGGCAATAAACTTAGCTTGTTTGATTTGTTATAGTAGCTCGTAAAGTAAATATCCTCAGAAAAATGATTGTATTAGATATAGTAATAGTTCATAAACCTCATTAAAAAGCAACAATATTGAAACAATATATATACACAAAGTGTTTAAAGCTATACACTCTACTTAATCTTGTTCACACATACATCAGAATCCAGTACAACTGATCTAAATATTAACAGTTTAGCACAGATATTTCTCAATATCAAAAGTCAATTATTATTTTTTTTAAAGTCAATTATTATTTTTTTTTTTTAAAGATTTTATTTATTTATTTGACAGACAGAGATCATAAGTAGGCAGAGAGGCAGTCAGAGAGAGAGGGGGAAGCAGGCTCCCTGCTGAGCAGAGAGCCCGATGCGGGGCTCGATCCCAGGACCCTGAGATCATGACCTGAGCCGAGGGCAGAGGCTTAACCCACTGAGCCAGCCAGGCGCCCCTAAAGTCAATTATTTTTTAAGAGGGTTTTCTACATGCATAGCTACCTTAACCTGCCTGTTAAAAGAACTTAGCTCCACTGAAATAAACATCAAGGAAATAAAATAATTTTTTCAAAACTTCTGGCACCTATGGTAAAAATGTTAAATGATGAAGCAAAGAAAGTGGTATAGATCAGCTAATAAAAATAATTTTAGTCCTAATCCTTACAAGAATTTGCTCTATGACCTTGACATTCTATTAGCCCTGTATTCCATCTGCGTCCACAAATAAAATAGGCTATTCATACAAACTGAGACCAATGAATGAGAGCCATTTTGGAAATCAATTTGGAAAAAAATTTAGATCTCTGCCTCACTTCATACACAAAAATGAGTACCAGTTCAATTAAGATGTAAAGGGAAAGGGGCGCCTGGGTAGCTCTGTTGGTTAAGCAAGTGCCTCCAGCTCAGGTCATGATCCCCGGGGTCCTGGGATGGAGCCCCGCACTGGGCTCCCTGCTCATTGGGGACTCTGCTTCTCCCTCTGCCTCTGTGCCACCCCCCGCCCTGGTTCATGCATGTGTTCTCTCTTTGAAACAAAAAATAAAATCTTAAAAAAAATTTTTTTTTTAAGATGTAAAGGTAAAAAAGAAAGCAGGAAAACTAAGATATTTTATTACATTAGGGCAGGGACAACTTCTCTCAGCAAGCACAAAATATAGAAGCTACAAAGGCTGACTGATTTTACCACATAAAAATGTTTTAACTTTATTAGTATGAAAGATACTCCAATGATAAAAGATAAAAGATTGGGAGAAAATATTTAAAACATCTCAGAAGACAAAGGTTAATATCTATATCTTATGAAGGGCTCCTACAAAGCTATCAAAAGAAACAATTCAATAGAAAAATGGGAATAATATGCAAATAAGTTATACATAAAATTCAAAAATCTATGGCCAATAAACTAACAAAATATATTCCATCTTATTAGTAAGCAGAAAAGAGCAAATAAAAACAATAAAATATTAGGGGTCCCTGGCTAGCTCAGTCGGTGGAACACATGACTTTTGATCTTGAGGTTGTGAGTTCAAGCCTCATGTTTGGTGTAGAGATTACTTTAATAAAACAACAACACACATAATAAAATATAAGAGTGGCAAAAATTTCAGGATAAGTAATTTTATTGTCATCAAAGATGAGGCAAAATGGGCATTCTTTTTTTTTTTTTAAAGACTTTATTTATTTGACAGAGATCACAGGTAGGCAGAGAGGCAGGCAGAGAGAGAGAGAGAGGAGGAAGCAGGCTACCTGCTGAGCAGAGAGCCCGATGCAGGGCTCGATCCCAGGACCCTGGGATCACGACCTGAGCCGAAGGCAGAGGCTTTAACCCACTGAGCCACCCAGGTGCCCCCAAAATGGGCATTCTTATACACTATTTATGGAAGGCATCATGGGTATATAGCTTCTTTAGAAGGCAATTTGCTAATAGCTACCTTCGTGCAAAAAAAAAAAAAAAAAACAAACCATGAACTGACAGTTCCATCTCTAGAAATTTATTCCACAGAAATACACCTGTGAATAAAAATATAAGAATTAAGGATGTTCAATAAAATATTATTTGTAATAATCAAAGTAGAGACCACCAAAATATCTACTGGAGAAGAATGATTATAGTCCATCCATTCAACAAAATGTTCTGTAAATGTTTAAGAGCATGAAAGAGGCTGTGTAAGATGCCAAATTAAAAAAGCAAGTCACAGAAGAATAACGTTGGGTAAAAAAAATTCCTATTTAGTTATTTTAAGATATACAGAAAATGGGGTGCCTGGCTGGCTCAGATGGTAGAATGTCCAACTCTTGATCTCAGGGTTGTGAGTTCCACCCCACATTGGGTGCGGAGCCTACTAAATTAAAAGAATCAATCAATCAATCAATAAAAATATACAGGAAGTGTTTACAAGGATTAGGAGGGGAAGTTGGGTAAAAGAAGTCTCGCCTTCATTCCTCTATCTACATTTACCGTTTGAATGTTTTATGACAAGCATGTAAGTTGCCCCTTAAACAACATGTGGGTTGGGGCGCTGACTCCCCCCACACAGTTGAAAACCTGCAAATTATTTCTGATTCTCCAAAACTTAACTATGAATAGCCTAGTGTTTATGGGAAACCTTACTGATAGCAAACTGTCAACAACTACTTTGTACGTCATATGAATTCTGTACTGTATTCTTACAATAAAGTATGCAAAAGAAAAGTGTTTTATTGACTGATTGATTTTTAAAGATTTCATTTATTTATTTGACAGAGAGTGAGACAGCACAAGCAGAGGGAGAGGCAGAGGGATAGGGAGAGGGAGAAGCAGCTCCTCACTGAGCAGGGAGCCGAAGGCAAATGGTTAACCAACTGAGCCACCCAGGCGCCCCGAAAATGTTTTATTTTATTTTTTGTTTTGTTTTGAGTTTTTATTTAAATTTTAGTTAGTCAACATATATAGTGTAGGGGCACCTGGGTGGCTCAATTAGTTAAGTTTCCATCTCCTGATCTCAGAGTTGTGAGTTCAAGACTCACACTGGGCTCCATGCTAGGCGTGAAGCTACTTAAAAAAAACAAAAACAAAAACAAACAAACAAACAAGCAAAACCATAGTGCAATATTGGTTTTAAGAGTAGGATTTAGTGAAGAAAATGTTTTAAAATCATAAGGAAAAGAAAGTACATTTACAGCACTTTCCCATATTTTTCTGGCTCAGTCAGAAAAGCATGCAACTCTTGATCTTAGGGTTGTGAGTTTGAGCCCTATGTTGGGTGTAGAGATTACTAAAAATAAATAAACTTAAAAAAAAATTCCATGTATAAATGGACTTGCACAATTCAAACCCGTGTTGTTCAAGAGCCAACTGTGTTATTTTTAATAATTAAAAAAAATAAAAGAATAAGCAGGAATTTCACAAGTTATTTGGCAATGTGTACACGTCCAGGATCTAGAATGTAGTATTTAGTTCCTAGATCCTACTATCCAGGATTCAATCATCCTCTGCCAACTGCAGTTCTGAGATACCAAAATCATCATCATCATCATCATCATCATCAAAAGACCACATCGCCTTTGGTCCCCACTCCCATAGAAGAGCTGAACAGGTCTATGGGAGGAGCATCTGGTGAGAAGCATCATTTCTGCTTTATCATTTCAATATATGACAGCAGACCAGGCTCAGGAAGAAAAATAAAACAAAACCAGACACAAAACAAAACAGGATTCATCTGTGAAAAGGCAGTATGAGACTCATGAAAACAAAACAAGGTAAGGACACAACACAAGTCCACGGGGCTGTCTGAAGCTCTAAAAGAAGCACCATTTGTGTAACACAGAACCTGTGGGAGAATCTGCCCCAGGGATGCCTTCTGAATACCTAGAGAGGCTGATACAGGATAGGGGTTACTGGAGCAGGTTTTTAAAGATAAAGACTAGTTTGTTTGGGAAATGGATACCCTCTGGAGAACAGAACTTTCATCTGTGCTTTAAAAATAGGCTTAATGCCATTTTCATTGCTTCCCCCACCTCCCTCTTATCCATGAGGCTTTGATCTTAACACCAGTACAGTTTTGCTAACCACAGTACTTTTCGGAAACACGGCTCCCAAGGTTGGCAAAGGATTTGGGTTCAGGAGATACTATAAAACACTTTAATGTCAGAAAGATCCAGGTTCAAATCCTAACTTCCATTTCAAGCTGCATTCCCATGGACAAGTTACCTACCACGACCCTGGAATAAAATGGTACACTGTCACGAACAGAAATAACATCGACAGCATCTAAGCAAGGTACCTTGTGCACAGAAAACCCAAATCAAACGGGACGTATCATGTTTATATTATAAGACCTCTGACCAGAGTGCAGGGTTGGGGGAGTGGGCAAGAGGATGGGAGAAATGTCCGAACCGTTCCTGTAATTCCACGGGGACTCAATGTTTGGCATTCCACTTTGCTAAAGATGAAATGACTCCGTGAGTCCATGTAGAATATAAGTGCATTTGACAGAATACAGCAAAGTTAGGATTTATATTGTAAGCTATTTTTAAAACTGCCCGGTTAGCAAATTAAACCAGCTGTGAAAATATCCTGGTTTCCATTCACAACAAATACAAGATAAACATTCTCCTTAATGAACCTGGCCTTGTGGAGCACAGCATATTCTGCATAATTCATTCCTAAGGGTTTCGGAGACATCATTTTCATAAAACAGACCAAAACTAAACTATTTTCTAAGGAAAAGGAAAAGAAAGAAAAAAAAAAGATGAGAGAGGAGTTTCTTTCTACAGATTTTCAGTAAATTCCACGAATCGCTGTCCCATTTAGCTTAGGAGACTACAGTCTGAATAAAAGAAGTTCTGTCAATACTTCAGGCCAGCCTTAACTGTGCTTCCTTTAAAAGGGCATACGAAACACCAGTCTTCTCTGCAACACAATTTTTCAAGTTCTGGGGCAAAGGGAGGAGAAAAATCTGCTCATGGTTACCAAAAAGCTACTCCGAGGACTCCCAATTTCAGATTTAAAACTGATCACTCTTTGAGAAGTCAGGGGAGAGGTCTTGAATTATTTAGAATGTTGGCTAAGTTATATTATTTATGATTGCCGTTCCTTTAGGGAAACAATTTGTTATTTAAACAGAGAACAGAAGTATAAATAACTAAATGAAATAGAATTTCAGGAAGTGCTATACAAATAAATTCATACTTGGAATGCAGGGAAAGTCTATCCGTTTAGTGCACTTCATAAAGACATAGCTAAGGAAAGAATATAACATTTTAAACTTCTGTGGAAATCAACCAGACTGAATTAGTTCAATTTGGAACATCCTGAGCCTTAAAGCCTTTGCTAAAGTGTAACACAAATTTTGATTAGCCAAGTGTGAAAAACTACAAAGCCAACTTTCCTGTCCCTCCAGTTAGTCTGTCTATAAATAGAAGCAAATGCATTACCAGCCACCAAAGCACCTGGTGAGTTCCAGTGTGCCCAATGTATGCATCCTCTGCAAACGTGCTCTCAGCATGTTTAACCAAAGTACTTCTGAAGATCTGTAATAGGACCCTCTTTAAATAAACTGTGACTCACTGTTTGCTTTCTTCACCAGGAGGTGGAGTCTTGCCATGCCCTTCCATTACAAAATCCTCCTGTTCCACCTGCAAAAGGCAAGCACCACAGGTCAGAGGTAGTCAGTAACTAAGATACAGCTCACTCAAACTGCCAGTGCCTGCCCCGTGCACAACCACATGGCCACTGCCCTCTGTTGCCTGGTCCAGAAGCCTGGGCCAGTGCCTTTCAATCTCCAAGTTTGCTCAAGGCATCTCTCCTAGATTTGCAGAACAGAAAAGGAAGTGTGTTGACTTGGAACTCACATAACTGTAACAAAAAAAAATTTTACATCTGGAATATAATAATGAATTGCTATGAATCAATAAGAAAAAGACAATGAACCGGAAAATTTTACAAAATAACCACGTAGGAATTTTACTGAAGAGGATGCACAAATGAAAAGATATTCAATCTCATGTCAACCAGGAAAATGCAAATTAAAACCACCAAGAGATACCATTTCACAACTACCAGGTTGGCTAAAATTAAAAAGTTGGGCAATACCAAGTGTTGGCAAGGGCACGGAACAACAGCAACACTCATCTATTTCCGGTGGGAAGAAAAATTGGTGCAACTGCTTTTCAAAAGTTTGCCACTATCTGGTACGTTGGACTGTGTATGTACTGTACAAACTAGTGGCTGCACCTCTGGATAAATACTGCAGAGAAACTTTCATACATATATAGAAATATTTTTTTGTAGAATTACTTTAAGCAGAAAAAAAGCAAACATCCATCAACAGTAAAATAAATAAATATACTGTGGTGTTTTCAGAACAACAGAACACTATACTATATGAAAAGGAATTAACTGTAGCTACACACCACAGCCTAGATGAGTTACAAAAACACAATATTGGGTGAAAAAGCAAATCATAAAAGAATACACAGGCAGTATAATTCCATTATATAATGTTCAAATATACACTTTTAAAAACTATATATATGCATGTGTATATAGATGTATATATGTGTATATATAGTTTTTATTTTTATTACTTTTTAAAAAGATTATTTATTTATTCACTTATTTGAGAGCAAGAGAATGAGAGAAAGAGTGAGAGCATGAGATGGGGGAGAGTCAGGGGAGAAGCAGATTCCCCCCTGCTCAGTGGGGAGCCCGATGCGGGGCTGGATCCTAGGACTCCAGGTTCACGACCTGAGCTGAAAGCAGTCGCTCAACCAACTAAGCCAGGTGCTCCTGTATACAGTTTTTTAAAACTATTTTATTACTTTTAAAACATTTTATTTATTTATTTGACAGAGAAAGTGGGAGAGCACAAGCAGGGGGAGCAGCAGAGGGAGAGGGAGAAGCAGGCTCCCCAGCTGAACAGGGAACCTGATTTGGGGTTCGATCCCCGGACCCTGGGAACATGACCTGAGTTGAAGGCAGAAGCTTAACCATCTGAGCCACCCAGGTGCCCCTAAAAACTATTTTTAAAAAATGAATGACAAAATTAAAAAATTAAAAACAAACACACATATACACACAAAAAAATGAATGACATACAAAATTTAGGCTAGTGATTGTCTTAGGAAGGGGCCTATGCAAGGTCCTGGGGTATGCCTGTGGTTTACTTCTTGGCCTATGTAGAAGGTATATGGGTATTTGCTTTATAATTATTCTTTTAACTATCCATTTCTTTCTTTTATATATGTATGGTTTATTTCTCAGTACAAATTTCAAGAGGGAAAAAAGCATTTTACCATTCCAAATGGTTTATTGATCTGGAAGATCAGTGACAGAGATACAGCTACCTCCACAAATGGGGACTGTCTGTCAGTCCTATGAAGACTCTCCCAAAAGGCAAAACTTTAAAAAAAATTAAACAGATATATTCAAGGAAATAGACAGGACTATTCCCAACTTAGAAAAATAGTTATAGTACCTAATAAGCTGGAAGACAGACAACAGTAACATAGACACATACAATACAATGAAGCCCAAAGAAAACAAAAGGCTTTCCAATTCTGTCATCCTCAGTCTTCATTTCTTAAGAAGATGAGGCAATATTAAGAGGCTAAGTTTCAAAAAAGACGGAAAAATTAAGAGGTGTTTGTAATTTCCATTAAAGAAGCCGGAGGAAGCATACACAAGAATAATTAAAAACACATGCTGTGCATACTGTAAAATTCAAACCAGGTTTTGACTTTATTCTTAGGAACTTCCTCACTCTGCAGCCTATGGGACTTAGCCAAGGAGAGGGAGGATTCTCCCATCCTAAGCTTATACTTAGGATGTAAAAACTCTAGAAGAAAAAACAGGATTGCAGAGGGACACTTAATGAGGAGCTTGAGATGACCTGGTTGTGTTACAAGAGTGTCCAGGTATATTTTTGAAAATCACTGTGTTGTGCATTTTATGGACTTAACTATATAAATGTTGTGCCTTAGTTAGGAAAAACAGGTGACAAACTGTTTATGTTTATTAAGTTTCTTGCAAGCGCAAGCATCAATTATTTTCTTGAAGACAAGAATGACTATTCTCTCATTTATATATATTATGGAAATTTCTTGATCCTTCATCTTTAAAAATTCTCTCCAATTAAAGAGCTCTAAAAAAAAAAAAGAGCTCTTAGTTGTGCACGTTGGCCTCTGCTTAGTAGTTTGTTTTTTTTTTTTTTTGAAAAAGGTTTATCTAGAATCAATTTCTAGTGAAGTACAGTAAGAAGATCGAAGAACCCAGAACTTTGACGATCTCTTCCATGTGGGCTCCCAATCTTTAACTCCAGCCCCCATGTTACGCACACTAGTCTTCTCTGTTTAAATGGCCCAATAAATTCCAAAGGAAATATCACCTTTGTCCTCAAATTTCCTCTTCTTTTTATATCCCCTATGTCTCCAAATGGTACCATCATTCACTAAGATCCCCAAACATGAAACCTATACAGGTATGCCGCACTTTTCAAAAGTCCGTGTTGTACCACTTCACTTTCACAAAAGACCTATGTTAATACCTATTTTTGCTAACAACAACAAAAATCTGGAGAGGATTTTCGCTTTTTTACAGATGAAGGCAAAAAGCAAAGTAGCGTTCAGTGCTGGTCTTGCAGCCAGCAGTTACAGAGCAGTGCGCGCCCTGAGCAGCAGAGAGGGGCACCACCAGCCTCCTTCCCTAGGACTTCCCAAGGACTCAGCATCTCCGCATCTTGCTGCCAGAGTTTTTAACTTTGTGAGCATCTGTGCTTTATCTCCAGTTATCCTGTGCATCCGTTAGCAAGATGTGTCTTGAAGTATCGGAAAAGCCTAGGAGAGGTTATTTTCTGGGTTTGGGAATGCGCCAAGATTTTCCCATATGAAGAAATGGTCATTGTTTCTTGGTTTTATACAACATTTGGACTTAGGAAAGATTTCATAGGAAAGCTCTACCTTCAGGTAGCAGGAGAAACCTGTCATCACACAAGAATCCAAGGTTCCCTCCTTAACCCTACATCCTATTAATCACCAAGTATTGTGGCTTTCACCTCTTAAATAGCTCTCACATCCACCACCCCTTCTTTATTCTCTTTCACGACCATAGTTAAAAGCCAGCTTCTCTATATCTCACTACTACACAAGCCTTCTCAGTGGTCTTTGTGCCTCCGGGTCCCATCTCATTTTAATACATCCTCCAAACCGTTTCCATCAAGTGGGCTTTGTAAATGCAAATCTGACTGCATCGCTCTCCTTGAAATTCTTCAGTGGTGCTCCATCACCTACCCGGAGGGATAAAAATTCAGTTCCTTAGTCTAAACAATCTTTTCATCTGCCTCTGCCTCACCCACTCTGAACCCCTGGTGGGGGCATACAACTCCTTAGCCCTCTGTGTATTTACATGAACTGCTCCCCCTTGCCTAGAAGCCCTGGCCTTCTGCCCACATGCAGTTCAAATTCCTACTCATTCCCTTAAGTGTCAATTCAAATGCCTTTCCCTGGAAGACACCATCTCCTGCAGCAGGGTTCACAACTTTTCTGTCTCCATCACCTCGAAGACAATAAAAACGGTCCAGAGAGATCACTGCTCCTTACTGCCCCTTCCTGTTTTTCTCATGTCCACATCCTGTCCCTTCCCTTATTTTTCTCCTACAAATTTCATGAACACTTTCGGACTTAGTTTGAAGATCTCTACCACTCCGCCTCCTTGACTTCATTTGCAAGAGTTGCAAGATTTTTTTTTTTTTTTTTTTTAAAGTAGGCTCCATGGCCAGCTTGGGGCTCAGTGCAGGGCTTGAACTCACAACCCTGAGATCAAGACCTGTGCTGAGATCAAGAGTTGAAAGCTTTATCGACTAAGCCACCCAGGCGCCCCTCAAGATTTTTATACATAAAATTTATATCATGTCTTCACCTTTCTCCCACTACCATTCATTCATTCAACCAACATTTACGCAGCACATATTACACGCTAGGTGCTGGGCTGAGATAAAGGTGAAGAAGAGTGTCAGTGCCCTCAAAAAGCTTGCAGATTAGTGAGAAAGACAAACAAAAACCAGTCAATTACCAGCATTGTATGGTGACAGATGGTGGCTACACTTGTGGTGAGCATAGTAGCATAATGTACAGACCTGTGGGATCACCTGAAACTAATGTAACACGGTGTGTTGACTATACTCCAATTAAAAAAAAAACAACATGACCATACAGTGGGAGAAAGCAACACAAGGATACAGGAAGGGCGCCTGGCACAGCCCAAAGGAGTCAGACACACTAAACCAACCCAAGGCAGGCGACCTCCCTCCTTCCTAAATTCAGCTAGGGAACGGGCAGGACCCAAGCTGCTCCATGCCAAGGTCCCTCAAATCTCAAAGGGAGGCCACAAGCTCCCCTTGCACTCGCTCCCTCATCTGAACCTGGGAAGAGTCACTCTAACTTCTAGTTCTGCTATTGGTCGTCAGTGTCCATTCAGAGGCTCCTTGACGGGTATTTCAATGATTTTTCTGCTCAGTGCCCTAGATTTGCTCAACACCGACTTGTTTTCAGGGTATTTCTGTCCTACCAGTCCCTTAATTTCTTCTCTTCTGCTCTGGGAATACAGAGCATAGCTGGAGAAAGTTACAAAACTGGTTCCTTTTCAACCCTATGCCAATTAACTTCTACTCAGTGCTCGTATGTCAGCACCTGGCCTGCAAAGTCCTTCTTCACTCATTCATTCTGTACCTTTCCACTCTCCTCCAAGATTCCAAACCCATCCGTTAGGCGTCCTCCTTAGTCTGGCCTTTCTGAAGATTATCCTGAAAGCCTGTCCCACACAATGGATGCCCTTGGTTTCTTCTTGTCTGGATTATGCAGATGAACCTGCGTCTTTACCCACTTCCCCGGACTCCACTGCTCTGCCAGGCTCCCCTCACCGCCTGAATTCTAGATGCATGACCCACACCACATCACCTCCAAGAAACTCTTTCTTCCTTTCCAGTAAATCCATCCCCTCAACTGACAAATACTTTATACTCTTTTTTTTTTTTTAAGATTTTATTTATTTGACAGACAGAGATCACACGTAGGCAGAGAAGCAGGCAGAGAGAGGAGGAAGCAGGCTCCCCATTGAGCAGAGAGCCCGATGCGGGGCCCGATCCCAGGACCCTGGGATCATGACCTGAGCCGAAGGCAGAGGCTTTAACCCACCGAGCCACCCAGGCGCCCCACTTTATAATCTCTTCTGTTCTGAAAAATTATTTTGGCCTTGTGATACCCTCCAAATATCTTCTTGTTTCTACTCTTCCCTTTACTATCCAAATTATTAAGAGAATAAACAATACTCCATTTCTTCCATGTTCTCATCACTGATCTGATAAAACACTGGTTGACTGATTAAACTGTTATTGAAGTAACATATACATGAATTTCTTTTTTTTTTTTTTTTTTAGATTTTATTTATTTGAGAGAGAGACAAGAAGGAGCATGAGGGGGGAGGGGCAGAGGGAGAGGGAGAAGCAGACTCCCCACTGAGCAGGGAGCCCAACTCAGGGCTTGATCCCAGGACCCTGGGATTATGACCTCAGTAGAAGGCAGACACAACCGACAGAGCCCCCCAGGCGCCCCTATATGATTTTAAAAGTCAAATAAGGGGCGCCTGGGTGGTTCAGAGGGTTAAAGCCTCTGCCTTTGGCTCAGGTCATGATTCCAGGGTCCTGGGATCGAGCCCCGCATCGGGCTCTCTCCTTGGCGGGGAGCCTGCTTCCTCCTCTCTCTCTCTGCCTGCCTCTCCGCCTACTTGTGATCTCTTTCTGTCGAATAAATAAATAAAATCTTTAAAAAAAAAAAGTCAAATAATACCACCAGGCTTATAGACAAAAATAGCACTCTCCTCTGGTGGCGTCCCCTCCACCCCCATGGATTGCTTCTTCCCCATCCTCCCAATTTAAGTCACCATATTTGTTCAAATCAATATTCAGCGCTAACAGTGCTATTACTAAGTAAATAACAGATACAGCTGAATCATACAGAATAGTGTAATTAAATTTGCTTTTCTTGTACAATTTTCTGTTTTATGTGGAACTAACAATTACTACTTTCTCTTTTTACACTTTCTTTCAGTTGGGGGGGGAGCTTAGTATTTATTATGTATTTTTCACTAATTCATCCTCAAACCCTCCAACAGAGCTGTAAATCTCCTCTTAATAAATTCAAACACTTCAGGTAATCTACCAATTTCATTCCAGTCTGGGAGACATTCCTCAGGGGTTTTCTCCTGTCCCAGTCTGGACTGTTTGCTCTCTAGGCCACTAAAGAGCTGACACAGGGATGTCTTTTCCCCTTCATCTCCGAAATTCCTGGTGCTCTGTCTCCTACCCTGGAGCATCTGTTCCCCAGATCCTTTGTCTTCTTTCATGGTCTACTCCCTGGTTTAGGTGGAGCATATATTCCAGTGATTTCCTGATAAAAGGTATAGGGAAAGTAAATTTGAGATCTTGAATGACTGAAATGTCCTTATTTTATCCATACGTGTAACTGACATACAGAATTTTTTTTATCCACATACATAATCGAATTAGAAGTTCAAGTTAGTGAACCTTTCTCCCTTCACAATTTTGAAGTGATGCTGCAGTGTCTTCTAGTTCCCAGAGTTATGATATAGAAATCTGACAGTATTCTAAATCCTAATGTTTTGGATATAACCCGTTTCTTTTCCAGAAACCTTTAGGGTCTTCTACCTCTCCTGTGTTCCGCAAATGCAAACCACAAAGTATGGTTCTTTTTTTTATTTATTGAGCTTCTGGGTAGGTACTTATACTCTAGAAACTCAGATTCTTCAGGTTTAAGACATTTTCTCTACTTATTTTGATAATTTCATCCCCTCCATGAATTCCTTATTCAGTGTTGAGTTTTGGGGGTTGATCCATAAGTTTTCTTCTTTTCTCTCCAATTGTATCTCTCTGGCTTTTTCTTTTACTTTCTGGAGAATCTCTCAACTTTACCTTCCAACACTTCTAATATTTAAAAGAATTTCTGTACTGTGACTTAATTTTTGAAAGCTCTTTCTTGTTCTCTGAATACTTTTTAATAGTCCTGCTCTTATTTCATGATTATAATACCATCTTTTATCTCTGAAAATATTACAGAGTGGTTTTGTTTTAATTTTCTTCTGCTCCATATATTACCTTGTTTCCTCCAAGTTCCTCTTTTATATTTGCTTTGGTCACTATCCCCCAGTCATAGTTTTTTATCAGATGCCTGGTCATCTTTGGCCATCTGCTGATACTTACCAGGTAAGCCGGAAAGAACTCAGGAGTGCTCTTTGTATGCAGAGAAGAGAGGGATATCCTCCCTGGATACCAGGGGACCTGGATATCAGGAGGGAACCTGGCCATTTCACTGGGAGAACTCTCAGGTGTCTGCCTCTATATATTCCTTTTCTCCCTCTTTGGGCTTTTCAGTTACCCAGAGAGGTACCCTTTAATTCTCAGCCTGACTGGTATAACTCTGACTGTCAGTGTTCTGGGACTGAATTTGGGAAGACAGCGGGCACGATCTCACATCAGTCAATCATCACTGACTTAGACAGAATCTTTCTGCTTTGAGTTGGATACCTTCCCTCCACCTTGAGCCTTGCCATGGTACAAGAGGGAAAGCTATCCATCTGGGATGTGCAGGGCAGGATACCAGGGGCTTTGCTCCTTATAAATTCTTCAACCAATGCTGCTGTTGTCAGTGTCACTCCAAAAGCTTTTTGGCTCTCAAAATTTTGTTGGCATTTCTTATGTTTCATATCCTCTTCCATTCACTTTTTTTTTCTGGTGGATTTATGCTTGCTAAAATAATTTCAGTGGAGTTTTAGAAGGGAGAGGAGACTAATAACTAGGTTTAATCTACCATGTCCAGATCTACTCTTAAAACTCTTTTATCTCTTTTTTTTCCCCCTCTATCAAAATTGCTTTATTTGGGGTGCCTTGGTGGCTCCGTCCATTAAATGTCTGACTCCTGATTTTTGGCTCAGGTCATGATCTCAGGGTTGTGAGATCGAGCCCCATGTTGGGTTCTGTGCTGGGTGTGGAGTCTGCTTAGGATTTTCTTTCTCCCTCTGCCCTTCCCCCACCCCTCTCTCTCCCTCTCTCTCTAACCAACCCCCCCAAACTGCTCTGCTTAATGTCACCAATAAATATTTGTTGGTTGCCTCCTTCTTTAAAATCTAATTTGAAGGGCGCCTGGGTGGCTCAGTTATGTGTCTGCCTTCAGCTCAGGTCATGATCCCAGAGTCTTGGGATCAAGCGCCATGTCAGGCTCTGGCTCAGCGGGGAGTCTGCTTTTCTTACTCCCTCTGCCTCCTGCTTGTGCTCTCTCTTGCTATCTCTCTCTCAAATAAAATGTTTTTTTTATTTTATTTTATTTATTTATTTGACAGAGATCACAAGCATGCAAAGAGGCAGGCAGATGGGGGGTGGGGAAGTAGGCTCCCTGTTGAGCAGAGAGCCCGATGCAGGACTCAATCCCAGGACCCCGAAGGCAGGGGCTTAACCCACTGAGCCACCCAGGCACCCCAAAATCTATTGTTTTTAAAGATTCTATTTATTTACTTGTCAGAGAGAGAACACAAGCCAGCAGAGCTGCAGGCAGAGGCAGAGAGAGAAGCAGGCTCCCAGCTGAGCAAGGAGCCTGATCCAGGACTCGAACCCAGGACCCTGGGATCATGACCTAAGCTGAAGGCAGCTGCTTAACCAACTGAGCCACCAAGGTGTACTGTCAAATAAAATCTATTTAAAAAATAAAAATAATTACTTGAAAATTTAAGTTTTATGAGGTATAGCTGACATATATGAAACTACATATAGAGTATACTATTTGATAAATTTTGACATATGTAAATACCCATGAAACTGTCATCACAATCAAGAAAATAAAAATTTTTGCCACTCCTAAAAGTTTCATTATGCACTTCCTTAAATTTAAAAAATGAGCAACTTTCCCCTCCTGTTCTCCCTCCCTGGGCAACCACTAATATGGTTTCTGTCATTACAGATTAGTTTGCAGTTTCTAGAGTATATATACTTGGAATCACACAGGAGTACTCCTTCTTTCTTTCTTTCTTTCTTCTTCTTCTTTTTTTTTTTTTTGATCTAGCTCCTTTTGATTAGTGAAATTACTTCAAAACTCATCCACAGTCTCATGTATCAGTAGTTCATCTCCCTTTTACAGCTACGTACAATTCCACTGCATAGAATCTACAATTTGTTTTCCAGTCATCTGTTTGATGGATGCCTGTGTTGTTTCCAGATTTGGGCTATTACAAAAAGCTACTATGAACATCATTTAGAAGTTTTTGTATGGATATATGCTTTCTTTTTCTTTGGGTAAATACTTAGTATTCAGCAGTGTGTATCTGTTTACTACGGATGCTACAACAAAGTACCACAGCTTGTATGTTTTCAGTAACAGCAATTTATTATCTCACGCAGACCTAAAAGCTAGAAGTGGGACATGAAGAAGGGCAATGGTTCCTTCACAGGGCTGTGAGGGAAGGATTTGTTCCAGACCTCTCCCCTTGGCTTACAGATGGCTGTCTTCATGTTCACATGGCATTGTCCCCCTGTGTATGTCTCTATGTCTAAATTCTCCTGTTTTATTTTATTTGTTTAAAGATTTTTCCATTTATTTGAGAGAGAGAGAGAAGTCACAAGTGGAGGAGAGGAGCAGAGGGCGATGGAGAAGCAAACTCCCAGCTGAGCAGGGAGCCCACTGTGGGGCTTGATCCCAGGACCCTGAGATCATGACATGAGCTGAAGGCAGATGCTTAAGCCACCCATGCGCCTCTAAATCTCCCCCTTTAAAAAAGACACTAGTCACACTGGATTATGACCCACCCTAATGACCTATTTTAATTTGATTACCTCTGTGAAGACCCTAAGGCCAAACAAGGTCAATTTTGAGGTAATGGGGGTTAAGACTTCCAACATGTTAATTTGGGGATAGGGGCTAGACAGAGAAAACAATTCAGCCTCTAACAGTGGAACAGTAGGATCATATGGTAGCTGTATGTTTAACTTTTTAACAGTCTCTGACTGTTTTCCAAAGTGGCAGCAGCATTTTTATCTCCCCGCCAGCAGTGTATGAGAGTTCCTCATACCTCACCAACACTTGGTATGGTAAGTCTTCTTAACTTTACCCATTCTAACTGTGGTTTTAATTACATTGACACTGAACATCTTTTCACAAGCTTCTTTGCCATCCATTCTCTGGTAAAGTGCCATTCAAATTTTTGACCATTCTTTTAAGCAGCTTTATTTCTCTCTCTCTTCTTAAAAAATAAGCTCTACGCCAAATGTGGGGCTCCAATTCATAAACCCAAGATCAAGAGTTGCATGCTCTATCAACTGAGCCAGCCAGGGACCCCTACGTATCTTTACTGAGATATAATTTACATACCATAAAGTTCACCTATTTAAAGTATACAATTCAATGGCTTTTAATATATTTATAGAATTGAGCAATTATTGCCACAATCCAATTTTAGAACATTTCTATCATCTCAAAAAGGAAATTTGTCCTTATTGGCAGTCACTCCCCATTTTGCCCTCCCTTCATCCACCTTTCCAGCATCAGATAATGGTTAATCCAGCACCAGATAATGGCTAATCTACTTCTGTCTCTACAGATTTGCCTGTTCTGAACATTTCATGTATAAATGAAGTCATACAGTATGTGCTGTTTGTGTTTGTCTGCTTTCCCTGAGCATAATGTTTTTTTCTTTTTTTTTTTTAATTAACATATAATGTATTATTTGTTTCAGGGGTACAGGTCTATGACTCATCAGCTTACACAATTCACAGCACTCACCACAGCACGTACCCTCCCCAGTGTCCATCACCCAGCCACCCCATCACTCCTACCCCTCTCCACTCCAGCAACCCTCAGTTTGTTTCCTCAGATTAAGTCTCTTAGGGTTTGTCTCCCTCTCTGGTTTCATCTTGTTTCATTTTTCCCTCTCTTCTCCTATGATCCTGTCTTGTTTCTCAAACTCCTCATATGAGAGAGATCATATAATAATTGTCTTTCTCTGATTGATTTAATTCACTTAGCATAATACCCTCTAACTCCAACCACGTCATTGCAAACGGCAAGTTTCATTTTTTTTTGTTTTTTTTTTTTTTTTATGGCTTCATAGTATTCCGTTGCATATATATACCACTTCTTCTTTATCAATTCATCTGCTGATGGACATCTAGGCTTTTACCATAGTTTGGATACTACTTGTATCAGCTATACCATTGCTGATATAAACATTGGGGTGAATGTGCTCTTTTGGATCACTACATTTGTATCTTTGGGGTAAATACCCAGTAGTGCAATTGCTGGGTCGTAGGGTAGCTCTATTTTCAACTTTCTGAGGAACCTCCATACTGTTTTCCAGAGTGGCTGCACCAGCCTGTATTCCCACCAACAGTGTAGGAGGGTTCCCCTTTCTCCGCATCCTTGCCAACATCTGTCATTCCCTGACGTGTTAATTTTAGCCATTCTCACTGGTGTGAGGTGATATCTCATTGTGGATTTGATTTGTATTTCCCTGATGCCGAGTGATGTTGACCAATTTTTCATGGGTCTGTTGGCTATTTGGATGTCTTCTTTGCAGTAATGTCTGCTCATGCCTTCTGCCCATTTCTTGATTGGATTATTTGTTCTTTGGGTGTTGAGTTTGATAAGTTCTTTATAGATTTTGGATTCTAGCCCTTTATCTGATATGTCATTTGCAAATATCTTCTCCCATTCTGTTGTCTTTTGGTTTTTCTGACTGCTTCTTTTGCTGTGCAAAAGCTCTTTATCTTGATGAAGTTCCAATAATTCATTTCTGCCCTTGCTGCCCTTGCCTTTGGTGACGTTTCTAGGAAGATGTTGCTGCAGATGAGGTTGAAGAGGTTGCTACCTGTGTTCTTCTCAAGGATTTGGATGGATTCCTTTCTCACATTTAGGTCTTTCAGCCATTCTGAATCTATTTTATGTGTGGTGTAAGGAAATGGTCTAGTTTCACTCGCCTGCATGTGGCTGTCCAATATTCCCAACACCATTTGTTGAAGAGACTGTCTTTTTTCCATTAGACATTCTTTCCTGCTTTGTCAAAGATTAGTTGACCATAGAGTTGAGTGTCCTTTTCTGGTCTTTCTATTCTGTTTCATTGATCTATGTGTCTGTTTTTGTCCCACTACCATACTGTCTTGATGATTATAGCTTTGTAAGAGATCTTGAAGTCTGGCATTGTGATGCCATGAGCTTTGGTTTTCTTTTTCAACATTTCTCTGGCTATTTGGGATGTTTTCTGGTTCCATACAAATTTTAGGATTATTTGTTCCATTTCTGTGAAAAAAGTTGATTGTATTTTGATAGGGATTGCATTAAATGTGTAGATTGCTCTAAGCAGCATAGACATTTTCACAGTATTTGTTCTTCCAATCACATCATCTGCAAAGAGAGTTTGACTTCTTCTTTGCTGATTCAGATGCCTTTTATTTCTTTTTGTTGTCTGATTGCTGAGGCTAGGACTTCTAGTACTATGCTGAATAGCAGTGGTGATAGTGGACATCCCTGCCATGTTCCTGACCTTTGGGGAAAAGCTTTCAGTCTTTTTTTCTCATTGAGAATGATATTTGCTGTGGGTTTATCATAGATGGCTTTGATGATAATGAGGTATGTACCCTCTGTCCCTACACTGTGAAGAGTTTTGATAAAGAAAGGATGATGTACTTCGTCAAATGCTTTTTCCACATCTATTGGGACTATCATACAGTTCTTGTTCTTTCTTTTATTAATGTATTGTATCACAATGATATAAGGAATGCCACCCCAGCTTTCTTTTGCTGTCCATTAGCATGGTAAATTGTTTTCCACCCCCTCACTTTAAATCTGGAGGTGTCTTTGAGTCTAAAATGAGTCTCTTGCAGACAGCATATCGATGGGTCTTTTTTTTTTTTTTTTTTTTTACACCCAATCTGTGTCTTTTGATTGGGGCATTTAGCCCATTTACTTTCAGGGTAACTACTAAAAGATATGAATTTAGTGCCATTGTATTGCCTGTGACTGTTACTGCATATTGTCTCTGTTCCTTTCTGGTCTATGTTACTTTTAGTCTCTCTCTTTCCTTAGAGGATCCCTTTCAATATTTCCCATAGAACTGTTTGCAAATTCTTTTAGTTTTTGTTTTTCCTGGAAGCTTTTTTTCTCTCTCTCTCTATTTTCAGTGACAGCCTAGCTGGATATAATATTCTTGGGTGCATATTTTTCTCGTTTAGTGCTCTGAATATATCATGCCAGTCCTTTCTGGCCTGCCAGGTCTCTGTGGATAGGTCTGCTGCCAATCTAATGTTTTACCATTGAGGTTACAGACCTCTTGTCCTGAGCTGCTTTCAGAATTTTCTTTTTGTCTCTGAGACTTTTAAGTTTTACTATTAGATGATGGGGTGTCGATCTATTTTTATTGATTTTAAGAGGGGTTCTCTGTGCCTCTTGGATTTTGATGTTTCCTTCCCCCAATTAGTGAAGTTCTCCTCTATAATTTGCTCCAATACACCTTCTTCCTTCTCTTTTTCTTCCTCTGGGATCCCAACTATTCTCAAATATTATTCTAATATTGTTTCATCTTATATTATCACTTATTTCTTGAATTTTCCCCTCGTGATCCAATAGTTGTTTACCTCTCTTTTTCTCAGCTTCTTTATTCTCCATCATTTGGTCTTCTATATCACTAATTCTCACTTCTGCCTCATTTATCCTAGCCATTAGAGCCTCCTTTTTTTTTTCTCTAGAAAATC
Organism: Martes martes; assembly: GCF_963455335.1. NCBI lineage: Eukaryota > Metazoa > Chordata > Mammalia > Carnivora > Mustelidae > Martes > Martes martes. The sequence goes on from NC_137895.1 coordinate 8,597,197, forward strand.
TATATTTAACTTATTTGTCAAAAAATTTACAGAAATAGGGGCCCTTGGGTAGAGCCTCCACTTTTTTTTTAAGATTTTATTTTTTTATTTATGTGACAGACAGATCACAAGTAGGCAGAGAGGCAGGCAGAGAGAGAGGAGGAGGCAGACTCCCCGCTGAGCAGAGAGCCCGATGCGGGGCTCGATGCCAGGGCTCTGGGATCATGACTTGAGCCGAAGGCAGAGACTCTAACCCACTGAGCCACCCAGGTGCCCTGAGCCTCCATTTTTTATTGCACCTCATTAATAGTCTTTTTGATTTCTACTTGGTTAGATTTAAATTCTTTTATTTCTCCAGTAAGGGATTCTCTAGTATCTTCTATACTTTTTTTCCAAGCTCAGCTAGTATCTTTATAATTGTCATTCTGAACTCTAGTTCCAACATCTTACGAATGTCTGTATTGATTAGGCCTCTGGCAGTTGGTACTGCCTCTTGTTCTTTTTTTTGAGGTGAGTTTTTCTGTTTTGTCATTTTGTCCAGAGAAGAACAGATGAATGAGAGTAAAAAATGCTAAAAGGGTAACAATGACCCCAGAAAAATATATACTAAACAAATAAGAAGAGATCAAAACTGAGGGGAAAAGGAAAAAAAAAAAAAAAAGAATATGATCAGGCTGGTGAATAGAATAGAGCCACACATTAGATTTTGGGTGTATTTTAGTTTGTTAGAAGAAACTACGTCCCAAAATTTTAAAGAAAGAAAAACTTATACATATACAAAAATAAGGGTAAATATGATAAAGGAATGGAATATGACTGTAAAGATGAAAATTTAAAAAGATTTTTTAAAAAGAATTTATAAGAAGTTGGTTGCAAAAAGAAAGAAAAAAAAAAAAAGGAGAGCATGTGATCAGGCAGGAGACTAGAACAAAGCCATACAGTAGATTTAGGGTATATTTTGGTCTGTTAGAAGAAACTGCATTTCAAAATTTGAAAGAAAGAAAAAATATATATATATATACATATACAAAAAATTAAATAAAATGAAGGGATAAAATATGACTGTAAAAATGTAAAAATGAAAATTTTAAAAGATTTTCAAAAAGGGCTTGATAAGATGTTGGCTGAAAAAGGAAAGAAGAAAAAATTTTAAGAAATAGAAAAAGAAAAAATAAAATTCAAACAATTAACTTTGAAAGACTAAAGTATCATTGGAGAAAAGTCATGGATTTTATGTGCTGCATTCCCCTAGTGCTGGAGTTCTGCAGTTCCAATTCATTGGTAAACTTGGCCTTGGCTGGATGTTCTTGCTGATCTTCTGGGGGAGGGGCCTATCGCAATGATTCTCAAATGTCTTTGTCGGAGGCAGAACTGAACCGCCCTTGCGGGGCCAGGCTGTCATCTGCTTGGGTTCGCTCTTGGTAGCTTTTGTTCCCTGATCACTTTCTGTACAACTCTGGAGGACAAGAATGAAGATGGAGGCCTCCCAAACTCTGGCCCCAGAAGAATCAAGAGCTTGGGGCCCCCATCTTCAGTGAACCCTCAGAGAAAAGCAGTCAATCACTCCTGTCTCCCTGGTCTCTGGCAGAACTCTGTGCTCACCCAGCCTGTGACCAATCGTTTCTATCTCTGGCACATGGCCCCATTTGGAGTCTCCAAACCCAGCAGATTCCTGTGGTGTGCTTCCGTGCCACGCCTCCCTGGGGGAGGCAGGGGAGTCTCCCTGGATCTGCCACTTGTTGGGTCCGAGTTGTAGTGGCCTGACTGGGCTTCAGATCATGGTTTATGCAAACCCCAAGCTGAGCCCCCTCCTTGGCTCTGATACTTGGGAGGTATCCCCGCTTACCCGCTCTGATACTTGGGAGCTCTGCCACAGCCCCGGTCTTTCTGTGACCCCGAGGGTCCTGAGACCACACTGTCCCAGCAAGGATTCCACTCTCTGCTTAGCCACCAGAGCAACATCCCTCTGTGGAGCAGACTTCTGAAAGTTTCGATCTTGTGCTCTGCTGCTCTGTCACTTGCCAGGAGCCAGCAGATGGAGTCCACCGCCACCCCCCTCCCCCCGCCATGGTCTATCTTCGCCGTGGATTCACTTCTCTGCACATCCTACCTTCCAGAAAGTGGTCGCTTTTCTGTTCATAGAGTTGCTGCTGTTCTTTTCTTCGATATCCCGTTGAGTTTGTAGGTGTTCAGAATGGTTTGATAAGTATCTAGCTGAATTCCTGGGACCAGACGAAATTTAGGTCTCCTAGTCTTCCACCATTTTGCTCCTCCAGCATAATGCTTTCAAGTTTCATCTTTGTTGTAGCATGTATCAGTACTTCATTCTGTTTTATTGCTGAATACTATCCTGTTATATGGATAAACCATTTTGCTTATCTATAGTATCAGCTGATGGACATTTGGATTATTTCCACTTTTTTGCTATTACGAATAATGCTGTTATAAACATCTGTGTACAAATTTCTGTGTGGACACATGTTTTCATTTCCCTTGGGTGAATACCCAGGAGTGGAATTGCTGGGTCATATGATAACTTTATGTTCAACTTTTTGAAGGACTACCAAACTGTTTCTCAAACCAGCTGCACCATTTTCCATTTCTACTAGGAGTGTCTAAGCGTTCTAATTTTTCCACATCCTCACCCACACTTGTTATTATCAGTCCCTTTGATAGTAGCCATCTTAGCAGGTGTGAAGTGGTATGTCACTTTGGTTTTGGTTTATAGTTCCCTAATGGGTAATGATGTTGAGCATTTCTTTATGGGCTTATTGGGCATTTATCTATCTTCTTTGGATAAATGTCTTCCAATTCCTTGCTCATTTTTAAAATTTTTTTTTTCCTATTATAGAGCTTTGAGAGTTTTTAATAGATTCTAGATACAAGTCTTTATTCAGGTAGATACTTTTCATGTATTTTCTCCCAGTCTGTGGCTTATTTTTTCATTCTCATTAGCAGCATCTTTCAAAGGGCAGAAGTTCTTAATTTTTATGTAGAACAATTTATCAAATTTTATTTATTTTAAAAATATTTTTTTAAGATTTATTTACTTATTTTATATATATATTTTTTTAGTATATGTGCTGCCGAAGCGAGCACTACTTATTTTATATTTTTAAAAACATTTTGTTTATTTATTTAACAGAAAGAGAGACAGCGAGAGAGGGAACACAAGCAGGGGAGTGGGAGAGGGAGAAGCAGGCTTCCCGCTGAGCAGGGAGCCTGATGTGGGCCTCGATCCCAGGACCCCGGGATCATGACCTGAGCCGAAGGCAGACACTTAACCAACTGAGCCACCCAGATGCCCCTATTTACTTATTTTGGAGAGAGAGCAGGGAGGGGCAGAGGAAGAGAGAAACTTCAGCAGACTCCATGGTGAGTGTAGAGCCCAACACAGGGCTGGACACCATGACCCCGAAAGCACAAACTGAGTTGATGAAGATTTGGATGCTTAACCGACTAAGCCCCCCAGCAGCCCCCCAATGATTTTACTTTTAAGTTATCTCTATACCCAACATGGGGCTCAAACCTACAGGAGTCACATACTTTATGACTGAGCCAGTCAGGAGCCCCAGACAATTTATCAATTTTTAAAATTTAATGGTTGTGCTTTTGCTGTGGTATCTAAGAAATCTTTGCCTAATCATAGATTTGTCTCTTCCATTTTCTACTGGAAGCATTATAGTTCTAAGTTTTACACTTAGATCTAAGATCCATTTTCAGTTAATTTTTATATATGCTATGAGGTCTAGACCTGTGTTAATTTTTTTTGCATATGGATATCCAATTGCTCTAATACCATTTGTTGAAAAATTTCTCCACTGAATTGCCTCCACAAAATTGCCTTTTTCAAAGATCATTTGTTCATATATGTGTGGGTCTATGCCAGAACCTCTCTTCTGTTTCACTGATATAATTTGTCTATCTTTTTCTCAATACCACAGGGTCTTGATTATTGTAGCTTTTCCCCCTCCATTTATTTCTTTTTAAAATTAACCTATAATGTATTATTTGTTTCAGGGGTACAGGTCTATGATTCATCAGTTTTATACAATTCACAATGCATGATTATTGTAGCTTTATAAAAAGTTCTGTAATCAGGTAGTATTAGCTCTCCAACTCTGTTCTACTCAAAAGCTGTTTTGATTATCATTATAAGTTGAATAGTGTCCCCCCCACCAACCCAAAAAGATGTTGGAGTCCTAACCTCCAATATTTCAGAATGTGACTATTTAAAGATGGGGTCTTTACAGAGGTAATCATAAAGTTATTAGAGCAGGCTCCAATCCAATCTGACTGGTATTTTATAAATAAGGGGAAATTTGGACACAAAGACAGACATGCATGCAGGAAGAAAGCCACAGGAAGACTGGCTTATGCTGCAACAAGTCAAGAACCTAGAAGCCAGAAGCTAGGAGAGAGGCCTGGAAAAGACCCTTCCCTAGTCCCTTCACATGGAACAAGGCCCTGTCAACACCCTGATCTTGGACTTCTGGTCTCCCAAACTGTGAGACAGTATGCTTCTGTTGTTTAAGCCATTCGGTTTGTGGTACTTTGTTAGAGCAGCCCTAGAAAACTAATACAGCTGTTCTAGGTCCTGTGCATTTCCATATGGATTTATAAGTCAGCCTTTTCACTTATACAAAAAAAAAAGGCTGCTAAGATATTTTTTTTTAAAGATTTTATTTATTTATTTGACAGACAGAGATCACAAGTAGGCAGAGAGGCAGGCAGAGAGAGAGGAGGAAGCAGGCTCCCCGCTGAGCAGAGAGCCCGATGTGGGGCTCGATCCCGGGACCCCGGGATCATGACCTGAGCTGAAGGCAGAGGCTTTAACCCACTGAGCCACCCAGGCGCCCCACTGCTAAGATTCTGATAGGGATTGAACTGACTCTATAGATCAACTTGGGGAGAAACAACATCTAAACAATATTGAATCTTCTGACCTATAAACAGGTATATCTCCCCATTTATTCAAGTTGACTTTATTTTCTCTCAGCAATGTTTTGTGGTTTCCAGTGTATGTACAATGCTGAATAGAAGGGGGGACAGCAGACATGCTGTTCTTCGTCTTAGAAATAAATCATTCAGGGGTGCCTGGGTGGCTTAGTGGGCTAAAGCCTCTGCGTTCCGCTCAGGTCCTGATCCCAGGGTCCTGGGATCGAACCCATGTCGGGTTCCCTGCTTGGCAGGGAGCCTGCTTCCTCCTCTCTCTCTCTGCCTGCCTCTCTGCCTACTTGTGATCTCTATCTGTCAAATTAATAAATAAAATCTTAAAAAAAAAAAGAAATAAATCATTCAGTCTTTCACCATTAAGTTTAATTGTAGCATTTTCATAAAAGCCCTTTATTAGGTCAAACAGTTCCTTTCTATTCCTAGTTTGCTAACAGTTTTTTTAATCAGGAATGGATGTGACCCTTTGTCAAATGCTTTTTCTGTATCTACTGAGTTGATCATATGTTTTTTTGTTTTTAATTTGTGAACATGATGAATTACATAGTGATTGATTTCTGAAGGCTCAACCAGCCCTGCATTCCTGGGAAAAATCCCACCTGGCCTTGTATTTTTTTTTCTTTTAAGATTTTATTTATTTATTTGACAGAGAGAAAGAGATCACAAGTAGGCAGAGAGGCAGGCAGGGAGAGAGGGGGAAGCAGGCTCCCTGCTGAGCAGAGAGCCCGATGTGGGGCTTGATGCCAGGACTCTGGGATCATGACCTGAGCCGAAGGCAGAGGCCCAACCCACTGAGCCACCGAGGCGCCCCCTGGCCATGTATTATCAGATGCTCAAACTTTGTTTAGAATTGTAGCACCCACTTCATGAGAGGGCCTATTCTTTTTTTTTTTTTTAAGATTTTATTTATTTATTTATTTATTTGACAGAGAGAAATCACAAGTAGGCAGAGAGGCAGGTAGAGAGAGAGGGGGAAGCAGGCTCCCCGCTGAGCAGAGAGCCCAATGTGGGGCTCGATCCCAGGACCCCGAGATCATGACCTGAGCTGAAGGCAGAGGCTTAAGCCACTGAGCCACCAGGTGCCCCGAGACAGCCTATTCTGTAATTTTCTTTTCTTGCAATAACTTTGGTCTTGATATCAAAGTAATGCTGACCTCAGAGAAGGAGTGGGGAAGTATCCCCTTCTCTTCAAGCGAGATTAAGCTATTTAACATGTAACATAGGAACCTTAGGATAGTATTCTTCCATCTCCCCGCTCCTGGCCTTTAGGCTGCTGTCAGTGTACAATACACACCTATAAACCTACATTGCATGTGTATGACTTTTATTCAAACAATCAGTTCTCCTTTAAAGAGACCTAAGTAATAGGTCTTCTGTATCTACTCATGTCATTTCCATTTCCTGAGCTCTTCATTTCTCTGCATAGATTTGTATTTCCATCTGGGATCCCCTTCCTTCTCCGTTCCACATTTCCCACAGTAAGGAAGGGTATGCTGACAATGAATTATTTCAGCTTTTGTGTGTCTGAAACAGACTTTATTTTGCCTTCGTTCCTGAAAGAAATTTCACTGATTACAAAATTTAAGGTCAACAGTTTTTCTTTCAGCACTTTATAGACCACTGTCGATGTCTTCTTTGCATTGTTTCCAAAGACAAATTCTTATCTCTGTTCCTCTGTTAACATAAGTGTCTTTTGTCCTCTGGTTTTCAGATTTTCTCTATCACTGGTTTTGAGTAATTTGATCATGACATGCTTTAGTGTGGTTTTATTCATGTTTCAGGAATATTTAACTTCTTGGATCTCTGGGTTTAGAGTTTTTATCAAATTTGGGACTGTTATTTCTTAGATTTTTTTTTTTTTCTGTCCCCTTCCCGCTTCTTCAGAGATTACAATTACATGTATATTACATTCCCGGAAGTTGTCTACAGAATGCTTATCATCTTTCCATATTTTGCTTTTTACTCTTTTTTGCTCTGTGTGTTTTGTGCCGGATATTTTCTATTAGTATGATTTTAAATTCTCTAGTGTTTTATTCTGCAATGTCTAATCTGCCACTAATCTCATCCAGTATATTTTTCATCTCAGATTTTATAGTTTCCAACTCAAGAAATCTGATTTGAGTCTTCTTAAAAAATATCTTTCATTTCTTTATGTGATTTTTTGAATATTAAAATACAGTTATAATAAGTATTTTGATACTCCTGTCTGCTAATTTTAATCTCTGTCAGTTGTGGGTTGACTTCAATTAATTGATTTTTTTTTCCTTTCACTATGGTGTGTATTTTCCTGGTTTTTAGATGTCTGATAATCTTTGCTTAGATACCAGAAATTGTAGGGGCTCCTGGGTGGCTCAGTGGATTAGGCTGCTGCCTTTGGCTCAGGTCATGATCTCAGGGTCCTGGGATCGAGCCCCACATCGGGCTCTCTGCTCAGCAGGGAGTCTGCTTCCCCCTCTATCTCTGCCTGACTCTCTGCCTACTTGTGGTCTCTCTCTCTCTGTCAAATAAATAAATAAATAAAATCTTAAAAAAAAAAAAAAGATACCAGACATTGTAGATTTTACTTCGTTGACTACTGAATATTCTGGATTCCTATAAATATTTTTGAGCTTTGTTCTGGGACACCGTTAGACTACTTTGAAATAGTCTGCTCCTTTTGTGTCTTGCATTTAGGATTTTCTAGGCTGCACCAAAGTAGTCTTTAGTTCAGGGCTAATCATTCCCTACCAATGAGGTGAGGACTCTGTTAGTACCACTACTGAGGGCTCTACCTAATGGTCCATGAGTTATGAGGTTTTCCAGGGTGTAGAAAGAGGCAATATTATGGGCATTGTTTCTTTTGAGCCTCTTGGATGGGTCTCCCTACCCTGCCCCAGCCATGAACAGTCTCCTCATATGCATGTGCCCCAAAGTATTCTGCTGAATACTCAGAATGAACCCCCCACAGATCTCTAGAGTTCTGTGTGTAAGTCTTCCCTCTATTCTGGCCAGACCTCTAGGAGTCTTAGTCTCTCTAAGACGTCAGCAAGGCTGCCTCAACTGAGAGGGTCCATTGGGCTCTGCCTCGGCTCTTCTTCCTTGATCTGTAGGCTCTCTCAAGCCAGTATGCTGGGGTAGTCAGAGGACTCACCTTATTTGTTTTCCATTTCTCAGTGATCACTGCTCTTCATTACCTAAAGTCCAATGTTTTTTAAACTGCTGTTTCAGATATATAGATTATTTTTTGTCTATTTTTAAGTGGTTATCTCCAGTAGGAAGGTGAATTCTGTCCCTGACACTCCATCTTGTCCAGTAGCAGAAGTCTCAATAGCTTTAAAAAATTGTTTTATTAAATAAATTTATTATTTATTATTTATTAAAATAAAAAAATATTTTAGGAGCACCTGACTGGCTCAGTTGGTAGAGCACATGACTCTTGATCTTGGGGTTTTAAGTTCAAGCCCCACGGTGGGTGTAGAGATTATTTAAAAATAAAATCTCATACAAAATTGTGCTATTTTAACCATTTTTAAGTATCCAGTTCAGGGTTGCACTGGCGTGCAACCATCACCACCACACATCTCCAGAATGTTTTCCATCTTCCCAAACTATACTTTCCATTCCCCTCTCCCTTCAGCCCCTGGCAATCAGGTCAGTACTCTCTGTTTCTATGAATTTGACCACTCCAGGTCAAATTTTTGCGAGTGACTTATTTCACTAAGCATAATGTCTTCAAGGTTGACGCATGTTGATATACCACTTCTCATTTATACATTAATCTGTCAGTGGACACTAGGTTGGTTCTATTTCTTGGCCACTGTGAATAAGGTAGCTATGAACATAGGTATGCAAATATCTGATAGAGTCCCTGTTTTCAATTTTATCTTCTTGTTTTTTAACTAAGTTTTTAATTTTAATTGCAATATAGCTAACATACAGTGTTATATTAGTTTTAGGTGTACAGTATAGTGATTTAACAAATCTATACATTATCAGTGTTCATCTTGCTTCTTTTTTTAAAGATTTTATTTATTTGTCAGAGAAAGAGAGAGAGAGCGAGCATGTACAAGCAAGGGGAGTGGCAGGCAGAGGGAGAAGCAGGCTCCCCACTGAGAAAGAAGCCTGATATGGGACTCAATCCCAGGGCCCTGGGATCATGACCTAACTGAAGACAGAAGTTTAACCCACTGAGCCACCCAGGTATCTCCCTGCTTTCAATTTTTTTTTTTTTAAAGATTTTGTTTATTTATTTATTTGACAGACAGAGATCCCAAGTAGGCAGAGAGGCAGGCAGAGAGAGAAGGGGAAGCAGGCTCCCCAATAAGCAGAGAGCCCGATGCGGGGCTCGATCCCAGGACCCTGGGATCATGACCTGAGCTGAAGGCAGGGGCTTTAACCCACTGAGCCACCCAGGCGCCCCTCCCTGCTTCCAATTCGTAATGATTTTTTTATTACTAAGTGGAATATCCTTTCCACTTACTGTTCCTATTCTCTTCGTCCTCTAAGTAACAGTTCTCACAGTAGCCATCTTCCAAAAAAAACACCCTTTTGAAAAATCTCCTCTGCCTTATGCTGGACTACACTCTCCATTTCTTTTCTTCTCTCTCATCTAATCTTAGAGCCTTTGAATTACATCTTTGATATAGAAAGCTTTTTTCTCATATCATTACATGAAAGTTTCCTTCACAGCATTTAGGCTAGCTCAAGTGCATCTCCTTAAACAGAACGCAGCTAAAAGAGATGCATGTCAGGGTTGTCAGTTCAAGCCCCAGAATGGGCTCCACACTGTGCATGGAGCCTACCTTAAAAAAAAAAAAAAAAAAAAAAAAAGTCTAATTTTTAAACTTAGTACTACTTCATTGAACAAACATAATTTGTTTATTCATTCACCTGTTGATGGACAATTAAGTTCTATCTGGTTTGGGGCTATTACAAATAAAGCTACCATGAATGTTCTCACTTATTTTTGCGAACATATGCAGTCGTGTGCACTGGGTATACACCAAGAAGTGGAATGTCTGGGTTATAAGTTAGGCCTATGTTTAGCTGTTTTTTAAAAATTTTATTTATTCATTTATTTGAGAGAGAGAGAGAGAGCGAACATGGGAGAAGAGGGACAAGTAGACTCCATGTTGAGCACAGAGCCTGAGGCAGGGCTCCCTCCCATGACCTGAGATCATGACCTGAGCCAAAACCAAGAGTCCAGTGCTCAACTGACTGAGACACCTGAGCACCCCATATATTCAACTTTAAAGGTTCATTTATTTATTTAAATTTGAGAGAGAGAGAGAGTGCGCAAGCAGGAGGAGGAGCAGGGGTTAGAGAGAGAGAATCTTCAAGCAGACTCCCCACTGAGCATAGAGCCCAATGTGGGGCTCAGTCCCAGGACCCCAAGATCATGACCTGAGCCAAAATCAAGAGTTGGACACTCAACCAACTGAGCCACCCAGGGCTCCTGTTTAACTTTATTACAGACTTGAGAAACAGTTTCTAAAGTAGTTGTATCATTTATACTCTCTCTAACAATGTGTGAGAGCTCCAGTTGCTGCATGTTCTTGCCATACATGGTATGTTCAGTCTTTTAAACTTTGGTGAGTATGTAATAATAGCACATTAGTTTTTGGTTTTTTTAAGATTTATTTATTTCAGGTGGGGGAGGGGCAGAGGGAGCGGAATAGCGAGTCCCAAGAAGACTCCAAGCTGAGGGCAGAGCCCAATGTTGGGATTATCTCATGACCCTGAGATCATGACTTGAGACAAAACCAAGAGCTGGATGCTTAAACCAACTGCGCCACCCCAATATCACGTTTAATTTGCATTTCCCTCATAAATAATGTTGAAAACCTACTTTTGCAGCCATTTGTGTACCTTATTTTGTGAAATAACTATGTCTTTTATACATATTTTTCAGTTGTTTGATCATTCTTACTGATTTCTAGGAATTCTATATATATATTCTAGATATGAGACCTTTATTAGATAAATGTATTGCAAGTAGCTTTTCCACATTCTTAATGCTGTCAGCATATTAGCAGATGTTTAAATTTTTTAAATGAAATTCAACTGAACAACTGTTCTTTTTTATGGCTCATCCTTTTTGCAATCTACCTAATGTCACAGAGACATCTCTCTCTTTTTTTACTGCTCCCCCCACCCCCACTGAGACATCTCTTACATTGTTTTCCAAAAGCTTTACAGTTTTAGCCCTCACATTTAGGTCCTTGATCCATCTCAAATTAGCTTTTCTGTATGGTGTGTGGCATAACAATCATGGCTCAAGTATTTCCATACGGTTATCTGGTTGCTCTGGAACCGTTTACTGAAAGATCTTCCTTTCCCTCATTGAATTACACTAGTCTTTTGAAAAACCCTTTTTAAAATTCTAGGTTTAAAAGAAAAATTGTACAACTACAGGATGGGCAAGACCAGTGTAACAGCAGCATACTGGATAATGCGGCTGACTTTTCTGACATAGAAGCACTTCCCCCTTAGCAACAGAACCTACCAATTTTAGCTAACACATATTCCAACATCATTTGAAGTTTATTGTGGTCATGTCATTAAATTCTGGTCAAAGAAATATAAAAGCACAGTTGAATGTACAACCTTCATAAAGTCTTTCAAGGTAAGTGACAAGTTCTCTCTTTTTTGCTAGATGGAATACAAATGTGAAGGTTGGGGCCAGAGAGAAAACAGAATTTTCTCTTTTTATAAATTAGGGAAATTTTTTAAGATGTGGAAAAAAAAGAGTAAAATAGCAAACACACCCATGTAACCACCACTCAGATTTAACATACTTGCTTTATCATATTTGCTTCAGATTTCTCCCTCTTTTTTAAAGAAATAAAAATACAGATACAGTGAACAGTTGAGGCCCTCTGTGTAGCCAGCCCTTTTCAAACTCAATCTTTTTCCTCCCTTCCCAGATGCAACTCTACTCGGAAGCTTGTGTATGTCTTACCTTTCAGAGACAACTTTAAAGAATGTACTGGTTCTGCTGCCTCTGAGTGCTCCTTAGTTCAGCTGTGATCCGTGCACTACTGGCTTAGGGGTCACCTGGGGCACTTGGAAAATATAGAGATCCCAGGTTCCCAACCCCTGAGGTTCTGTTTCAGTAAGTTCCAGGGTGGGCCTGGTCACCTCCATCTTAGTATTACTTTATTATACTTTTTTTTCACTTACATTTAAAAAAACATGCCAGGCACAAATCAAAGCCACAATGAGATAGCATTTCATATCCACTAGAATAAAAAAATACATAAAATAACAAATTGGTGTGGATATGGACAAATTAGAACCCTCATATACTTCTAGTGGGAATATAAAGTGGTACAGGCATTTGGAAAACAGTCTGGCAAGTTCTTCAAAAACTAAAACACAAAGTTATCATATGACCTGGCAATTCCACTCCTGCTTATTCACCCAAGAGAAATGAAGGCATGTGTCTGCACAAAACCATGTAAGGAATGTTCACAGAAGCATTATTTGTATGCACAAAGCACCCACTCTCCTTGTATGCATTCTCCTACACCTTTCTAGGAAGTTTTTCTGATGTAAGTAAACAGAATTGATGACTCTGCAGAGAACTTCTTCGGGATGGACTGAACTTAGCATGGACTTTGGAGTCAGACCTGGAATCCAATCCAATTTGTTTGCCAGCTATGGAAACAAATCAGAAAAATACCTATCCTGCATAGTTTCTTTCCCAGTCTGCTCTTAAAATACCAAAGCCATAAAATCTTTTTATAATTTGCTAAATCAGATTCGGGCTCAGGTAGAGATACCCCAAACTTAAAGAAGCAAAAGACTTGGGATGCCTGGGTGGCTCAGTCGGTTAATCATCTGAATCTTGATTTCAGCTCAGGTCATGATCTCAGGGTGGTGAGATCGAGAGCCACATGAGGCTCCACAATGGGCTTGGAGCCTACTTAAGATTCTTTCTCTCTCTCCCCCTTTCTCCCTCCCCCTTCACTGCCCCACCACACTCGCTCTCTTTCTTCCTAAAGGAAAAAAAAAAAAAAAAAAAGGCAAAAGACTTAGTCTAAATCATCTCATTTAACTCTCTGATGTAAAGCCAATCAACAGATCACTTTATTCTTTGTAGATAAAGACTATGTTTATTCACTTATTACCTCTGATAACAATAAAGAGAACACTATAGCTAAAATGTTTGCCTCCTGATTATTTTTTTATTTATGGTAATTAACAAAGACACATGGGCAGTTAACTTCATAGCTGTAATTCTTTTTTTTTAAGATTTTTTATTTATTTATTTGAGAGCGAGACAGAGAGAGAGAGCATAAGAGGGGAGAAGGTCAGAGGGTGAAGCAGACTCCCCGTGGAGCTGGAGGCTGATGTGGGACTCGATCCCGGAACTCCGGGATCATGACCTGAGCTGAAGGCAGTTGCTTAACCAACTGAGCCACCCAGGTGCCCCCATAGCTATAATTCTTAAACTCTAGAGCTTATTTCTTTTTATTGTCTTATTATAAAACGCTCAACTATACAAAGAAGTACAGAGAATGAGATAACAAACACTCAACTGCTCAGTTTTATGATAATTTTTACTATGCTTGCCAGATTTCACTTAAAAAATAAACATTCCAAGCCTATAGCTGCATAATCCCTACAACTAGTAAGCTAACACCAACTCGTTTAGAATATCAACCTAAATTATACTCAATGTAAAGTGAGAAACAGCTGTGGAGTTGAAATTAAAAATTCTGATCCATCCTTGGTAAGAAATAAAGTGGAAGATTTTATCAGCATTGACTGGAGACTGTCCCAGGAGTGCTGGCTGTTGCCTCCTGCTTCATACGTCCTTTCATGAGATCTACTTCCTTGTCTATGGTCCCTGCCACCTGACTCCGAGAACTCAAGAACTAATGGAAATCAGGCCACAGGCTAGGTTGGGCCAATTAGATTCTCTTTCTTTAGAGAATGAGTGTCAAGATGCAGATATGCTAGTGTATCCTCTATATTAACACTGGTTGTTAGGAGAACAAATCATAAAGTAAAATTTAGCACATCTCACCTCCATGCTTCAGAAATCTCTTGCCTGTTCTTTCTTTCTTTTTTTTTTTTTAAAGATTTTATTTATTTATTTGACAGACAGACATCACAAGCAGGCAGAGAGGCAGGCAGAGAGAAAGGGAAGCAGGCTCCCTGCTGAGCAGAGAGCCCGGTGTGGGGCTCCATCCCAGGACCCCGGGATCATGACCTGAGCCGAAGGCAGAGGTTTTAACCCACTGAGCCACCCAGGTGCCCCTCTTGCCTGTTCTTAATGCTCCTTAGCCCAAGATAATCTTAGATAATGGTCTCCATCATTCCCTCCTCTTCAGCAAGCACCAACACTCTAATCACTATTAAAGACGACCTCAAATTTTCTCCTCGTCCTCCTGCTGAGAGGTGGAATCTGTTTCTCTTCCCCTTGAATCTGGGGTAGCCCCGGGACTGGCTTTAATTCACTAGAAGGTGGGGAAAGGAAAGCAGTTTGACTTCTAAGGCTGCAGCTTCTGCATGCCTGCAGTACTCCTTCTTGGATCCCTGTGGCCATGCCGTGAGAAACCCAAGCCATGTACAGAGGTCACATGGAGGAGATCCTTGAGGCTCAGGTCGACAGCCTCAAGCTGAACTGCCAGCCGCCAGCCCGTGAGTGAGCCATTTTGTATGCTCCTGGCCAGTTGGGGCTCCAGATGACTGTAGCCCCTGCCAATACCACTTCGGAGCAGAACTGCCCTATAGATCTCAGTGAATCACAGATCATGAGAGATAATCAAAAGCCGTGGTGGTGATTACATATACACACATATATATATTCCTCTATTATTAATATCTTATCTCAGTACCTTTGTCACAATTAATGAACCAATACTGATGCATTATGATTACCTAAAATCCATACTTTACTCAGATTTTCTTAGTTCTTACTAACATTCCTATTCTATTCCAGGATCTCATCTGGGACATTGTATTACATTTAGTCATGATGTCACCTTAGGCTCCTTTTGGCTATGAGTTTCTCAACATATCTTGTTTTCCCTTGACAGTTTTGAGGGTAGTCTTGGTCGGATATTTTGCAGGACATTCCTCTACCAGGATCTGTCTGATGTTTTTCTCATGATCAGAAGGGGAAAATGGGCTTTGACAAAGAAGACCACCGAAGTAAGGTGCCACTTCAGCCCATCACATCAAGGGTACATACTGTAAACATGACTCATCCCATTGATGTAGACCTTGACCATCTGTGTGAAGCCACATTTAAGGAAGGGGGAGTTAGGTTCGCATTTTTGAGAGTGAACTATATAAATTATTTGGAATTCTTCTGGCCAAGAGATTGTGACAGTAGTTTTAAACCACTAATTTGTTGTGTGGTTTAATACGTAGCAAGATATCTGAAATCCACTCAAAGCTTTTCACCATCTCCTGTTAGACATGCCCATTTATATATGCGACACTTGCTTCACTCTGCTACAATGCCTTTCCCACCTCCACTCACCCACTCACCAACCAACCAACCAATAAAAATGAACAAAAACCCCTTATCTTTCCAACAAAACTCAAGTGTTACCTCCTCTGTCATGAAGCTTCCAATGAGAAGGAACTCTTTGCTTTGACCTAGCTCCTAATACCACACAGTTAACACCACTATCATTGCCCTTATGGTACGGTTACCTCCCTCGACTAGACTACAAGTTCCCACCATGCAGAGACCCTGCCTTATGTAACTTTGCATGCCATACTTGGGATCATCAGTACATACTAGGTGCCCCGTAAGTGTTCGTGAACTAAGTAACTGACTGACTGACTATGAAGGTGTATTTTTTTTTTATAATACCACAATTTAAAAGAATAAAAGAGACATAAATAAATAAATAAACAGCGATAGTCCAGGATGTGTCAGTAAGTCCCACAGTTCCATGTGCAACAGCTAGACCAGGCACTAAGAAAACAGATCGCTGCATTCAGGGAGTCAAAGCCACATATAACAGACAAAACAGTATCTGTTTTCAGATCAGTGTGACGACACAGGCACATAAATACTAAATAAATTAGATCACACGAGTCTCTTTCTACGGGAAATGAAGGCCAATGAAGTCCATATTCTTGCCTTTGGATTTCCTGATATGTCATCAGAAACTTTTTACAGAACATAATTTTCATATTTAACTTCTAAAGTGTGGAACAATGAGACAGATTCATGGGTAACTGTGTTAGTGCTATTCAATTTTCTCTTTTATGTCCACAGCAGGGAAATTAAATAAGCCCTGAAGTGGTCCTTGGGAAAAATATAAGGAATAGTCACTGTGTCTCCGAAGGATTCAAGGGCTTCTGAAGTTTTACATTAATACTAACTCTGTCAACTTGTCTTCCTTCGGTATTTACAATAGCGGCTTTCACTAGAACAGCAGAATGCTCTGCAAGAAAGTGATTAGGTCATACAAAACTGCATTCTAGTGACCAGGGGAAAAAAGCCCTCCCACAGGGAGGACCAGTAGCACTGGCAGCAGCAAAAGGACACCCCTCAGGAAGGTCTAGGGCAGCAGACTGGGCACTGTCCAGGACACAGCGTGAGATATCCTTGGAGTGCCCAGTAAGGACGAGGGACAACTTTGAAAGGAGACATCAAGGTGACACTGAGGGTCCCATTTGACCAGGCAGAGAAAGATCCCAGGGAGAGTCAGGACATGGAGCCGGATATAGAGATACACATAAGCACACAGATAACAATTTATATACCGGGTTTGACAATGGTTAACATTCATTCGCGCCTGAGCCTGAAAACCCAAACCTAACAAATTACCATTTAAAAATTTATAATAAAAAATGTCTGAAAATTATTATAATGTCTCTGTGCAGCAGGAATAAGCGACAGGTTTTTTACTTTTTACCTTACACACTTCTGACTCATTTTAATTTCTTAAAATAAGAATATAGAGCTTGCACAATAAAATATTAAAAGATAAAGGGCTACCATTGCACAAATGAAGCATACAGTTCTCCAGGAGTTCAGTAAAATTTGTTTTAAATTGGTCATGGAGCATAACAAAAATGGCTATCAAGAAGAAAAAAAAATCTTCTCAACCTTAGGTTAGATTTTAATTTAAATCAAGCTAGTTTCTAAATTCACCTAAAACAAAACACCCACTCTACTCATCCACTGCCTGTTTTTAATTTCTACCCAAAGTGTTTGCATCTTTAGTAGTTCACTGACCTTGGAACTGCTTTCTTCCGACACTTCTCCCTCATTGGTTTGCATGGGAACAGACTCTGTGCAAAACTCTGCAGAAACACACAAATACTGCCTAAAAGAGGGAAGAAGAGAGAAAAAAAGAAATTCAGCACACACGTCTTTGGTAAGAAGGGAAGGAGAGAGTTAAGGCAATTTTCCCCCACCTTAGGGGAGGATAGTTAGGAAAGGCTGACGACATTGGGATATTAAACAGTTCTAGATTTCTTTCTTCTTTTTTCTTGATTTTTGGCAGAGGTGACAGTGAAAATCTTCAGTAATTCCTGCAGTGCAATCGGTGACCTGAAAGGATGCCCACCTCTGTAAAGCAGTGGGCCAGTCGTTAGGCTGCAGCCAGTCATACTGCCTGCATATTACAATAAGCCACTGGAACTGGCTGGGTTTCCTGGGTTTGTAATTTATGTTCAATATTCGTGGGATATTTTATAACGTAAATTATGGTACATGCTAATGGTAGATCCTACTTTTTAAAGAGGATTTGCTTAATAAGCTAAATATCAGTTAATTTATTTTTACACGAGAACAGGCTGTCCTAGGGCAAAACAATAAAAAGTAGTAATGTTTCCTCTAAGAATAAAATGAGTCAAGTTAGTTAAAATTTTATGAATTAAAATGTACCAAAAGGAAACTAAGAAAAGCGTATGTAACATCCAAATTGTCATTCAATATGGAATTCCGGAGGAACAATTACTCAAATTGACACAAAACAAATCTCCATTACATTACAGGTGACCAATGTTTAAAAACCCTTCTAATACTTAAAAGGTTCATACCTACAGAATATAAAAGCTAGGATGTGTGTGTGCAGAGAATTTCTTTATAAACGCAGCAGCCTAGAGGTCTGGTGTGGGAGTGTCTCCTCATCTGTTGAGCGGGAAAGGAGAACCGAGTATCTACCGTGCTCACCTAATGAGGTTTCTTGGGAATCATGCGTATTTATGTGCCATGAAATGTCAAATTGGTACAGTGGGCGCTCTGTTAATCGTACACTCGCTCCAGATGAATTAACACTGCCCGTTCCCTGCGTGAAACAGATGCTCACAGCAAGGGAAACAGGCTTTCTCTTGCTGGTTTTGCCCCTCATCCTTTTATGAGAGTTGTGCAAAAATAAACTTGCTCTTTCTATGAAAATTAAATTGACAGCACCGGAAAAAGTCCATAAGCTACCTAGAAGGATGTTATTTGCAAATTGCTTCACCAACGTCCTTAAGTTTCATTCTGCTTTACAGATGTAGAGACCGTATTTCTTAAATGATGCATTATATGGACAGTGGACAGAGAAAGACACCCCAATGATTTCTGTGCCCGTCCCATTTGAATGTGCTGGGAAAGAGGAACCCTCCTTCACCCCTCCTGAGGCTTCCCTCCTGGCTCCTGTCCATCTGCACAAGTTCCACCCCGGAGGATCCTTTCTGAATGGTGAGATCAGGAGAAACGAGGCATGTCAGCTCAGCCCTTGTCTCTTCCTTTTGGAAGCCAGCTGTCCCCAGGGAGCACGCACTTTCCTCCGCTCTAAACGCAGGCCCCTCACAATTATCTGGCACGAGGTAAGCCTGTTGAATATTGAGTTCAGTGCTAGGCATTTCACTTGCCTACAGATATAAGCCACATTCTCCAATATTTAGCTTTATTAGTAACCGAGATGGTATTTTGGTCTTTCAAATGCCCTACTCTTTTATCTTATTTCTTACTTGGTATAGTACTCAGTCAAGGGAAAAAGACTGGTATTTATTGAGTCTCTCAAAGCTCCTAATATCTGGTACATTAGACTAAAGTTTTGATAAATACACATGAAGGGAAATTTGGGGAGTGAATGCATGTGGAATTTCTGTTTGTTTTTTTTTAAGATTTTTTATTTATTTATTTGACAGATAGCACAAGTAGACAGAGTGGCAGGCAGAGGTAGGGAGAGAGAGAAGCAGGCCCTCCTCTGAGCAAGGAGCCCGATGCGGGGCTCCATCCCAGGACCCCTGGAATCATGACCTGAGCTGAAGGCAGCTGCTCAACCAACTGAGCCACCCAGGCGCACGCATGTGGAATTTCTAAGGCTTCTGTTAGGGCAGGACTTTGGGCCTTAGTCTTTTTAACCAGGGGGCAACATGTTTTAATCTTGCAGAGGTTTACATGAGGCCACCGGAGTTTTTGCTGTCATACACCAGCTTTACACTATTGAGGCCAAATTAGAAGTTTATAAACCACAGGCCACATTGTATTTTGATATTAGTGATGACTGTAGTTATGGTAACTCTGTCTTCAGGTAAGTGGCTGTTTCTATAGAGACAAGACTGAATACTCCAGGCACACAAGCCTTGGCAAAGGCTTGGGGGCTTTGCTGGCAACAGCAAGGAAAGAAGCCACAGTCTGGTGGTGGCGGTACTGAGGCTCATCTACATGTCAGCTGTGCAAGTGGCCTCAGCATACATCGGCCACTCTGGCCCAGCAAGCAAATGCCAGCCGTGCTGGCCTCAGCAAAGGGAACAGGGCATTAGCAGGCTTGGTTGGCTTCAAAGTACAGAAGGCTGCTGGCTGACCTTGAATTATGCAGGCACAGCTTTTCCTAAGCAGGCATGGCTGAGGCAAAGATTAGACTGCAGGGAAAAGAGACTGTTTTCATACAGGCTCTTCAGATATTAATGAGTGGAACAATTATTTGCTGCACATAAGCTGCAAGGCAGCTGAACGTCAAACAGCACATGTGCTGCAAAACCGGTGAAGTTCTACGTTTAAATTGTTCGTGCTCGGCTTACACGGGCAGTCCGAAGGCGAAACGGAAATTGAAGAGTTGTCTCACTATACTCATAGAAGGCAGGGAGGCAGGGAACTTACGGAGGAAGGGAAGGAACTTGGTAACTGGGGCCACCACTACTATAAATCTCTAAATATTGCAAAAAGAAGGTGATACTTCAAGGATTAATTTTTAAAGCAGAAGACTGTACACTGGCTGCGTTTTTTCGAGATTTTTCCAAATCGGGTGGAAGTGTCCAAGTCGTGGATTCTGCACACTGGCATGGGTAACTGGATACCCTGGAGAGCCCCAAACCAAGAGGACCTCACCCATCCTCCCTCCCTCAGACACCAAGGTGGCAAGACTGAGTACAGCGTTCTGAGAACATACTTTTATCAGAAATTACTGCTCATGGGCAGGAGGCAGGCTTACTTTCTGAATCTGGTGGCTATGGGGACAGTGCTCAAACAACTTTGTTTAGTATTGGAGTTCGTATAATTTATGTGCTGTGCTGATCCATTTTAGGATCTCCTGCGGGGCAAAATCTATTTTTTCTATCAATTTTGCCCAAGAAAATACCCAAGAGAAGAGTGGTAGTGGGGGTCTGTCCTCTTGAAAGTGGGAGCAGGACTGTCCTGAGATGTCCCCCTGCCTCCCAGAGGGGAGGGATACAGCTGATGTTGACCTGGATTACTACTTAAGACCCATGTGCTAGGAGACAAGAGCCATTGTGTGTTAGGGGAGGAAAACTTGCCCGCTCTCGACATTTCCTTCCACGTGAGGCAATATCCCTTTACTACTATTGGCCTTATACTCCTGACACATGCTGTCAGGGTGAAGTGTCTTGTTTGGTCAGTGAGTCCGGAAGGAGAAACTGGGCCTGCATAGTCCAGCACCCCCCTAGGCCCTTCCTGTGGGAGCACCTGTTCTGCTCTGCTCCTTCCTTTTCCTAGGAGGCAGAGGTCTGTCCGTGACTAGTCCTGCTGGGTGAGGAAGCCTGCTGAGTTTCAGAGCTGAGTATGAGAAAGCGGACTTGCTGTTAGACACAAGCTGGTTCTATGTCAACTTGAATAGTAATAAAAGTGAAAATCTGTTCTCCACCTGCCTTACTCCTTTATCTTATGTCTGTGGTTCAGAATTTGCTCAGGGGAGAGAACGTTTTTTATCAGGTCCTCTTCAATTCCAGGTTATATATGGAATGTCTTCTCTTCAGAATTAAGTTTTCTGTCTCCGTCTTATCTTCCCAATTATTCCATTACCATTGGATACAAATAGCAGACTTTTACTTTATAAACTTTTCAACTGTTTTTAGCTACTCCCCAAACACACACTATCCCCCACTTCACTCAGGCAAACCTTCTCTCCACTCTCTCCACACAATTTGCTAATTTAATTTCTTTCTAAAAAAATTTTAATTTAGGGGCGCCTGGGTGGCTCAGTGAGTTAAGCCTCTGCCTTTGGCTCTGGTCATGATCTCAGGGTCCTGGGATCGAGCCCCGCATCGGGCTCTCTGCTCAGCAGGGAGCCTTCCCCACCCCCACTGCCTACCTCTTTGCCTACTTGTGATCTCTGTCAAATAAATAAATAAAATCTTTAAAAAATTTTTAAATTTAAATTCATTTTAATTCACATATACTGTATTATTAGTTTTATATTTAATTTCTATCTATGCAGTCCATGCCCCATTTGAAAGCCCTTCCCCTCACCATCAATCCACATCTCTCTCCTTCCAATATCCAGTAAATTTTTATTTCTAAAAATCTTTCCTGATTAATACCATATAGTCTACCTACTTACTATACATCATATCATACCTATTTTCCTATTTGTCCTTTCTTTATAATTTGCCCTCATTTTTCTTGTGTGTGGTTTTGGAACTAATCTTACTTTTTTTTTAAAGATTTTATTTATTTATTTGAGAGACAGATCACAAGTAGGCAGAGAGGCAGGCAGAGAGAGGTGGGGGGAAGCAGGCTCCCTGCTGAGCAGAGAGCCCGGTGCGGGGCTCGATCCCAGGATTATGACCCGAGACGAAGGCAGAGGCTTTAACCCACTGAGCCACCCAGGCGCCCCTATTCTTACTTTTTCTAAAGGAGTTTCTTGAAAAAAGTTTGATGACATTCCTGTGAAACCACAGCTTATAGTTTTGTCTACATTGTGAATTTTACTGTCCTTCTGACAAAATGGAAAGAGAATGAAGTAGGCCATGCAAAAGTATGAGGTTGAGCTCGGGGTTCCACCTGGGAAGCGACAAAGGGACCAGTGTATTGGTGCTAAGAGAGTGATGAAAAAGTCAAGGCAAAGCCCACTTCTGTGAACACTCACTGGAGGGTCGAACAAGTGGCAGTAAAGCTGTCAAAGATGACGTGACAACACGAGCATCTCATTTCTGCTCTGGCACATGATGTCATCTCAGAGCTGTCACCAGCCTGCCATATGTGGTAAGTGACTGGCAGTCTTGACCTGGCAGTGCTTTAGCACACACGGAACGGGACTTAACAAATGTTAACAACAAACATGAGTAAAATCGTACATCACACCGCATCCAGGCTAGGTCTCCTCTCCAAGGTGGCAAATGTATTCCCATCTTTCAAGTTCTCCAGGATCTAGCCCTCACTTGTCTCTCCCGTGTTATCGGCCAGACCTCGTTTTCCCTTTGCTCCAGTCATAATGAACTGCTTACAAGTTTCACAAATATGCCAGATTATTTCCGGGTTCCATTTTTTTTTTTTAAGATTTTATTTATTTATTTGACAGACAGAGATCACAAGTAGGCAGAGAGGCAGGCAGAGAGAGAGGGGGAAGCAGGCTCCCCGCTGAGCAGAGAGCCTGATGTGGGGCTCGATCCCAGGACCCTGAGATCATGACCTGAGCCGAAGGCAGAGGTTTCAACCCACTGAGCCACCCAGGTGCCCCTCCGGGTTCCATGTTTTTGTTCATACTACTCCTTCTGCCTTTCCCTCCCCTGGTACTGACGGAGAACACCCTCCTCTCATCATTCAAGACTCAGCTTTTCAAAAGTATTTCCTGATCCATCTCTGTGCAAAACTGGTGAGTCCTTCCTCTGTGTCCCCCGAGGATCTTACTGGAATTCTATTATACGACCTGTGACACTCTACTGACTTTACTTGCTTACACAGATGTCTCCCTTATGACACCGTCAACTCTTTGCCACCGGACACTAGATCTCATTAATGTCTGTATTCATAGTTTACTTAAAACTGTATACCTGGAATGTAATAGTCAATAAATTTCTATATAGGAAGGACTGAATTAATCAACTAAAGTCCTTTTTATTTAAACTGCAATTTGAAATTGTATCAGTTCAATAGCTACTTCCTGGGTCCCTACCATACACCCAATGGTGCTCAGCCGGAGAGCTACAGGAGAACGAGCTTTGGCTTTGAAGGGGCAGAGTCATTCATAATTCTTTGTCAGTTATTAGCTATGTAATCCTGGGTACTTAATGCTCTAATCTTCATTATTTTCATCCATAAAACTGGTCAGGAGGAGGTGTTATAAGGATTAAATGAAGTAACATATGCACAGCACTCGGCAAGGTGTCTGGGAGCAGCCAACACACACTAAAGTTAGTTCCTTTCCAAGAAGTCTCAAAGGGTTTATAGACTAGCAAAGGAGACAGAGACAAATAAATATCTAATATAAAATACTGACTACTGTATCATGGTCATAGTAATGGTGTACCTAGAATACAGATGAGAAAGAAGTTCTGCCAAGGTGGACTAGAAGAGGGGACAACAGAAAAGATACGAGAAAGAGCAGTGGATAGCTTCTCCCCTCTTCCAAACTCCAGGCAAAGAGAAAAGCGTCCACCAAGGCACAAAGCCGAGAAAAAGAACTATGTATTTGGGAAATAGAAAATGGCCCAGTAGGGCTTACAACAGATAGGGGGCACTAGAAAAGCAGCCAGAAGCACTGATGGGAATTAGGTTCTCAAGCAGTTTGTAGGATGGCAGCTGTAGCAACTGAAAGCCACGAGAGCTGCTGGAGCAAAGGAGTGACATACATACAAATACATCATTCTGAGAGCTGGTCCTGGCAGTAATGTGGACGACAGACTGGAATGAGGGCAGACAAGAGGCAGTGAAGCTAGGAATACACTCACGGAAAACCGTGCAATTGCTAAATCCTAATAACAAATTCTAACTTTATAAAAGGATGAGGCACCACATGTCACTATCAATCATTTGGATTGATGTGCTTTTTAAAGGGACTTACTGAAGGAGAAATGCCGAGAGCCGACGTGATGGCCACTTTCCATATCCTCGTGGAACAACTCGGGAAAGGAGCAATAGTGTCAACATGTACTTTTCTTCTTTTTAAGATAAAGACTCGCCCATTTCACTGCCAATACATGGTGGATTGAAATTTTCAAAACTTACCTTTGACAGTATCCTGGGGCAACACGAACCCGTGAAGATGAGGCTAGACTACATTCAGTGCAAAAAACCCAAACCCTGAAAAGAGAGAAAAACCACAATGAGCTGCGTGCTCACGGCAAGATGCCATGGGGGACGGCGGGGCTCAGCTCCGAGTCCGGCAGAATCGCACTAATTCAGGCCCTTCCGTCCACCAGCTTTCGACTGTTGGGCCAACGGCCTAAGCTCTCAAGCCTCAGCTTCCTCATTCAACACTGAGAACAGCAACAGCACCTTCTTCACAGCGTTCATTGGAAGTTTAAGTGGAATATGTGTAAAACGGTACAGGGCAGGGCACCCACCGCATGCTCAATAAAGAATGTGAGTGGAGGGGCGTCTGGAGGGCTCAGGTGGTAGAACATCAACTCGGTTTAAGCTCAGCTCAGCTCATGACTTCAGGGTCATGAGGTTCCACGCTCAGTGCTGAGCTGGCTTGAGGTTCCCTCTCCCTCCCCCTCCCCACGCTTGCGTGATCTCTCTAGATAAATGAATGAATGAATGAATGGAGAAAGAAAGAAAATCTCTAAAAAAAAAAAAAACCAGAAATACCTTCTGAAGGAACACTAAAACCTGTATTAAACATTTATTATTGATTTTGCCTTATGTGTTCTACCAGAAAAATGCCAAGTTCCCTTTTCAACTTCTCCATTAGATGCGAGGATGTCTCATAATCACTTCGGATTCATCGCATCCCAAACGGTCCTCTTCATCCCCTGCTGAACCTCATTCTCCCGTCCCCACCCCTCACCGTCTTATCAAGGGCACCACGCTCCGCCCTCGTGCTTGGGTCAGCACCTCAGGTCCGTCCGGGATTTCTCGGGATTTCTCGCCCTATTCCAGGCCCCTCACAGCCTCATCAGCAATCCCGTCATTTCAGATTCACAGCATGTAAATTCTTCACTTCCGCTGCCATTATCATTCCTCCCTAGCGGAGGCCACTTGGCTAGTCTCCTGCCCCTACTCTTGCTCCTCCCCCATCCGTTCCCAAATAATGGCTGGAATGACCTCTTCAAAATCAAGCTGGATCACAGCAAGCTGCTAATGGATGCAGTGAAAACTGTATTTATGTCCTGACAGAATGTCTCTCTCTTTGTATGTATGAAATACATATGTACACATCTGGACACACGGATGTATGAATATGTATGAAATGAAAGCCACAACATATTCGACATTTAGAGGTCCCAAGCCAGTCCCTTCATTTTGCAATGGCAGAAACAAATGCCAGAAGGAGATGTGCTCAAGGTTGGACCTCTGTGTGTGTGCAAAAGTGGTCAAAGAGTGCCGGACGAGCCCTAGGAAACTCATCTGCGATTAGCATCCGCACTGCTGTCAGAAAGCCTGTCACTGTTTGGAAGTTGGGCCCTTGGTTTCACAATCAGCTTAAATGTTTCTGTCCAAGAGGGGCGCCTGGGTGGCTCAGTGGGTTAAGCCTCTGCCTTCAGCTCAGGTCATGATCTCAGGGTCCTGGGATCGAGCCCCACATCGGGATCTCTGCTCAGCAGGGAGCATGCTTCCTCCTCTCTCTCTGCCTGCCTCTCTGCCTACTTGTAATCTCTGTCGAATAAATAAATAAAATCTTTAAAAAAAAATGTTTCTGTCCAAGAAAACATATTCCGTCCCCACAGCTGCAGACTACGAGTTCCAGCTTTAGCTCCACATCGTGTCTTAGTATTCGAGGTGGTGCTTCAGGGAATCTTGAAAGCATCTTGCTGCCCTCTAATCTATCAGCACCTCTCCCTTCATTTATTTTTTTAGCAGTGTCTGAATAAATAAATTTCAGATGGAATTACACTATGATGAGTATTAGTGATATTTTAATCATTACCCCTATTCTCCTACAATACACACCGTTATCCCAGCCATCTTCCTTTCTAAAAAGCAAATGTAACCTCTGAGTAGATTGCTGCCAAGATTCAGTCAATAATTACTCATTACCTTTAAGGTAAAATTCAAGATCTCTCTAGCCCTATCATCACTTCATATCCTCCTCATAGGGACTGCGCATGGTTTCCTTGCCCGGAATACATGCACTGAGGGCCCTTTGCTTAATTCCCATCTACTCCTCTTGTAAGATCTGCCTCCGGAATTATCTCCTGAAAGTTTTCTGTACCGTCCTCGGCTATACTAAGTGTCCCTCCTCTGAGATATACCATACAATACAGGTAGTGTCTGAGGGTCTGCTTTCTACACTCAACGGGGGCTTCTTGACAACAAGGGCTCTCTGTGTCTTACCCATCTTAGAATTTGGTATCCAGCAGGATAAACAAGCTGAACTTAATCCCAACAGGCTCCCGATAACTCAGCACTTCAGTGTGGAGCCCTCTCCATTAAATGGCACCAGGGAAAGCTGAAGGAACAGGCTGGAACTTCCCAGACAGGTCTGGCCCTCATGGAGGACATGAGCTATGTGGTTATGCGTGACCCCCAGCACCTCGGAAAAAGATTCAATTCTTTCATGTTTTGTCACCTACAGATTATCAGGAGAACAACCCTGACTAATTTTCAGTTCTCTATCCTGATTAGTTTCTGCCCAGGCTAACCATGACTTCTCTAGACTTACCAGTTGTCTAAATTCTGTACCAACTTCATAAAGTAGCCCGCCATCACATATCTTGTTAACAGACAAGCTTAGGACACTAGCTCAGTCCTTTGCCTGCTTGGCTGGTGGGCTCAGATGCTTGCCTGTGTTCAGGGAGGGGAAAAGGAGCTGAAACAGAGGAGAGGCAGGCGAAGGAAACTGGGTAATTTCCAAGCACTCTAGAAACCAGTTTTTACAGAATGGTTTCCCTAGTTTCTCGGCAGGGCTGTGAACCTCCTTTATCAGATGCACTTGTACTCAAGACAAAGATAACATTTGATTCTAAAATCAACATTTGGAATTATCTTGAAGTTATCTACAGCACTGTTTTCCTTCTCAGATATGAGTAATGGCAAATTCCTTCAAAACATCATTTTGAAATGTTCGGAACTGCACTGTAACCCTACCATCAGATTGTATACAACCACAGCACTAAACTATTTGAAGCATTCCAGTTTGCTCTCTTGCAGAGTAACCAGACTGGCCTTGAGATCCACATGCGGCTGGGAAGGTTTTTTGGGTCTTGAACTAAATCACAACTAGGCCCTGCTAAACTTCAAGTAGACTTCAAGAGCTCCTCCAAGCCCAGTACCTAATCGAACTCACGGGATGCAATCAGGCCTACATCTTTCCTAGAAAGAAGGACATTTCCAATAAATCATATTCACTTTACTACTTTAATCTGGCATAGTTTTAATTTTCAAACTTGATTATTCAGCCTAATTCTCATTTTAAAAAATTCAAGTGATATGGATAAGGCTCTTCCTTGATCACAGTTCCCTCTCCCCCTACCCTCACCCAGGACTCACCACTATTATCAGTTTAATTTCTAGGCATAATTCTGGGATTTAGACTATTAAGAATATACAGTTCAGGGTGCTTGGGTAGCTTAGTTGGTTGAGTGTCGGACTCTTGGTTTCAGCTCAGGTCATGATCCTGGGATCGTGGATTGAGCCCTGTGTTGGGCTCTGTGCTCAGTGGGGAATCTGCTTGGGATTCTACCCGTCCCCTGCCCCACTCCTCACCTTGCTCACAAACATTCTCTCTAAAATAATAAAATAAATCTTAAAAAAAAAAAAAAAAGAAAGAAAAGAGGGACGCCTGGTTGACTCAGTCAGTTAAGCATCTGCTTTTGGCTCAGGTCATGATCCCAGAGTCCTGGGATCTGAGTCCCGCACTGAGCTCCTTGCTCAGCAGGGAGCCTGCTTCTCCCCCTGCCTGCTGGCACTCCCCCTGCCTGCTGGCACTCCCCCTGCTTGTGTGCTTGGTTTCTTTCTCTCTCTCTGACAAATAAATAAAACATTTAAAAAAAAAAACACACAGTTCATCCTTGAACAACATGGGTTTGAACAGTGTGGGCTCATTTCTATGTAGATATTTTATAGGACAGTTCTATAAATGCATTTTTTTCCTTATGATTATCTTAAAAACACTTTCTTTTCTCTAGCTTACTTTATTGTAAGAATGCAGTATGTAATACATACGAAATACAAAATTAGTGTTAATCAACTGCTTATATTATTGGTAGGCTTCCAGTCAACAATTAGTTAAGTTTTGGGAGAGGCCAAAGTTATACACAGATTTTCAGCTGCACAGGGGGTCAGGCATCCCTGGCCCCTGCGCTGCTCAGGGGTCAAGCATACTATAAACTTTTAACTGAGTCACAAGTAACCCTGAAAGCCCTGACTACTTACGTCATTGGCAACCGGCCTGACTTCAAGCAAGATGTCTGGAAGAGGCATCTTAAGTGAAGCAGCAGATGTGAGCGTGAAGCAAAACACCAGCAAGGGAGCCGGGAAGGCCTTTCCAGGAGGCAAGCCCAGATGCCAGGACAATCAGGGCCGATAGGAGGGTACCACACGTCCAGCTTTATAAGCGGGGCACCCAGCCCACGTGGGTGAGAAGGAACTGATTTAATTAAGAAACACAAAGGGGCTCCTGGGTGGCTCAGTCGTTAAAAGTCTGCCTTTGGGGGCGCCTGGGTGGCTCAGTGGGTTAAGCCTCTGCCTTTGGCTCGGGTCATGATCTCAGGGTCCTGGGATCGAGCCCCACATCGGGCTCTCTGCTCTGCGGGGAGCCTGCTTCCTCCTCTCTCTCTGCCTGCCTCTCTGCCTACTTGTGATCTCTGTCTGTCGAATAAATGAATAAAATCTTAAAAAAAAAAAAAAGAGTCTGCCTTTGGCTCAGGTTGTGATCCCAGGGTTCTGGGATCGAGCCCCACATTGAGCTCCCCGGTCAGCGGGAAGCCTGCTTCTCCCTCTCCCACTCACCCTGCTTGTGTTCCCTCTCTCGCTGTGTTTCTCCCTCTGTCAAATAAATAAATAAAATCATGGGAAAAAATTAAGTAACACAAATAATAATACCAAAAGCCCACGCGGCACAGGTGGAGATGGGCTGCTGCAGGCAGATAGGTTTACTTACCTGCCAATACACAAGCCTTATGATTGTTCCAAGATCTGGAAAGGTTACCTGTGCAGTTTCAGGTCACCTCTATTTAAGTTCAACACTTTAGAAGTTCTGTAAAATGTACCAGTCTGCACATTCCGAATACCATCTTCTTTAATCCTAAAGTCTTCTCTAGCTTTTGTACCCTCCCTTATCTCTCATTCACTTATTAATCATTGCAATAGGACATCCTCCCCTATCAATCCCATTATCAAATACAATGGCTATCATTCAATTGTTTTTGTTTTAACCTCTCTTTCACATTTAAAAATCAGAATGACCTGAAAGTCTCACCATTTGGGTGCCCCTTTCCTATCTTGATATCAAGGATACTGCAGATCCAGGGGCACCCGGCTGGCTTAGTCGATGGAGCATGAGACTTCTGATCTCAGGGTTGTGAGTTTGAACCCCGCATTGTAGAGATTACTTAACAGTAAAATGTTAAAAAAAATAAAAAATTAAAAAAAGATAGTGCAGATGCAGTCACTGAGCCAGGGGCACCTTGTTTTAGTTGCTGGTCTCTTAGCTGTGCCTGGGTCCTCCTGTCTCCCTGGGTTTGCAGCCTGCCGCAGGCCTTTGCCAACGCTGCTGATTTTCAGATTCACAACAGAGCAGAGGGCTGCTGGGTGAGGAGCTGCTGCCTCTGCACATGGGGGCAGGGGTACACGTGTTGTGGTGGGGCAACCAAACTCAGCTCCTGAGTTCAAGGACTGAGGCCAATTCTGATACCAAACTGTCATGGATCATGTCCCTTTACCCCACAGAAGGAGCCAAATTCATTACTTGTGCCACCTCTTACACCATTTCTTTGCAGAGTCTTACTAGAGAATCTTTCTCTGCTCGTCCTTTCATTACTGGTATG
The DNA here is from genome assembly GCF_963455335.1 of Martes martes. NCBI lineage: Eukaryota > Metazoa > Chordata > Mammalia > Carnivora > Mustelidae > Martes > Martes martes. The sequence continues at coordinate 8,627,410 of NC_137895.1, forward strand.
TTCCTTGGGAGTTACAGCCTTCCCTTTCCCTCTTTATTATACACACACATCTTTATCTTCACCCATAGATTCAACTCCTATCTATGTCTTGAAAACTCACAATCTCTCTAGTACTGACTTTTCTTACAATCTTCAAAGCCTTCTATAAACTGCCCAAGGTCAATGCTCTTCGCCTCATGCTCCACAGGTCCCTAAAATGCAACACATCTGAAACTAAATAATCTTCCCTCAAACTGTGTTCTTCTCCTTCTGCCTCACTTGGGAATACTATCGTCCCACTCAAGTAAAAAAACCTGGCACCGTCATCAGTATCTTCTTCTCATCTAACTCTGTCAGTTCTAGCCCCAAATAGTTCAGGATGTACCTTCTTCCCTATTCCTACTACCACTGTGTTAGTTCTGGCAGTTTCTCACTAAATTTATTCCACTTTTTTACGCCCTCAAGACCCTCGTACCCCCACTCCATCAGAATTGCCTTTATAAAGTGCAATCCCCCCAGCCTTTGCAATGTCCATCTTCAAGACAAAATCCAATTCTCACTATGTGGTTTACAAAGCCCAGTACCTGTTCACCCCCAGCTCCATCTCACAAAATCACATTGCTTTCAGTTTTCTTTAAACACCACATGGCTGGGGGGTACCTGGGTGGCTCAGTGGGTTAAGCCTCTGCCTTTGGCTCAGGTCATGATCCCAGGGTCCTGGGATCAAGCCCCACATCCTGCTCTCTCCTCAGTGGGGAGCCTGCTTCCCCCCCCCTCTGTGTACCTCTCTACTTGTGATCTCTCTCTCTCTGTCAAATAAATAAATAAATGATCTTTAAAAACAAAACAAAACAAAACACCACATGGCTTCACATGCCAGTGACTTTGTATATACTGTTTCTACTTGGACTGCCTTCCTGCTCACAAGGCAAATTTCTTCCCCACCTTCAAGATGCAGGTGTAGGGAAACATCTTCTATGAAGGCTTTCTTAATGCCGCACTCTTTTTTTTTTTTTTTTAATTTTATTTATCTATCCAAGAGAGAGAGAGAGAGAGAGAAAGCATGAGAGAGGAGAAGGTCAGAGGGAGAAGCAGACTCCCCGCGGAGCTGGGAGCCGGTTTGGGACTCGATCCTGAGACTCCGGGATTATGACCTGAGGTGAAGGCAGTTGCTTAACCAACGGAGCCACCCAGGTGCCCCTTAATGCCACACTCTTGCCACAGGTGGTCTGGATGGGAACTTGTTCTGAGTTAGCGACAATTGGTATATATTTCCACTAGGCTTGTTTATGCTGTACAGACTACCGAAGGCAGCATGTGAGTCTTCTATACTACTGTATCATCATCATTTAAAACAGCGCTAGTGCACAAAACAGGCCTCTCAGGGCAGACGGCTACTTGTGCGGGACCCCTAGACTTCCAGAGAGAAGCCGTGAAGGAAACTTTGGGACTGATAGGTCCACGGCACAGAGATGTTACATTTATTCATGTATTCTGTAAGTCAAGGATGGCTGCCTAAGAAAAACAAGCTCAGTCTGAAGCGGGGATGAAGAAAAGGGTGTGGGCTCACTTTCCGCTACGTACTCAGTGTGGTCAACTAATGCCTTCTAGCTTAGTCCAGGACGAGCTGTCAATCCTTTTTAACAGATCGGTCTTCAGAAGGTAACCTAAACACAAGCATGCACCACTTGGAGGTGGGGGTGGGGCTGGTAGGGAATGATGACTGCTGGCTACAGGAACAGCAGAGGCAGCTACTGAAATAGCAGAGTCAACTCGGCCCGCTTTACTGAATGCTTACTAAGCGCCCAGCGTGATGCTCGCAGTTTCAGAGCGAGGGGCTACGGCCAGGTTTTACTGCCGTTGTTGGTCACATCAGAATTAAACAGATTAACATGTTCAGTTTTTATACCAAATTTATAGATGAACCATGATCAAAAAGGCCTTATTCTTTTTCCATAGTGTGTATTAATTTGATGTAGGCTTTTTTTTAATCAAATAGCTATTTCTATTAAAGTTCACAAAATTTTAAATGCATTCACCAATAAAGCCAGTGAGTTAGGGAAATTTTAATATTTATATTGGAGATGATAATAATATGGATAACCATTAACCAATAACCACCATTTATGCTGTGCTCAGCCATGTACATCATGGACACCTCAAAAAACTCATTTAACAGATGATCCCTGTCCTCAGAGGTCTTAACACTACTGATAAGGAGAAGAAAATCAGCACAGCAAGCAATTGCACAAGAACTAAAAGCACTAAGCTACGTGGCACAGAAGTTAAGACAACTCAGAGAAAACAGTGGGCCAGACAATCAGAACAGGACAGCATTCAGAGAGAAACTAGGAATCCAACAGAACCGACAGGACAGTGATTCTCAAACGTTTTATAGTCTCAGAATCTCATTACAATTCCAAAAAATTATTAAGGACCCTAAAGAGTGTCTGTTTATGTGGGTTAAAAATATCAGTATTTACCCATACTAAAAATTAAAGCTATGAAAAATTTAAGATATGTATTCATAAATAACGGTTAAAAATATTAATATACTATTGCACGTAACATTTTTAAGTTAAAAATAATATTTAGAGGATAAAGACATTTGAGAAAAGTACCATTGTTTTACATTTTTGCAAATATCTTTAATGTCTGGCTTATGAGACAGCAGCTGTATCCTCGTATCTGCTTTTGCATTCAGTCTTTTGCAGTATCGTATGTCAGGAAGCCTCTGGAAAACTCCACAGCACACTCGTGAGAGAGTGAGTCTAAAAGGCATGTACATGTCAGTATTATTAAAATGGTTGTGACCTCATGGACCCCCGAAAGGGTCTGGATGGGGAGTGGGGAGGACCCCTGAAGCACACTTGGAGTAACTACTAATTTTAAAAGAAAAGAAAATGGTATAAGGGTATGAGCAGGAAGGAAGTGTGTGGCTCGGGAGCCATAACTTCCACATACGCAATGCTTACTCTTAACATCTCGACTACAACCAAGCTCACCTCCTCCACTGTGAGCCTCAGAAACAGAATCGGGAGGGCCAGGTGGGGTTCTGCATGACAGTGGGACAAGGAGCTTCTCCCTCACCATCGTGTGTGTGTGTGTGTGTGTGTGTGTGTGTGTGTGTGTGTGTGTATACGCACGCGCGTGCATGCGGGAGAGGCTCTACTTCCCCCGGCAACATTCCCTGGAGGCCGCGTCAGGTTTTCCTCTCTAGCGCCCACACTGTGCTCTCCTCCTAGAAGCTGTAAATGGCTCATAAGAAACTGCCTTGCCATGGCTTCCCGAGGCTGTGTTTACTAACTGCAAAATCATCTCACTGCTACAGCCTCATATTTTTCAGACATTTCTTGATCTGGCTTGTCTTAAAAAGCAAATTTAACATCAGCCACGTAGCCAGTTTTTTCCTTGCCAATAATCATGTGAGTTTGTGATTCTGTTCCTGTGCATCTTGTGCACTGTAAAAACAGTTCCTGGAGCATCATATGTCATGGATCTAGTTGCCATAAACTGAAAACATTTTCTTCATATTTTGTGGCACAAACTAAAAGCATTCTGGATGCGGTTTGCATACAGTCCATCTCTGGCCAAAAAAGAGGTTTAAATATATGGACAGACAGAGAAAGGGGGGGTGGCCATTACCACAGTTAAACTGTTTGATCATCAAAGTCAATGTTTGATAGTATATTTAATTTTAATGTAAAATTTTGCTATGATTAGTTCTAAAAGTATCCTACAGTAGGTACAATTGTTCACTTTACATAGCAAGCTTTAAGTTATCGAAAAGTATTTTATAGCTGAGAGAAGCACAGATGAAACAGAGGCTTCTTTTTGATCTGGCAAAAAAAATATGAAAACAACCATGAATCTATATAGTTTTTAGTCTTTTTTATTACTTTTTTTAGTCAACATATTTCTTAAGGCCCCCTTACAGACCAGAATAGATCCTTTTTAAGTCAAAGTGAAACTAAAACTTTAAAAGATTTCTGCTTCTGAGAATGGCAAACTAGGTAATTCGGACCAACCGTCCTGCTGAGGATAGCCAGAAAATCTGAAGAAAATATAAAAAGTATATTGAAGGCAGGGGCATTAACAAGTTAATTAAGAATTACCAGTCACAAAAATCAATTCCAGGACAACTTTATAACTCAATATGAAAAATAAATAATAAAGCTTTTAGAAGATAATATGGGATAATGTTTTCATGACATTAAGGAAGGATTTCTTAAGCAGCACACAAAAAAGCACCTATTATTAAAAAAACAGATGAATCTGACATGAAAATATAGAATTTTGGTTCATCAAAAGACATCCTCAAGAAAATGAAAAAGCAGGCTATATAAAACCAACAAAGAGCTCATATTTGAAATAACAAAGAATTCTAACAAGAAGGAAAAAACCAAGATAACTCAATAGGAAAATGGGTAGAAGACTAGATAAGGCACGTCACCAAACAAACAAAAACAAAACATATTATCTAAATGGCCAACGAAACATGAAAAGCTGTCTAGTCTCATTAGGAAATAAGAGAAATACAAAATAAAACCATAATGAAAAATACAAAGGAGGGGCGCCTGGGTGGCTCAGTGGGTTAAAGCCTCTGCCTTCAGGTCATGATCCTAGGGTGCTGGGATAGAGCCCACATCGGGCTCTCTGCTCGGCAGGGAACCTCCTCCCCGCCCCCCGCCCCACGCCTGCCTCTCTGCCTACTTGTGATCTCTGTCAAATAAATAAATAAAATCTTTAAAAAAAAAAAAAGGAAAATCATAACGACATATCATTATATACCAGAATGGCTCAAAATTTACTTGTTTATTTATTATTATTATTATTTTTAAAGATTTTATTTATTCATTTGACAGACAGATCACAAGTAGGCAGAGAGGCAGGCAGAGAGAGAGGAAGGGAAGCAGGCTCCCTGCTGAGCAGAGAACTCGATGTGGGGCTCCAGACCCAGGACCCTGGGATCATGAGGCAGGGGTTTTAACCCACTGAGCCACCCAGGCTCCCCTATTTATTATTTTTTAAGAGTTTAAGTGATTTCTACACCCAAGATGGGGCTCAAGCTCACAACCCTGAGATCAAGAGCCACCCACTACACCGACTGAGCCAGCCAGGCACCCCATGAATGGCTAAAAATTTAGAAGTCTGATAATAAAAGTGTTGCCAAGGATCTGGAACAACAGGATCTCCCTTTCACTGGCTGAGAGAGTGTAAACTGTTATATCCACTTCGGAACGGAAGGCACCATTATTCTTCCCTATGATCTAGTGATTCTACTCCCAGGTATATATGCCCAGCGGAATTCATGCGCATTTGCACCCAACAGACACTTAACAAAAATCTTCAGACCAGCACTGTTTGTAATAGCTCTCCACTGGGAACGCTCCACATGCCGAGTAGCAGAATGGATAAATGTCTTCTAGCATATTCATACAATGGAATACCATACAGCAACAAAAATAAAGGAACAACCACACAGAACAACATGTCATGCTGTATATATGCAACATGTCATGTTGCATATATTTGCAAGATATAATATAATGACCTTGCAAATATAATGACATGATACAAAAGAATATACGGCCTGTGACTCTGTGTTCAAAATCAGCCCAAACTGTAATGTTTAGAGGTACACAGGTGGTGAAAGGAAAAAGAAAGGAAGAAATGAGGAGAGCGGTTACCTGTCAGTGGGAAAGGAGGACTGTGATTGGCAAAAAAAAAACTATAATGGGGCTGCTGCAACCCTGTCATGTCCTACTTCTTGACCTCGGAATGAATTATTATTTAAAATTAAATAATTCATTAAGTTTTACATCTGTATTCTATGCACTTTCCTGGCTGTGTGATATATTTCACAGTAAATGGGAATGAATGTAAATAGAACTAATACAAAGGGAAAAGTGGTATCTTTTGTATAATTTTTTTTTTTTTAAAGATTTTATTTATTTATTTGACAGACAGATTACAAGTAGGCAAGAGAGGCAGGCAGGGAGAGAGAGGAGGAAGCAGGCTCTCCACGGAGCAGAGAGCCCGATGTGGGGCTCGATCCCAGGACCCTGGGATCATGACCTGAGCCGAAGGCAGAGGCTTTAACCCACTGAGCCACCCAGGTGCCCCTCTTTTGTATAATTTTAAAAATTAGATCACAGAACCCAAGTTCCTTAGAAGGCATCCCGCCCCTTCATTACCAAGCCCTGTCTTCCTAGCCTCATCTCTTGCCACCCACCTTTTGTTTACAAGTAGTCTGCCGCACTCACTCTCAACCAGGTGTGTCCTTTACATTTACACATGGTATTTCTCAGTCCAGAAAACTACGCAGACACACCCCAATCACCCTTCTGCCAAATTAAGTACAAACTTTCATCAAGACACAGCCTGGGTATCACCTTCTGGGAGAAACATTTTTAGGAGACACAGACTCCACAGACACACTGTCTGGTTCAAATTCTAGATCTGCCATTTACTAATTCTGTGACCTTGCTCAAGTCACCAAACTTTAGTTTTATAGTTTCCACATTTGTAAAATAGGATAAAAACATTATCCGCCTCACTGGGTAGGTTGAGGATTAAATAAGTAAATATATGCAAAGCAAGACAGTAAGCACTAAGTACTAGATATTATTATTACCCAATATTAACTAGATATTAGCTACTATGATTATTATCGATACACTCTGATAACCTCCTGTCTATACTCTGAAGCCCCTGCACATTAGGTACTCTTCCTCTGGGCTCCCATGGCGCAGTATTGCAGTTTATTTTCCTCTATACAGCCCCTTATGGACAGTTACTTCCTTGAGAGCAGGGACTAATCTTTTACTCCTCAATCCCTAACATCTAACACAGTGCCTGGCATGTAGTAGACACTCAGTGAGTATCTGTGGAATGAATAAGCCACCAAGACTCCAAACAGGCATCTACATCACATATAAAAAGTAGTCCTCTGATGCTGAAAGGTGCCCTATCCTTGTACATGCCACAAACCAGAAGCACAGTCTTGACAGATTCCTATAGCAATTACCTCGGAATATGGGTGTAGACTCCCCCTGGTAGCAATAAATGAGGGACAAGTAATAATACTTGTCCTATCTACCTCTTGTGAGTCTCAAGTGATAATAACTATGAAAATGTATTTTTTAAAGTGTGATGTTCTATTATACGAGGTTTTATTGCCTTAATAAAACGACAGGATTATTGTTGAGTTGCAAGTCTGGAAAGGGCTTTAGGGAGTAATAAGGAATTAATATAATGTAAAAATGCAATCTCATATGGTCTGAGATAAGATCTTTATTTTTAAAGTAAACATTAAATATTTATTTTTAATAATAATTTGCAATATATTGCAGTAATAATTAAAATATTTTGCAATAAAATTTCCCCAATTTTCTCAATTGGTTATTAATGATTTAGGTAATATCAAAACAAACATTTGCCTGGGTGAATGTTCACAGCAGCATTATTCATAATAGCCAAAAGGGGGAAAAACCCAAATGTTCATCAGCTTGAAAATGGATCAACACTGTGGTACATCCACAGTGGAAGACTACTCAGCAGCAAAAAGGAACAAGCTACTGATACAAACTACAGTGGGGTGAGCCTCGAAAACACAACGCTCAGTGAGAGAAGCCACTCACAAAAGATCTCATGGCGTATGATTCCATGTACATGAAATGTCCAGCAAATCTACAGAGACACAGAGCAAATTAGTGGTCGCCTGGGGCTGGGAGTGGGAACCATGGACAGCAAACGGGTATGAAAGGTCTCTCTGAGCTGACGGAAATGTTCCAAAATGATGTTGTGGCGATGATTACACAACAATATACATTTACTAAAAATGTTTGAATTGTACACCTAAAACAGGTGAATTTTATGGTGCGTAAATTATACCTCAATAAAGGTGTTTTTTAAAAACAGAAATGTTGGGCACTGTTTTACAGCTAGCTGTCATTCTCACATCTTTAAAATCTCACCCCCACATGGGACCAAAGCACACAAGCACACAGCATAATGACAAAAGTTGCTTTCAAAAAACAAAAAAAAGGTTTTAAATGTCATGTACTAAGTATCTTAAAAAACCAAAGTGCCACCTCCTTACTTATTTTCCAACCCAGCAGCAACAAAACAATGATCTTGATAAACAGGCTTTCACTGTCATTTGTTTATTTCACCCCACCTGTACAGACACACATTCTGGCCTCATCTGCATTTTTAATTGCAAACAGGAATATTTGGCACAATGTCCCCCACTCCTTACAGCCAAATGGCAAACATAAGAAAAAGGTAAATACAGAAAACATAGTGTATAATGAGATTAAAAAATAATGTTATACATATGATAAACAGGCTTTCTAAACAGAGGTTAACCCTCAGAAATCGGCAGTTCTTTCCACAAATGTACTTCAGATTAAATTCTACAAGGATTCCTAAAATCCTATCCAAATTATTTTGCTGAACTGGAATTGCTAAATTGGATATTGCTTAAAGTAGGTCATTGGCTCGGGCTTGAAAGTATTTGGTAATGCAGAGATCTGTCTGCAACGTCATTTGTCATAATGAGATTTGACTTAGACAAAGCAGGAGAAACCACACTGGTTGGGTGTCAAGTGTCAGTTGTATTTTATTCAGATAAGTCTCATTTTAGATTTATCTCACTGCAGACTCTCGAACAAGGAAATAACAAGATGAAAGAAGTGTTTCTGAAAGAGGAAATCTGGTGGCAGCGTTTAGAAAGCGCCTCTGAGGCTTCCTGCTCCTTTGTCCCTCACATGTGCTCAGTCTCCAAAGACCATTAACCTTTCTTTTAGAATGTTTTCAGGTTTATTCCTTTCTCTCCACTTCTACTCTCACCACTACAATCCTAACTGGTGTCAGGAAGAAATAAAGGACAAGAAAACTAGGAGAAGCAGCCAAACTAGACACCACCATCTAAGATGGAAGTGAAGGGGCCCAGTCTTGGGCAGTGGCGCTCAGAGTGTGGTCCCCAGACCAGCAGCACTGGCATCACCTGGGAACGAGATGCAAATGTCAAGTCTCAGGCTTTACCCAGATGTATCAAATCAGAAACTCTGGGGGCAGAACCAGCAACCTGTTTTTAATGAGCCCTCCAGGTGTTTCTGATGCAGGCTAAAGTTTGATTGTTAGGGGTATAGAAAGAGCAGAAGAAGAAGGAATGGACCGAGATGAGAAAACTTCAGAACCTGCTGACAACTTCTACCACGATGTCCCTCCAATCTCCATCCCAACCCATCCAAAAACAACTGGTTTCCAAACTGCTCTTTCTTTCTTTTTTTTTAAATTTTATTTATTTATTTGACAGAGAGAGAAAGAGATCACAAGTAGGCAGAGAGGCAGGAAGAGAGGCAGGCAGAGAGAGAGGGGGGAAGCAGGCTCCTTGCTCAGCAGAGCCTGACTCGGGGCTTGATCCCAGGACCCTGAAATCATGATCTGAGCCGAAGGCAGAGGCTTAACCCACTGAGCCACCCAGGTGCCCCCATAAACTGCTCTTTCAAGTGCTGTTGATTTCTGCTATCACAACCCTCTACACTGCTTATATTCAATCTCCCTTCTACCAGTCCTCATCCAATATATTAATCTGCTTGATTCCACAGTTGGGGCTCTAGGCAGTCAAGAAAAAAGGAAATGCACCACATATGGGAAATTATGATAAAAAAAAAAAAAAAGAGGCCCTTGAAATTGGTAGAGAAAAGCTGGGTGGCTCAGCTGGTTAAGTGTCTGTCTTCAGCTCTGGTCATGAGGCCGGGACCCTGGGACGGAGCCCCATGTTGGGGCTCAGTGAGGAGTCTGCTTCTTCCTCTCCCTTTCCCGCTCCCCCTGCTCATGCTCTCTCTTGTGTGTACACACACTCTCTCTCTCTCTCTCATTCTCTCTCAATAAAAATCTTAAAAAAAAAGAAAAATTATTATTCAATAAATGGTTTTAGAGGAGCTGGCTAGTTGTTGTCGGAATGGAGAGTGGAAAGCCATATTCCTCACTTTGTGCATCTTATTCTGTGCACCAAAATAAAATTTCAGGTAAATCAAACACTTTAATTAAAAAACCAAAAGGAATATGAAAGTAGTAGATGAAATAATCATTAATATTTTTATCATCTTCAATAAGAGAAGATCTTCCTAAAAGCATGATAATTCCACCCAGAAGACTTAAAAGAAATTTCTAATAAATTATACTACATAAAAATCTGAAAACTTTTCTATGGCAAAAAAAAGATCATACAATAAAAAAAAAGACATACTAATAAAACATTTGTAGTGCACAATAGGTTAAACTATCTCTCATGCTCTTAAGAAAAAGAATGAACACGGGGCACCTGACTGGCTCAGTCAGTGGAGCATACAACTCTTGATCTTGGGGTCATGAGTTCAAGCCCCATGATGGGTATAAGGATTCCTTAAATTAATAAACTTAAAGAAAAAGAAGAACAAGCCTAGTCAGATAATTGCACAAAGGAAAAGAAAACATAATTCACAAAAGAAAATAATACAAAGGATATAAAATAAAAAACATAAATCTAATACTTTTTTTAAAAGTTGGTTCTTTGGGGGCACCTGGGTGGCTCAGTGGGTTAAAGCCTCTGCCTTCAACTCGGGTCATGATCCCGGGGTCCTGGGATCGAGACCCGCATCGGGTTCTCTGCTCAGCAGGGAGCCTGCTTCCCCGCTCTGTGCCTGTCTCTCTGCCTACCTGTGATCTCTGTCTGTCAAATAAATAAATAAAATCTTAAAAAAAAAAAGTTGGGGGGCGCCTGTGTGGCTCTGTGGGTTAACCCTCTGCCTTGGGCTCAGGTCATGATCTCAGAGTCCTGGGATCAAGCCCTGCATCAGGCTCTGCTCAGGAAGGAGCCTGCATTCTACCCCTCTCTCTCTGCCTGCCTCTCTGCCTACTTGTGATCTCTCTCTCTCTCTCTCTCTGTTAAATAAATAAGTAAAAATTTTTTTTTAAAGATTTTATTTATTTTTTTTGAGAGAGATCACTGGAATGGCATTCTAATTTGTTCCTTTTAGAACAACGTTGACAGAGGTGCTCAAATAAATTAATAGATTCCTTCAGCTGCTTTTGTAGGAAAATAAGTTCACGTGCTAATCTATGGGCTGACCAATACATCCCCACCACTGAAAACCAAAATGTAACATGTTTTTTGGCTAACAAATATTAAGAAATAATGTTTGGAGTTTTTTTTTTTTTTTAAAAGATATTTATTTATTTATTTATTTGAGAGAGAGAGAGAGAGATAATGACAGAGACACTAAGAGAGCATGAGCAAGGAGGAGAGGGAGAAGTAGGCTCCCACTGAGCAGGGAGCCCGGCGAGGGGCTCGATCCCAGAACCCTGAGATCATGACCTGAGCTGAGGGCAGATGCTTAACTGACTGAGCCACCCTGGCACCCCAATCTTTGGTTTTCATAGCCATTTGCTGGCATATATCCCCCATCCTATGTAACACATGGATACAATAGTTATAACTGTTCTGGAGCAGAATATTGAGACAAGATTTCTTAGAAGACACAAGAGGTACAGTCAGTTTTGTGATCTCTTTGTTTGGGATGCAATGTGGATGGACCACCAAGTACTCAGACAACACCCTGATCCAGTCCCACTATTCATCCCGCAAGCCCAACTTATCCACTGTCAAGGTATGGCGATGTCACACGACCTATATGCCAGTGCAAGTTTGACTCAGGGTTTGTTAACAGAAAAATCATGTCTTTGCAGGAAATCTGGATGCTTCTCAAAACTACAATGCTATGGTTGAGTAACAGAACCTCGTTTTGGCTCATCCATAACAACAAGGGTTTCCTAGACTTCCTAGCTGGATAATATCAGCTTTATTCTAACCCACACCTTCTGGCTGACAACTGTCTTTGCAGACCTCCTGAGAAAGAACTGAGCATTTTAGTAGTACTCTGTGTCTAAAGATCTGGAACCCAACGTCTTATAAAATTTTGGTCCACGATCAGGGCACTTAGTGGTTGACTATTTATTATGGATATCAATGTGTTCAATACAATAGACAGTACTTTCTTTTTTTTTTTTTAAAGATTTTATTTATTTATTTGACAGACAGAGATCCCAAGTAGGCAGAGAGGCAGGCACAGAGAGAGGAGGAAGCAGGCTCCCCAATGCGCAGAGAGCCGGATGCGGGGCTCGATCCCAAGACCCTGGAATCATGACCTGAGCCCAAGGCAGAGGCTTTAACCCACTGAGTCACCCAGGTGCCCCTAGACAGTACTTTCTTAAGTCAGAATGGTAGTCATGTTTGTGTTTCTAAGACAATCAGCTTGATAGAATACAAATACTTGGGGTTAGGGTTGAGAGGGGTACAAAGGAGCTAGAGTACATGGACTGCCTAGGCTAAAGTCACTAGGTCAGTGAGCTGGTAATGGTGTGAATAAACCACTGTACGTGTCAATGACATCTGCCATGAACATGAAGGTTATAGGTTATAGTGCTTGTAGCGGTACAGTTTAGATGTCTATCTCCCCTACCAACCATGGGAAGAATGGGGTACTTTACTCATATTTGCATTGAGCAGGTACTCAGTAATGCTTGCTAAATTAACGAAACATATGCTTTAAGAAAATACACATCACATAATAAAGTGGCAGATGGCAAAAGCTGGTAGTTGCCTACATTTCCTATTGCTATCCAGATTTGGTTGGGTGTAATTCTATACTCAGATTTCTCAACATTTCTTATGAATAGAGGTGGCCATGTGTCACAGTTCTGGTCAATGAGATACACCTCATTGGAGGAGGCAAATGTTTTGTACTTCACCCTTCCTCCTTCTTCTAGGGGCTGGAGGAGGGTAGGGAAGCAGAGAAGTGAACTCCCCACTCTCAAGAAAATACATCTAGGAATGGGTAGAAGGAATTTGAGACATTAACAGCACTGTGGCATGACTGTAACAGCCTCGAACTACTTACTTCTCAGTTTTATGTTGTGTAAGAGAAAATAAATCTTTATTTGGTTCAAACAAATTTGGATTTTCCATTACATGTAGTCTAATTTATCCCTCAGTGATAAAAGTAGCGATAGGATAGGGGCACCTGGGTGGCTCACTGGGTTAAAGCCTCTGCCTTCGGCTCAGGTCATGATCCCAGGGTCCTGGGATCGAGCCCCTCGTCTGGCTCTCTGCTCAGCATGGAGCCTGCTTCCTTCTCTCTCTGCCTGCTTCTCTGGGATTTCTGTCTGTCAAATAAATAAATAAAATCTAAAAAAAAAAAAAAAAGTAGCGATAGGAGGAAGAATTATGAGGCTACGGTGGTAATCCCAAGAACAACAATTTTATTCTAATAACTGAGTAAGTATAGTGTTCTTTTTCTTTGTGATAGTATAATTGTAAATAATTCTAGGGTGTCTGATATCATTAAATGACAGGACTCTAGCTAGCAGCTCAACAGTGATTTGAGATTATCTAACCAAATCAAAATGTTTGGAAAGAGTGGTGATGCTTATACTGCAGAGACACACTGCAGTGTTATCAGCACGAAGACCAACTAAAACAGATGAACTCCAAGATCACATGAAATTAGCAATAATCTCTCAACTCCATGGAAGTGGTAATCAAAACCCAGAGTGGAAAAGAAAACTGAAAACATTTCAAAAACACCTGCGGGAGAATGCTACTGTTCCAGCTGCATGTTCAACCTCCTTCATCAGATACGTTCTACATTCAACATCTGGCCTTCCCCAGCGAGCGCCGACCAATTCAGCGTTAAAGAACACTTCTTGTTTAAATAACCACCATGGGGGAAATTTTAATTCCCCTCAAGGGGCAGTTGTAGTTCACATTCACTTCTGAAGAGATGAAAATAAAACATGTTGCTCTGTCCTAATTCTTTTTTCTTTTAAAGATTATTTATTTATTTGACAGAGAGAGAGAGAGAGAGAGAGAGAGATCACAAGTACGCAGAGAGGCAGGCAGATAGAGAGGGGGAAGCAGGCTCCCTGCCAAGCAGAGCGCCCGACATGGGCCTTGATCCCAGGACCCTGGGACCACGACCCAAGCCGAAGGCAGAGGCTTAACCCACTGAGCCACCTAGGCACCCCCTCTCTAATTCTTATAAATTAGTACTCAATCTAGAAACCAGATCAATTTGTATTGGAAAAGGAAGGCATATACTTAAATTAGCACTAATGAATAGCAACCAATGAGTTTTTTTTTTAAAAAACAAGAAGTTTTTTAAAGTATCATTATGAACTGATAAACTTTTCAGTTAATGTTTTTATTGGTATTCTAATTGTCTCATCGTTGGCCAAAGGGAGTCTGTTCATGTGTGTGTGCTCTTGCAGCCTTTTTTTTTTTTTTTTAAGATTTTATTTATTTATTTGACAGACAGAGATCACAAGTAGGCAGAGAGGCAGGCAGAGAGAGAGGAGGAAGCAGGCTCCCTGCGAGCAGAGAGCCCAATGCAGGGCTGGATCCCCGGACCCCGGGATCATGACCTGAGACGAAGACAGAGGCTTTAACCCACTGAGCCACCCAGGCGTTCCTCTTGCATCCTTTTGATGTGATCCTTGTCACCTTGTCTTTGATGACTTCCTTCCTATATGTATAACAAGAAATTCTACGTTTATCTCATATTATTCCTGCTATAGGCCTGGAACAGCTATCCAAGGAACCATGCTTTCTTTTAGTGAGAACTGGTACTTCAAGATCAAAATGCGGGCATTAGGGTTACATCCTGCTAACTGGGTTGGTTATTGTTTCTAGGCCTTTTTCAGTGTAATGTGTTGGACAGTTTTTTAAAGATAAAATCTATCAAGAGTTAACACTAAAACTTCCAATTCAAAATCTAGTTAATCAAGAGAATGAGAAGACAAGCCACAGAATAAGAAAAAATATTTATAAAAGATTTATCAGATAAAGGACTACTCTCCAAAATTTAGAAGAACTCTTAAAACTCAAAAATAAGGAAATGAAAAACTCAGTTAAAAAATGAACCAAAAGGGGCGCCTGGGTGGCTCAGTCCCATTGAATGAAGGACTCTTGATTTCAGGACTCTTGATTTCAGGTCATGATCTCAGGGTCTTGAGATCAAGCCCTCTATCAGGCTCCCCAGGCATGGAGTCTGCTTGGGATTCTCTCTCTCCCTCTGCCTCCGACCCTCCCCTGCTCTCTCTCTATCTCCAACAATAAATAAAATATATTTTTTAAAGATTTTATTTATTTATTTGACAGAGAGAGAGAGATCGCAAGTAGGCAGAGCAACAGGCAGAGAGAGAGGGGGAAGCAGGCTCCCTGCTGAGCAGAGAGCCCAATTCCGGGCTCAATCCCAGGACCCTGATATCATGACCTGAGCCTAAGGCAGAGGCTTAACCACTGAGCCACCCAGGTGCCCCCAATAAATAAAATCTTAAAAAAAAAGAAAAAGGTGGGGGCACCTGGGTGGCTGAATCCGTTAGGCCTTCGGCTTGGGTCATGATTTCAGGGTCCTGGGATCGAGCCCGGGGTCAGGATCCCTGCTCAGCAATGAGTCTGCGTCTTCCTCCCCCTCTGCCCCTTCCCCCTGCTCATGCTCTCTCCCTCTCTCTCAAAAAAGAAAAACAAACAAACAAAAAGAACAAAAGACCTGAACCTCACCAAAGAAGAAACACAGTGGCAAGTAAGTATATGAAAAGATGCTCGACCTTGTATGTCATTAGGGAATCACAAATTAAATAATAAGATACCACTAGCCACCTATTAGAATGGTCAATAACTAAAACACTGACCATATCAAATGCAGGAGGTGATGTGGAGCAACAGGAATGCTCATTCATGGCTGGAAGGAATGTAATATGGAGTATCTTCCACTTTGGAAGATGGCTTGTGGTTTCTTACAAAACTAAACAGAGTCTTGTAATCCAGCAATCACACTCCTTGATATTTACCCAAAAGAACTCTATATCCACACAAAAACCTGCACACTGATACTTACAGCAGCTTTATTCATAATTGCCTATACTTGGAAGAAACCAAGATGTTCTTCAGTAGGTGAATGGATGGATAAATGAACCGTGATATGGCCAGACAATGAAATACCATTCAGGGCTAAAAAGAAATGAGCTATCAAGCCAAGAAAAGACATGAAGGAAACTTAAAGGTATATTTTAGGTCAAAGAAGCCAATCTAAAAAGGCTACGTACTATATGATTCCAACTATGTGACATCTGGAAAAGGCAAAACTAGAATGTAGTGCAAAGATTAGAGGTTGTCGGGGGCTCCTGAAGAGGGAAGAACAAGTAGGGGGAACACAGAGGATCTCTAAGGCAATGAAACTACTCTCTATACTATAGTGGCGAATACGCCAGTATGTATTTGTCAAAACACACAAACTGTGAACCCTAATGTACGCCATTGACTTTGTATGATAATGAAATGTCAATGTAGGTTCATCAATTAGAATAAATGAACCACTCTGATGCAGGATGCTGACCACTGGGGCAGCTGGGGAGGGTGGGGCAGGAGGTATATGGGAACTCAGTACTTCGTGCTTAATTTTACTGTGAACCCAAAACTGTTCTAAAAAATAGTCTATTAAAAAAATCAAGTTAATAGGGTCTTCATTAACCTCTTTTATTTTTTATCTGTTAACTCCTTTCACCCCCGTTGAGATTCTGGGTCTTAACAACACAGGAAATGATAAAATGTTACACTAT
Source organism: Martes martes (assembly GCF_963455335.1). NCBI lineage: Eukaryota > Metazoa > Chordata > Mammalia > Carnivora > Mustelidae > Martes > Martes martes. The sequence continues at coordinate 8,644,057 of NC_137895.1, forward strand.
TACTCATACTTATTATGTGACAATACACACACAGCAATCTTAGACCAAAATAATAATACTGACACCATCGCCAATAATATACGGGTTTTGTTGTTGCTGTTGTTTTTCGCAGTTCTTTTTTTTATCCTTTCAGTAGATACCACTGAGGATATAAAGCTCAAATTACTGAGGTTTAAATTTTAGGTTCTTTGTTCCTTGTTACTTTCAATTTTTAAAGATTGGTTTTTAAAAACAATTAACTTTGCCTTGTAATCATTTAAGTCACTACATGAAGTCATATCTACAAATAGGCTCTATTCAAAGCAGTCTAGTTCCTATGTTTGCCCCCTCTACCCTGTTTCCCTTCCATCATCTCTTATAATCTCTCTTTAAGTTTTTATGATTTATTCCTCTATTTAAAAAATATAGACTGAAAATATTGACATCAAAATAAGCTAGAAACCCTTGCATTCAAAGTGAATGGAGGAACGGAGCAGAAAGATCATTGGTTTGTAGTTAGAAAATGCAGTATCCAGTTACTAACGCACTACTTATTAGTGGACCTTGGGGAATTATCTAATTTTTCAGAGCTTCATATCGTTTTCTATATTATGAGGAAAGCAATAAATATCTACCTTATACAGTTGCTATGGGATCAGATATCAAAATCTTTTAAAGGTGCAATTATATATGAATACATTCTTAGAGTAATAGTGTCTGAAGATTAGCCAAAAATAATTCTGTTTATAATAAAAATCTCTTTTATTCTTAGGTACAAAATAAGAAGGTATAATATATTCTTTTATTAAGAACGAACCTTCAAGGGGCACCTGGGTGGCTCAGTTGGTTAAGCGGCTGCCTTCGGCTCAGGTCATTATCCCAGCGTCCTGGGATCAAGTCCCATATCGGGCTCCTTGCTCAGTAGGGAGCCTGCTTTCTCCCTCTGCCTCTGCCTACCACTCTGTCTGCCCGTGTTCGCTCTCTTGCGGGTGCTCTCTCTCTCTCTGACAAATAAATAAATAAAATCTTTAAAAAAAAAAAAAAGAATTCCTGACTTAAAAAAAAAAAAAGAAAGAAAGAACCTTCAAGAAGTAGGGGGAGAGAAGCTGAAGTCAAAGAGCTCCAAGCAGGTTTAGCTTTCCCCAGGGGAAGGACCAAGGGGTCCTGGGAAGTGGCATAATGGAAACCTGGTCCCTGGAGTCTGGGGCACCAACATTTAAGTGACTGTACCTCTGAATCTCTAAGGGAAACTGAGGCCAATGGTGCCCTGTAAGACCCAGCCCTGCTGGCATCTGTAGCTTTTCTCCCATTCCCCTGGCTTTTCTTCCGTCTCCAGTAAACCAGCTTTTCTCAGTTCCTGCAAGCTCTTTCCTCCCTCAGCACCTTCACACACATTAGTCCCTTTGTCAGAACAATCTTGCTCCAAACGATTATCTGGTCAACCCCTAGTTTTCCTTCCCATCTTTGCTTAAATGTTACCTTCTCAGAGACGCCTTCCCTCACCTCCCAGACTAAATCAAATCCCCTAATCATTTACTCTTACAGCTCCTTGTATTTTTCCTAAGAAGAATTAATCAGGTTTTGGTATTACATATGCAGTAATGTAACTGTCTGTCCTTTTCCCAGGAGATAAAAAGTTCTGTGGAGGTCAGCATATGTTTTGCTTATTTCTTTACCCCCAGTTCCTAGTACCGTGTCTGCTTTGGTAGGTGCTCAATAAATATTTGTTGAGTGAATGAAAAACGTACCCATCATATATAAAACTATTGAACTAGATCCTGACTACTGGAAAGAGGGAAGGATCAAGTTATTAAACATGGGGAAAAAATCTACATTCCAGTGTCTTCTTATAAGGGGCCATTATTCTATTGCCCTCTAACTTGATTATAATTTAAATATACAAACATTCAAATTGTATAATGTTAGTTCCCTCTCTATGTGTAATAAAGTGAGTTTTAGTGATCAAAATGTCCAGAAACAAGGCTTCCTTATGCCTGTCACAAAAGCTAAGATTTTTCACATATGATGTAGCATAAGTTTAGGGTATTATGACGAAGCAAAAATTTTCAAAATAAAATAATACAACTTCCCAAAAATGCCAAGAAGGCGGCCCACAGGGAGGTGGAATCTAGAGATAAAAAAGACTTAAGAAATAAATCAACCAAATGCTATAATGATAATCTTTAAACAGTACCTGACTTTTATGTTGCCAGAAATGTGAAAAGCTTATTAGTATTTCTCTTCAGTGGATATAATGAATAAAGTATGGCAGACAGAGAACACACAATTTAAACAGGAAGTTAAAACTTCATTTAATTTTTTTTTTCTATCTAATGCCTTCATTTTCGGGCGCCTGGGTGGCTCAGTGGGTTAAGCGTCTGCCTTTGGCTCAGGTTGTGGTTGCGGGGTCCTGGGATCGAGCCCCGCATCGGCCTCCCTGCTTGCACAGAGCCTACTTCTCCATCCCCTTCTGCACCTCTCTGCCCTGCTTGTGCTCTCTCTAATAAATAAATAAAACCTTTAAAAAAATAAAAAGCCTTCATTTTCCTTTTTCCTTGCAAACAAATGAACGAAAACACTTTATTTTCATACATTAAGAAAAAGAATAAAATTTCTATTCATTAGAACACCTTTTTTGAACTCTTTATAGATTCTGATAAGCAACTCTAAAAAGTCTGCTGTGTATGACCAAGCAGCCAAAGTCCACACACAGCCTTTACCACTGAAAGGAATTAGAGCTCCTTGAAGAAACAGCTAATGCCGGACTGGGACAGAAAATGTACATGTCTAGACATCTTGCCATATCAAAAAGCAAGGATGGCATAAAAAGTCTTCAGAAGTCAACTTGCAGAGGCTCCTCCCACTAGTCAAGCACAGAACAATACTGGGGCGCCTGGGTGGCTCAGTTGTTAAACGTCTACCTTCAGCTCAGTTCATGGTCCCAGCATCCTGGGATGGAGCCCCGCATCAGGCTCCCTGCTCAGCGGGAAGCCTGCTTCCCCCCTCTCCCATTCCCTGTGCTTGTGTTCCCCCTCTCTCTCTCTGTCAAATAAATAAAATCATAAAAAAAAAGGACAATATGAAGCATCAATAAAAATAAATCACGGCAATGGACTCACATCTATTAAATATCCTAAAAACATTTAAGTCCACAATGATATGTTTTTTTAAAAATGATGTTGCTCTGCTTTGGACCATTGATGTCAGGAATCATGTTATTATTATGAAAACCGGTAAGTAAAGGGAAAGAATCAAGCATTAACCTGCCTTTCCTAAATGAAGTATACCTCAGATTAACCACAGAGTTGATATGGGAAAGCTTCTCTAGATAATTAAGAGAGACAAATGACAAAATTAAAATACCACCATTCTGCAACATAAATTAACATAGCTAGGCACTGATCTTCAATACCTGTTAACATCACAGTAAGATGCGACAACTGTTCTTATGTGCCTCCTGACAGAAGTAAATACCACTTCCTATGACGTCTTCTTGCCAAACAAAAAGAACCTGAACTAGATCAAACTCTAGATACAACTACCAGTTTACACAAAATAGAAGATAGAAGAACATGTTAAACATACCAGGGGGATGCAATTAGCAAAATCTAGAAGGTAAGAAACTGTAAGACAGATGGCCAAGTTTATTTTTAAGATAACTTGAGAAGAAAAAGAAGAGAGGGGATGCTACAGATAAAAAGAGACTGGGGAAGCATACTAACCAAACAGTAAGTTGGTCCTTGTTTGGACCCTGATACAAACAGATCAACTTTATAAAATCAGGGGAAATTTGAGTATTGATTTTTTTGGTGTGATATTAAAGAATTATTAAGTTTTTAGATATGATAACTGTATTATTTTTTTAAGAATCCTTATCTTTTAGAGATACACACCAGAAAATTTTGAATGAAGTACACGTGAGGGACTGCAGTCATCTAAAGGCCCGACTAGGGCTGAAGGATCTCCTTCCACAGGGCTCCCTCCCATGGCGGGTGTTGGCTGGATGCCTTAGTTCCTCGCCACACATACCTTCCACAGGCTACTTCGATATCCTCACAGTACAACAGGCTGCCTTCTCACAGGAAGCAGCCTAAGATAGCAAGGCAGAAGCTGCAACCTAGCACTGAAAATCACGTACCATCATTTCCTCAATATCCCACTGGTTACCCAGGTCAACCTATTCCACGTGAGAGAGGATTGCACAAAGGCATGAACAGGATCATCAGGGCCATCTTGGAGGCCGCCTACCACATCATGGCACTTAAGCTTCTGACTTTCAAAACTCTTCATCATCTGACTCCTACTGCGCTCCAACCTCATTTCATTTTCTTCTTTCTTGGTCCAAGAAGCTCCACTTCACAGGCCTCCTTTCTGTTTCTCGAGGGGTTTGTCTGTATTAGCTGCTCCCTCGGCCTGGATTATTTCCTCCACTCACCATCTTACCGTTCAGATCTAACCACAATATCACCTCCGCAGAGAAGCCTGTCTTGGCCACCCAGCGTGAAGGAGCTGTCTATCCCTTTTCTGTCCCAGAACCCAATTTTAATTCTTTGCACGACACTTAATCACTATCTGATATTTTAGCACATCTGGCTCAGTGGTAAACTCTCCAGCACAATGAGTCATCACACTCAACATAACTTCAACAACCAAATGGGTGACCTAGCCAACCACGCTGGCCTCTCTGTTCCGTACACTGCTCAGCTCCAAGGACCTCTTCCTTCACTCTGCCTCATCCACACGCTCCCACTGTCACACCAAACTCAATCCCTCTTGCATCTCCTTCAAACTCTATCCACAGTTTGATCCTTCTAGTTCACTTGCTCGGGTGCCCCATGAAAACAACTTTTCATTTGCCATGAGACCCTCAATCCCTTGACCCCACCCTCCTTCTCCAGATTCCACTTTTCTTTTTATCTAGCTCAGATTTCACACTTAAAGTTATAATTACCTCCTTTGGAGAACACTCAACTTTCTTTTAAGGTCTCTTTCAAACTCTGTAACACCAGAACTCAAGAAACTGCCCTCTCCATACCAAAAATATTGATGAAAAAGCATTCAACTAGGCAGATTACTTTCCCCATAAATTCAAGGTTATTTTAAATGGGCACTCAGTCTTAACTAGTAATCCCACTAGATTTCACTGCTAAACTAGCTTTCTAATTCTTCCCCTCCTCAAGACGGCACTCTCTTACTCATTTTTCCCTCCTCTACAAACCTTCATGTCCCTTTTAGCTAGTGCCCTTGATTCTTCATTAAAAACTACGAAACCTAAAATTAAACTAGAAATCTGTCATCTTTTCATGACCAGCTGTAAAAACCTACCTGAATTTGCACTGGTTCTCCCTTCTTTCCCTTGTTTCAACAGAACTGACCTACTGTCTCCTCTTGAAGAACAATCCCTCCACTTATGCGCCAATCCCATCCCTTCTTCCCTACTTATAAACTCGTCTTACAATTATCCCCCTTTTTCCTCCATCAACCATTACACACTTTTTCCTGAATCATTCCCATCTGTGTATATTTAAGCTCTAGTATGACCTCTTTTAAGAAACAAACAAAAATTCTCCTTTGACCCCGATATCCCCCTTTGGGTATTACTCCATTTCTCTACTCTCTTCACAGCCAATGTTGTTAAAGTGGTTTGACAAAAAAATGCTATCTGCACTTTCTTACCTCCCGTGCACGCTCTGTTCAATCCATCCCAATATGACTTCTGCCTCCATCACCGCAACATACATTCTGCCAATCCAATAACTAGTTTATGCTGTCCTCCTACTGGGCCTCCCAGCATCGTTTCCTCCTTCTTTGGAGTGATCTTTTGATTTCGTTCAACCAGCGATTACTGAACTCTAGCCCCAGCCAGGTACCATTTTAGGCACAGACTTCGGATACAGGGCTTCTATGACCCCTCCCTCTGCTGGTTTCCTTTCTATGTTTTTCACTTACCTCTCATCTTCATCCTCCTCTGACCTAGTCTCTAAATGTTAAGTAATCCAGAACTTAATACCAACCAAGCCTCCTTTTCTATACTCTCTCCTTAAATGACATCATTCATTTCCATGGTTTTAATTATTATCCTTAAAGTGAAAACGTCCAACTTTTTAATCTGTAGCCTGGAACTGTCCTTGGAATTCTGGTACTCCTGTGTTCAATGACTTAATGGACATTTCCACTTGGATACCTCAAAGCATCTCAAACTGAATATAATCAAATTTTAACTCTTGACTTTCCTTTCAAAACATTCTTGCCGTAGTAAAGCTCAGAAAAAACACAAGATACAGCTCTCAAGCCATTAATCTGGATTCTTCTCTCCGCCCCCCTCACTTCTAATCTACCAGCAAGCTCCCGAGCCTGTCTCAAAAATATATCTCAAATGTGTTCGTTTTTCTTCAATTCTCTCGCTATTATTATCTCTTGCCTAAACTACTGCCAGAGTTTCCAGCTCTAGTCCCATCTTTTTCTCCCTCTGATCCTTCCGATATGCACCTTTAATAACAGAAAATGACATCAGCCTTTTCCCTGCTTTTAAGTCTTCAGCAGCACTGCACTGTGAGAGGAATAAAATCTGGACACCTTCTCTTGGTCTTCAAGATCGTTAAGTGATACGTTCTCTGCTTATCTGCCCTCCAACGTCTGTCTCCAATCTTCCTCTCTAGAAGACAGCCACATTGACCTTTCAGTGTCTTGACTATGCTAAGACTTGTTCTCCTGTGGCGTGCGCTGTGCTATTCCCTCCCATGGAACACCCTCCCCTCTGGCTGGCTCCTTCTCCATCTCCAGTCTCAGCTTAACCACAAACTCCCCAGACCATCTATGATGGTCCTTCCTAAACACAGCCTTTATTCATTTTCTTCACAGAACATAACATTTCATAATTATTCATTTAATTAAAAATGTATTTTGAAAATGTACAAACATAAACAAAAGTAGAGCAAACAGTAATGAGCCCACAGATTCTAGTATTTTTATTTTATTTTTTAACTACTTCCCTTGCTATACTATAAGCTCCAATGGATAGAATCGTATCTTTTTCTCTTTTTCATCTAGAGCCTTGCAGAGTGCCTAGCTCATGAAAAACACCGAACACACTTTTTTGTTTTGAATGAGAGGGAAAGTTTAAGATGACACTAAAAGACACTGATGGCACCATCAAGAAAAGCAAAACAAGGAGGGGAGAGTTTTGAGGACAGCTGGTAATTTATTCATCAGTCTACTCCCTGCCAGGCTCTGGGCAAGGTGTTGGGTTTCAGAGATAAATAAGTGAAAGTCTTATACAAAGTCTAGCAGAGACAGATGTAATAACAAGTAGCATTTATTCAGGGCCACCCATGTTCTGGATACAAGGAGAAGCATTTCAGACTCATTGTCTCATTTAGTCCTATGACAACCTCACGAGGAAGGGATTATTATGATCCCGTCTTGCACCCAAGGAAACAGGATTATAAAGGTTAAATCATTGGTAGCAGGACACAGGCTGGGAAAGTAGTAAAGTAAGGTTTAGAACTTAGGCTACTCAGTTGCAAAGCCAAGCCACTAATTAGCACTGTGCTTCCAGCTGTGCACTATCCTCTCCAGTCCTAGGAAAACCGTCCCAGCAGAGGCATGAACGAGGTGCAACGGGCGGAAGCAGAGAACTGTGAGGAGGAGAATGGACCAAAAGCTCCTTCAGAGGTAACATGAAACAGAGTCTGAAAGTTCAAGCAGGAAATTGTTAGGCCATGCAGTCCGAGGACACAGTAAACACAAGAGTATGCAGGCGCTTAAAGGCGCCCTGTGTACCTAGGATGCTTCCGAGGATTCCTTTTTTTTTTTTTTTTTTTTTTTAACAAGTGAGCGTAATGAGTACCATTGTGCTAAGAGCTGTAGATGTGAAACAAAAGATGAAATACTACAAGGAAGTTATGCATAAAGCACTATGAAAGCATAAAGGAGAAGGTTTCTTGCAGCCCTGGGGGAATCTGGGAAGGCTTCACAGAAAAGGAACAGACGCTGGATGCATTAGAAGAGGGCAGGCAGAGAGAGGGACTTGCACAAGGCAGGGCCATTTGATGAGGCAAGGAACACTTGAGGAACCGTGAGAACTGGATATGGGCAGATGTGGAGAGAGGGGATTAGGGTCAGTGGCAAGAGATGAGGCCGGCAGCTAGTCACTGATGTGATCTTCAACATCTTTGCTGATTATAAGATCAGAAAACAAAAATGCCTCAAAGCCACAGTTATTTCAACAGCATGGTCCTTATACAGGAATATATAACCCAGAAACAGATATATGCATATGAACATGGGGATCTGGTGTAAAAAAAAGATGGCATGTCAGATCAGTGAAGAAAGGACATATGATTTAATAAATGCCACAGAGATAACTGGTTATCCAACTGGAAAAAAAAATCAAATTGGACCCCCTCTTTCATGTCATGTAAGGAAATAAAATTCATTTAGATTTGGGATTAAATGTAAATAACAGAACCATAAATATCTTTTTATAATAAAACAGTATTTTATGAAATAGAATATAAATTCTATAAGAATTTTTCAGTTGAAACAGGAGACTTCAGGGCGCCTGGGTGTCTCAGTTGGTTAAGCAACTGCCTTCAGCTCAGGTCATGATCCTGGAGTCCCGGGATCGAGTCCCACATCAGGGTCCCTGCTCAGTGGGGAGTCTGCTTCTCCCTCTTACCTCTCCCCCCCACCGCTCCCCTCTCATGATCTCTCTCTCTAATGTTCTTTCTTTCAAATAAATAAATAAATAAATAAATAAATAGAGTCTTAAAAACGAAACAAAACACAGGAGGCCTCAAAGGAATTTTGTTCTTTTGTTGTTGGGTTTTTTTCCTAAATATTTTATTTATTTATTTATTTGACAGATCACAAGTAGACAGAGAGGCAGGCAGAGAGAGAGGAGGAAGCAGGCTCTCCGCTGAGCAGAGAGCCCTATGCGGGGCTCGATCCCAGGACCCTGGGTTCACGACCTGAGCCGAAGGCAGAGGCTTTAACCCACTGAGCCACCCAGGTGCCCCTGTTCTTTTGTTTTTAAAGGAATTTTGTTCTAATGGCAGACTAATGTGACTTACCAAAATGACAGTTACCAAGTTCACTTTGTTGGGAAAGTCTCCCCCACCCTGCTGTTTTTAAAGAGTTATTTATTTTAGAGAGAGAGAGCACAAGCAGGAGGGGTAGGAAGAGGGAGAATCCCAAATAGACTCCACACCGATGTGGAGCTTGATCCCATGACCCAGAGTCCTCAACCAAAGCCAAAACCAAGAGCTGGGCACTTAACCAAATGCCCCACCCAGGAAGCCCCTACACCTTACTGCTAGTCAGAAATATGTGGGGGAGCTTTGTAAAACCTCCCAGAAGCATATCAGAGCTTCTAGGCTAAGGGAAAGGCTTAAAAAGAATGAACTTTCTTTAATAAAAGTTTTCACTAAAAAAAAAAAAAATACACATTGATTTTCAATAGCAATTAATTGTTGGAAAGTAATTTCCTTGGTCTAACCTCTTGATTGGGTTCAATAAGGCCTAGAACTGAAACTGTTTAATATTTCACTTTGCACTCAAAGACGTATAAGCTCAGCACAACATCTGAGCAACCACAAGGCAGACTGGGAAGAGCCCTTAGTTTGCAGGTGGAAGACAGGGGTTCCAGAAATTACCACACAGTGGCTAGCTGTGGGTGCTAAACTACTGACTTGGGTATTTAGCTTCTCTGAAATGCAACCTGATCACCTGTGGACTGAAAACGATGATAATCCTAGACTCCTCTCCCACAGGGAGGCTGCAGTGGGAATTGAATGAGATCATCTTCCTCTATAAACCACTCAATAAATATTTGTGGGATGACTGAAGGAATACACCATATACAGTAAGCGTTTCACACATCTATAAATATGTATGAACACTACCAAAAAATCCCACCAACTCTTAGTTATAATAACCACTGGAACTACACAATATAGACGTGTATTCAGACGCCTGTAGTCCGTATTCTGTAGACTTCCAAAATACACACCAGGATGTAAGGGCGTCTCGGGGAAAGGCTGTCCTACTGCTTTTACTTCCCTCCTCTCCTCCTCTCCACCTCTTTCCTCACCTTGCCCTTGCCTTCAGGAACAAACAGAAAGCAAAGGGCTGGTTTTCTCTGCATGACTCAAGTCAATGAAAGGGTCTCCTCTTTCCAAACATCTCAATTTAAAGGCCACATTCTACTTTAAATTTTATTTACTTATTTATTTAAGTAATCTCTACGTCCAACTTGGGGCTCAACTCACGAGCCTGAAGATCAAGAGTCGCACACTCCTCCAACGGAGCCAGAAGGCTCCCCAAAGGCCACTTTTTAAATATATTTACCTTTCTTCTTGAAACATGGTGGTAAAGTTTTACCATCATAAATTCAAAACTTCACTTCTTTCAATAAGCATTCCTTTGGTAAGCAACCTTTAATCTCCCAAGTGGATATGCTCGCTATAGACTCTCCACCTCCGTAATATTTTGTGGAGCACTTATCACAGTCATCCTTTGTTATAAGTGTCTGTGAATATCTTAGCTCCTCATGACCTTACAAGTGCCGGCGGACTGTCTGCTTGTGGGGCTGAGCACACAATGCTCAACAAAAATTCAGGTTAAAGGGGCGCCTGGGTGGCTCAATTGATTAGGCATCCACTTTTGGTTTCAGCTCAGGACATGATCTCAGGGTCATGAGATGGAGCCCCATGTGGGGGCTCTGTTCTTGGTGGGGAGTCTGCCTCTCTTGCTTCACTCTGCCCCTCCCCCTGCTCTCTTTCTTTCTCTCTCTCAAATAAATAAATCTTTTTTTTTAAGATTTTATTTATTTATTTGACAGAGAGAGATCATAAGTAGGCAGAGCAGCAGGCAGAGAGAGAGGGGAAAGCAGGTTCCCCTCCGAGCAGAGAGCCCGATGCAGGGCTTGATCCCAGGACCCCGAGATCATGACCTGAGCTGAAGGCAGAGACTCAACCCACTGAGCCACACAGGTGCCCACCAAATAAATAAATCTTAAAAAAAAAAAATTCAGCATATGAATGGATGCTGACACATTAGAAATTCACTATCACCTTAGAAGGCTGAAGCCTGAGTCAAAATAATTGGGATGGCAGAAACTGAGAAAATATATAATTTCACCTCACTTCATGTGTATTTTATAAGCATCTACTATATGCCCAATACAGTGCAATGTGTGCCATAATGAATAAAACCCAGTTTCTATCCTTAAGGAGTTTAGAATCCTATTAACACTCAATCATATTTTTTATTATGATATAATTTCAGACTTAAAGAAGAGTTACAAAGATAGCACAGAGAGTTCTCATATCTTCCCCCAGCTTTCCCTAATATTAACACCTTCCATAACCATGATACAATCAGTGAAACTAGGAAATTAATGTCACTATAATACATTAACTACAGGTTCTACTCTGACTTTATCACTTTTTGGAAGTGTTGTCCATTTTCTGTTCCACAACCACTGATTACACTTAGTTGTCACATCTCTCCTCTAATTCTATTTTTATTTTTTTTAAGTTTTTTGTTTTTTTAAAGATTTTATTTATTTATTTGACAGACAGAGATCACAAGTAGGCAGAGAGGCAGGCAGAGAGAGAGGAAGGGAAGTGGGTTCCCTGCTGAGCAAAGAGCCCGATGCGGGACTCGATCCCAGGACCCTGGGATCATGACCTGAGCTGAAGGCAGAGGCTTTAACCCACTGAGCCACCAAGGCACCCCACTGAGCCACCAAGGCGCCCCACTAATTCTATTTTTAATAACTATTTTTTCCTGCTTACAGTAACATGTTTCCTGCAAGTGAAAAAAAAAACAGAAGGAAGAAAAAGAAATCTCTGATAAACTCTATGAAAAAAATAAGCACTCCTAACATCTATGACTGACTGGTCTTTTTTCCATGTATATATGTATATACACATTTTACTTTTCTTAAAACCAGGAATCTAAATATAGTCTTTTGTGTACTTTCTCCTCTTATTTTTTTTTAAAGATTTTATTGATTTCTTTGACAGAGAGAGATCACAAGTAGGCAGAGAGGCAGGCAGGGAGAGAGAGGGGGAAGCAGGCTCCCCTCTGAGCAGAGAGCCCGATGCGGGGCTCGATTTCAGGACCCCAGGATCATGACCTGAGCCAAAGGCAGAGGCTTTAACGCACTGAACCACCCAGGTGCTCCCTTTTATTATTGTTTTTTAAAACATTTTCCATGTCTTTAAAAATTATTTTAAAATATGATTTTAATAATAGCTTAGATTCCACTGTTACAATGAATCATAATTTAAATTTCCCTGTTATTGGATAGGTAAGTTGCTTACCATTTTATTCTACTATAAATAACAGTGCAGTGAATATCTTGAATATGAAAACACCGTAACATATGATGTGATGGATAAGCACAGAGTATTAGTGATGCAGCCGGCAGAAACACCTAACCTAGCTTTGAGGAGCAGAATATCAGAAACACTTGTTGGAGGACACATGTCTGAGAAGGCTTGTGAAGACTAAATGTATTCCCTCATTCATTAGTATTCAACCAAACATTTACTGAGTGCCAGTTACACCCAATTATTATGCTGGGATCCAGGGATACAAAAGGGACTAAGGCTCTGCAGGGGAAGTTCACTGTCTAATCAGAGAGGCAGACACTTGAATAGAAAAACCACAACAAGATAAATGCTATTATCACAGTGCTGTGTATGAACAATGTGCTCTGGGAGCACAGAGAATACATTTAAAGAGTCAACTGTAAAAGCCGAAGGAGTTATATCAAGGTTGATTAACAACACATAGAGGTTTTAGTGAAGTATGATATTAATGTGTATCGACAACATGGAGGAGTTCCTTAAGACAGGTAAATTATTATTATTTTTTAAGATTTTATGTATTTACTTGTCAGAGAGAGAAAGAGAGAGCATGCACAAGCTGAGGGAGCAGCAGGCAGAGGGAGAAGCAGGATCCCTGCTGAGCAGGGAGCCCAATGACAGGCTCCATCCCCGTATCCCAGGACCATGACCGGAGCTAAAGGCAGATGCTTAATCGACTGAGCTACCCAGGCACCCCCAAGTCAATTATCGACAGGGAATGCAAAGTATTCAGATGGAGAGAAATAATGGTTCTATTATATCCTGCACTGGTAAAATGAGGGCTAGAACACCACGTTCATTTCTAGAACTCTATCCTTAAATCAATTTTATTGAGATATGTCCACAATGAAATGTACGCACTGAAGTATACAGTCTGATGAAACTTGATGAATCTATAACCTATATAACCACTACCACCACCAAGATACAGAACACTTCCAATCATCCCTCAAATTTCCTTGAGCTTCATTCCAGTTAATCCCCTTCACCCCACATCTAGCCCCAAAGCAACCACTGATTTGCCTTCTGTCACTAGAAACTTGAATTTTTTAGGGTTTCATATAAATGGAATCATACAGGCTGTACTTTCTTGGCTTTGGCTTCTTTCAACCCAGCCTGGTTCTGAGAGTCAGCCATGTTGGTATCTGTATAAGTAGTCCATTCCTTTGCATTATTGTCTGAGTGTTGTGTTAAGAAGCTATGGATAAACTAAGATCAAGAGAAGAGAGACTAGGCCATGAGGTGAAGAGAAGCCAGGTTCTATGAGAAATCATTGAAAAAATCTGGTTAACACTGAAAGGGAGAGCATCTGAAGGACTTTAATGTGGAGGCTTGACCGAAAGTAATGGCTGCCCACAGAGGCAGTTGAGATATTTAACTGAAGCAACATGGCTGACAAAGACAGTCTTGGAGGGATTCCAACCTCAGAAAGACTGTGGACTTGATATAGTTAGTGTTTCTTCCAACCTTGAAGGCCTATGATTCTGTAATTCTCATAAATGAGAAAAATTATGCCATTATTAACCACTAAAATCTTAGTATGAATTTTTTTTAACCAAATTAGCTATTCTGTCAATCCCACAGTACAGCCTATAGCTTCAAATGTTTTGGGATGGTAAGGTGGGAATGTCTTTAAAATCAGACAGGTATAAGTCTAAATAAGTCTCCATTCCGCCACTTACTGTGTGTCCAGGACTTAACCTCTCCATGCCAAAGTTTCTTCATGGAAAACTGACATAATGATAGATATCCTTGTCTCAAACCAAAATTGAATAAATCTTGTTGTTAGCAAGACCCTATAGAATAAGGTAGGGAATATATGAGTTTTGAACAAGTGGGAGCCTAGGAAAGATACTAAGGCACTGTCTAGAATAGGAGCGGTAAACTATGACCCAAAGGCCAAATTTGGCCATAGCCTGGTTTTGTGTGGCCACTAGCCAAGGATGGCTTTCACATATTTAAAAGGTTGTAAAAGAAAACAAAGAATAATTTGTGACATAGACCTTATGTGACCCAAAAGCCTAAAATACTATCTGGACCTCTGCAAAAAAAGTTAGCTAAAACCAGGTCTAGAGCAGATAGGGCTCAATGTGGCTGGTCGTGAGTTATATGGCTTTAAAGAGACAAACATAAAGACTGTCTTCTGGTGAAAGGCGTACAGGAGGAGATGTGGAGATGTCCTCAAACACATGTAGCCTTGGGTTTCTTACCTACACATTGAAGATAAAAACATTCAACTTCTGCTTAGGCCATGATTAAGCAATTAGCACCAGACTTGCCCTTCCATTATAAACAACTAGAAAATTGTGCAAAATAGGGACACCTGGGTGGCTCAGCTGATTAAACGTCTGCCTTCGGCTCAGGTCATAATCCCAGGGTCCTGGGATCAAGTCTCACATTAGGCGCTCTCTCTCTCTCTCTCTCTCTCACACACACACACACACACACACACACAAATAAATAAAATCTTAAAAAAAAAAAAGACAAGAAGATTGTGCAAAATACATGAAACAACTATTTTAGGCATTGAACAACAGTTAGCACTGTGGTGCCTGAGAGAAGGGAACCCAAGATGAGGCCTATGAAGGCTCTGGATCTCTGCTTGGGGGTACTGTTTACACTGTGGCACCGGGAAAAAGACCATAAGCAGAGCCCAGTGAGCTAAACAGGTTGAGGTGACAGAATTCAGGGTTTACAGAGCATAGGAAGGCTGGAATCTGCCAGGGCAGAGTACATATAGAAACAGCTCCAAAATTTTGCATAGGGATCTCCTCGAGTGTTTCACTATACCAACCTGTTGCGTAGAATTCTGCAAATTCTAGATTGGCAAAGCCAATCTGTTTGGGGGCAGGGGAAACAACTAGGGGCCTTGAAACTGAACAATCCCAGAGCTGATAACCAGATGGGAGACATCTGAGCTTCTACCAGCCAGAGTGGAGACTCCAAGGAATACTCCAGACATTCAGCAGAGACCCTAGATGTCAGGTCTTACTAGAGGGCTAAATGGAGATACTTAAAATAAAGGCAATTCTAGATCCACCCTAACAGCTTAAAAACTAGCCTAGAAAAAAATCAATCTAATCCACAAGAGACTCCATTGCTTGCAAAAACAAAACTCAACCCTCTTTAAAGACAGTAAGACAATATATAGCATTCAATAAAAAATTACTATACAAGCAAAGAGGCAGGAAAATTTAACCCACATTTAAAAGAAAAAATATTAGTCAACAGAAACAGATTCAAAAACGGTGAAAATTGGGGTGCCTGAGTGGCTCAGTCAGTTAGGTGTTTGCCTTCAGCTTGGGTCATGATCTTGGGTCCTGGGATCAAGCTCCACGTTGGCTCTCTGCTTGGTGGGGAGTTTACTCCTCTCTCTCTCTAGTATATAAATAAAATCTTAAAAAAATGAAATAAAATCTTTTTAAAAATGGTGAAAATTATAGAATCAGCAGGTAATGATTTTAAAACACTATAAATGTTTTTTTTTCAAGATTTTATTTATTTATTTGACAGAGAGAGATCACAAGTAGGCAAAGCAGCAGGCAGAGAGAGGGGGAAGCAGGCTCCCTGCTGAGCACAGAGCCCGATTTGGGGCTCGATCCCAGGACCCTGAGATCATGACCTGAGCTGAAGGCAGAGGCTTAACCCACTGAGATACCCAGACGCCCCTATGTTTAAAACTTAAAGCAAAGCAACAAAACAAGAAAAAAAAAAAAGAAAGATATAAAAAATAATCAAACACAAGTTCTAGAGAAGAAAAACACAAACTTCACTGGCTAAACCTAACAGCTCAAAAGACACTATAGGAAAGAAGACTGATTAACTTATTAACTAAAAAAAAAAGGAAAAGAAAAGAAAAGACCAAAAAAAAGGCAAAGTCTCAGTGACCTATAAGATAATATCAAATAATCTAAGTTATGTGTAATTTCAGACCCCAAAAATGTATATTGTTTGTGTGTGGGGTGGGGGGAGGATACTTAAGAAATAATGGCTAAAACTTTCCCAATTTGTTGAAATGCCTAAGCTCACAGATCCAAGAACTCCAAGAAAACCACCCAAGGCACACTGTCATCATCAAATACCTGAAAACCAGTGAGAGAAAATCATATAAAGCAGCCAGAGAAAAAAGGCTAACTAGACAAAGGAGAACAGTGTTAAGACGAACATCTGACTTCCCATTAGAAATAATACAAGATAGATGGTAACAGAAAAGCACCTTAAAATGCAGAAAAATAGAAACTGTCCATCTAAAAATTGGCAGCTAGCAAAAATACCTTTTAAAAATGAAGGAGAGGGGCACCTGGGTGGCTCAGTGGGTTAAAGCCTCTGCCTTCGGCTCAGGTCATGATCCCAGGGTCCTGGGATCAAGCCCCGCATTGGGCTCTCTTCTCAGCAGGGAGCCTGCTTCCCTTCCTCTCTCTCTGCCTGCCTCTCTGCCTACTTGTGATCTCTGTCAAATAAATAAATAAAATCTTTAAAAAATGAAAAAATGATATATATAGGAACTTAAATCTAAACAAAGGAATTAATAAGGGCAGCAGAGGTGGCAAGTATGTGGGCAAACAGAAAAAACTTTTTTTCATTAAAAGCAAAAACAGTAACATGAACTGTGGAGTTTATTATATATGCAAAAGTAAAAGGTATGACAACAATAGCCCAAAGATTGAGGAAAATGAAAGTATACTCCATAAAGTTTTTACACTGTAAATAAAGTTGCATATTATTTTAAGGTGATAGTATTAAAGATGCATACTTAATTTATTTTTTTAACTTTTTTTTTTAAGATTTTATTTATTTATTGAGAGAGAGAGTACAAGCAGGGGGAGCAGCAGGCAGAGAGAAAAACAGGCTCCAGGCTGGGCAAGGAGCTTGATGCAGGACTCGATCCCAGGACCCTGGGATCATGACCTGAGCTAAAGGCAGATGCTTAACTGACTGAGCCATCCAGGCATCCCAAAGATGCATATTTCAAACTCTAGAGCGACTATTATAAAAATGAAGCAAAGATTTAAAATAGCTAATAGACCAGGAGAAGAAACAGAATAATGAAAAAGTAATAAAAAATAAGCTAGGAAAAAAAGAAAGAATAAACAAAAAGAGATGGGCTAAATAGAAAACAAATAGCAAAATGGCAGACCTAAACCCAACCATATTACAAATAAATGTAAATGGTCTAAATACTTCAAATAAGAAGCAAAGATGGTAAAACGGGATTAAAACAACAACATATGACCTATCTGCTATCTAAAAGAAACTCACTTAAGAAAAAAAGACATAGGGGCACCTGGGTGGCTCAGTCAGTTAAGTGTCTGACTCTCGATCTCAGAGTCATGAGTCATGAGCTCAAGCCCTACATTGGACTCCATGGTGGGTACTTAAAAAAAAAAAAAAGACATAAATAGGTTAAAAATTAAAGGATGGGGGCGCCTGGGTGGCTCAGTTGGTTAAGCATCTACCTTAGGACCAGGTTATGATCCCAGGGTCCTGGGACTGAGCCCCACATATGGCTCCCCTTCTCAGCAGGGAGTCTGCTTGCCCCTCTTCCTCTGCCCCTCCCACACCCTCTACCTGCTGCTTGTGTGCTCTCTCTCTCAAATAAATAATAAATAAATTCTTAAAAAAAATTAAAGGATGGAAAAGGATATACCATGCAAACACTAACCATAAGAAAGCTGGAATGACGATGTTAAATGGAAACAGACTCACTTAATGTAAACTTCAAGACAAGGAATATTACCACAGAGAAAAGGAGGCATTTTATAATTGAAAAGGACTCAATTCACCAAGAAGACATAACAGTCTTAAATGTGTACATATCTAATTACAGACACTCAAAATACATGGAGTAAAAATGAATTAGACTGAAAGGGGAAATAGACAAATCCACAATTAGAGTTGGAAATGTCAACACTCCTCTCTAAAATTAATAAATAGAAACAAAATCAGTAAAGATATATAAGACTTAAATGACACTATCAACCAACTTTACTTAATTGACATTAACAGCACACTATACCCAAGGACAATAGAACACACATTCCTTTCAGATATACACAGAACAATCATAACAAGTCTCAATAGATCTCAAAATACTGAAACCACATAATATGTATCCTTTAAACACAAAAGAATTTTTAAGCAGAAATTAGTAACAAAAAAATCTGGAAAATCCAGGAATATTTAGACATTAAGAAATAAATTTATATGTAACACATGGTTCAAAGAAGATATCACAAACCAAATTAGAAAATATTTTGAAAATGATATATTTAGGGGCGCCTGGGTGGCTCAGTGGGTTAAGCCTCTGCCTTCGGCTCAGGTCATGATCCCAGGGTCCTGGGATCGAGCCCCGCATCGGGCTCTCTGCTCTGCAGGGAGCCTGCTTCCTCCTCTCTCTCTCTGCCTGCCTCTCTGCCTACTTGTGATCTCTGTCTGTCAAATAAATAAAAAAAAAAAAAAAAAAATTAAAAAAAAAAAAAAAAAGAAAATGATATATTTAAATGAGTGAGACATAGAGGGAAATTTATAGCATTAAATGTTTCTATTATGAAAACAAAAAAGATCTGGGGTCCCCAGGTGGCATAGTCAGTTAAGCAGCCAGCTCTTGGTTTTGGCTCAGATTGTGATCTTGGGGTCCTGGGATCCAGCTCGACGTTGGGTTCTGCACTCAGCACAGAGTCTGCTTGATTCTCCCTCTTCCTCTGCCCCTCCTGCTTGTGTGTGTGTGCGTGCTCTCTAAAACACATACATACATACATACATACTTTTTTTAAAAGTGGGGGGCACCTGGGTGGCTCAGTCGGTTAAGCAGTTGCCCTCAGTCCCAGGGTCCTGGAATCCAGCCCCAGGTCTGGCTCCCTGCTCAGCGGGAAGTCTGCGTCTCCCTTTCGCTCTGCCTCTTTCCCAGCTCCTGCTCTCTCTCTAGCTCTCTCCTTCACTCGCTCAATAAATAAAATCGTAAAAAAAAGGAAACAAGAAAGGTTGCCAGTCAATGACCTAAGTTTCCATCTCTGAGAACTAGAAAAAGAAGAACCAATGAAATCCAAAGCAAATAATACGAAACAATAAAGATTAGACTGGAAATCAACAACAGAAAACAAACAGCAAGACAATAAAGAAAATCTATGAAACTCAAAGCTGGCTCTTTGAAAAGATCAATAAAATTGATAAACTTAAAGCTAAAGAATAAGAGAAAGAAAATATAAATTACCAATATCAGAAACGAAGGAAAGGACATTCCACTCCAAATCCTATGGGCATTAATACAATTTAAAAATGTTACAGACAGCTTTATGGCAATATACAACTATGATGAAATAGGAAAATTCCTTGAAAGATATAAATTATCGAAATTAATATAAGACAAAATAGGAAATCCGAATAGTTTAATGATACACATAAAATGTAGAACCTGCATTATCTACAAAGCATATTTTAATATATTAACATCTTTTCTGAAACTCACAATAACAAATATTTCATCATCTTCAAATATACTGGTTTCAAATACTCTAAAGTTTCTCCATATTTAAATCCTTTATTTACTCTTAAATTATTAGCTTGAATTATTTATCATCTCCTACCATAGGAGAATTTATGTTACTCTTCTAAGTTATACCTAACTGCCTAAAAGAATCAGGTCTATTTTAAAATTTGATATTTTTTATTCTTCAACTTGCTAATTGGCTTTTTACTACTTGGGATTACTTTTGTCTGACTTTACAGCAAACCTCTGCTTATTATTATATGTTGGTCTCACTTAATAGTAATTTTATTTCTACTACATTTTATAGTCAAGTTTCCTTTCATCAACCAGCATTTTTAACTTCATTAACTTTGTAATGTCAAAGCCTTGTGTGTGTTTCCACTACCTCCAAAATACCACTAAAAGGAAAGAGGCCCTAGATTCTTATATTCCACCAGCCAAAGCTTTGCCATAAAGTCCTTGGAAATCTCTAGCTCCCACAATTCCCAGCAACGTCAGAGAAGCTCCTGTTCAATGTAGCACACTGAATCCTAACAAGGTTGCAGGAGGAGATGACAAAGACAGTGTTCCTGACCTTCACTTAACAACAACAGCAAACGGGGGCGCCTGGGTGGCTCAGATGGTTAAGCATCTGCCCTCAGCTCAGGTCATGATATTTAGGTCCTGGGTTAGAGCGCCATGTTGTCACTGGGCTCCCAGCTCAGCAGAGAGTCTGCTTCTCCCTCTCCCCTTGCTTGTGCTCTCTCTCTCTCAAATGAATAAAATCTTTAAAAAACAACAAGAGAAACAGGCTATACACACTCTGCAAAAACAAGAAATCTGAAAGCTCTAAGCGGGCAAACAGGTCACCCGGAACGCTCACGACTACTTATTTCCTCTGTTCCACATATATGATGCCAGATACAAGGACTGGAAAAAAACCCAGCCCCTTTGTGTGTTTGGGAGGCAGGGGTGAGATGGGGTACGGTGGGGGAAGTTCTAGTTAGGAATCAGGACCAAGCAATTTGAGACTGCACGTCCTTAGGCTGAATACGTTTCGGCCAATACTTATCAGATACACCCTCATTTAAAAAGGTACATTTGACAGCCTCATTATGACTTAGAAAAGTGGTTCTCAGCTTTTTTTTTCTAGCCATCTCTGGACAGTCCCCTGGAAATATCCCCAACAGTCTCTCTCTACTAAGGCAGTTCTTCACACAGTATTAGTAGTAAATCAACATTAGTTGAACCAAAGAATAAAAAATCTGGACACCAGGGCGCCTGGCTGCTTGGTTGGTGGACCATGTGACTCTTGATCTTGGGGCTGTAAGTTTGGGCCACATGGTGGGTGTAGAGATTACTTAATAAGATCTTTAAAAAAAATCTGGATTCCATAAAAAACACAAATTTATACTTTCCCTAGGAGGACATTCATGTTAAGAGGCATTATGCTTTTATATTTATCCTGGCTTTAAAAATATAAGCAATTTGGGGCACCTGCGTGGCTTAGTCAGTGAAGCATCTGACTCTTGATTGTGGCTCAGGTCATGATCTCTGGGTTGTGAGACTGAGGCCCGGCATGGAGTCTGCTTAAGATTCTTCCTCCCTGGGGCGTCTGGGTGGCTCAGTGGGTTAAAGCCTCTGCCTTCATGATCCCAGGGTCCTGGGCTCGAGCCCATGCTCAGCAGGGAGCCTGCTTCCTCCTCTCTCTCTGCCTGCCTCTCTGCCTACTTGTGATCTCTGTCTGTCAAATAAATAAAATCTTAAAAAAAAAAAAAAAGATTCTTTCTCCCCCTCTCCCTCTGCAGCACACACACACACACACACACACTCTCTCTCTCTCTCTCTCTAACAAAACAAAACAACAAAAACCCAAAATGTGCTTCATACATTAATAAACAATTTGAGTAGTATTCTTGGGAATAATCAGTGGGACCACATCTGCATCCCACTGTCCATATGCTTACCTTGAGAACCACTGACTTGACAAAAGAGCTCACACCCCACTTAAAAGTGCTCCTTAAAATTAACTGTGCACTGTCAAACATTACATATGATTTTTGACTTAAAAAAATCATTTTTTGCTAAGTAAATCAGTAAGTCCTTATTTCTGCTTCTACATATAAGTCATACTCAGATACTCTCAATTCGTTACAATTAATAATAAAACGTGTTTAATTAACATTTCATAATGATGCAGTTTGAACAAACAGCTCTATTTTTTTTTTAAAGATTTTATTTATTTATTTATTTGAGAAAAAGAGCACAAGCAGATGGAGGAAAAGAGGAAGAAGGGCAAGCAGACTACCTGCTGAGCAGAGAACCCGATGTGGGGCTTGATCCCAGGACCCTGAGATCATGACCGGAGCTGAAGGCAAATGCTTAACCAACTGACCACACAGGCACCCTGAACAAACAGCTCTAGAAATAAAGTTTATATATGCCAGTTAGAACAGAAAAGGCCATCTCCATAGTTTAACACATAATGAACACAAGCTCAGTCTAAGCGGGGTTATAATGCCTAATCGGAATTTCCCAAACTGTCCTCTGGAATGTCTGAACAAAAACAAAATAAAACAAACAAACCAAAAAGGATCCAACCCCCTAGAAAAGCTATAAAACAGTGGTCAAAAACTGGCTGGGTGAGGAACGCCAGAGGATGGGAGAAAGCTTGTACTTTTTGCTTATGCTTTTGTAACACCGGATTTTTGTTTTAGAATAAGCATGGGGGCGCCTGAGTGGCTCAGTGGGTTAAGGCCTCTGCCTTCAGCTCGGGTCATGATCCCAGGGTCCTGGGATCGAGCCCCATATCGGGCTCTCTGCTCCGCAGGGAGCCTGCTTCCTCCTCTCTCTCTGCCTGCCTCTCTGCCTACTTGTGATCTCTGTCTGTCAAATAAATAAATAAAATCTTAAAAAAAAAAAAAAAAGAATAAGCATGGATTTCTTCTAGATTTATTTTTAAAGCTACCACATTAGCGGATAGTAGGAAAGGTCAGTTCAGAGAAAGCTTGCTGCTCCTTCTGAAACCTTATTACATGAGATAGGGTATCTTTTACGTGAAGTACAGCACATTTTAAATCCTTTTTCCTTACTATTTATTACCACAAAGCACTTCTGAAAGGAGAACGGGGATAGGAACCAGGAGATTCTTAACATAAAGACAGGGAAGTGGAGAAGTGCCACGTGACTGTGACAGCCGCCTAAGGGATCAAGCTTTGTCAAGAGGTGTCCTAATTTCTATTAACTGGCCCGTAGAAAACAGATTTAATCTCATATCCTGTAGGAGAAAAAAAAGGAAAGCAGGTTTCATTTTCAAAAGGCAACAAAAGTAACCAAACATTAGAGCTAAGAAAGTAAATACTGGTCCGTAATCCCTTAGCCACAATTCCCAAATCCAAAAACTTCTGAAAACCACCAGTATTCCCTAATTCATCTAGAAGAAAAACTTGATCTGAACTTAATTGGCAGCAATATCTGACCTGAACTGACATGAAACTATTTATAGTCTACCCACTAAAGTAAGAACAGTCATAGCTTTGGCTGCCGAAATATTAACGTATTTGACTACGAAGTGCTGCCCCTGACTCTGCAGGGCCATTACGTAATATAAGGTAAAAGCATCTTATTAGCTTTCTAAAAATAAAAAAAATTCTGAATTCTAAAATACTGATGGCCCCCACGGTTTCCAATAAAGGACTATGAATTTAAAAATGGCTTTTCATTAAAATGGTCCTGTCAGCCTCCACTGAAACATACAGCTTTTCCTGAAAATATTCTTATAATTGAACTAATTAATTTCTCTTTTCTAAAAACTACCACTATTAAAAATATCTTACTTTGCGTATCTGTAAACCCATAACTGCATTATTAGAACATTTAAAAAAAATTTGTTTACTTGAGAAAGAGAGAGAGCACAGAAGCAAAGAGGTGGGAGGTGCAGAGAGAGAGGGAGACAAAACGTCAGGCAGGTTCCCACTGAGCGCAAAGCCCAACACGGGCTCCATCTCACGACCTGAGCTGAAACCAAGGACTGGACGCTCAACCGAAAGTGCCACCCAGGCGCCCCAGTTAGAACATTTTATACTTATCAACATTACTTTAAATCAACCTCTCTCTGAAGGTAGCATTAAAACCAGAAGGGTGGTATCACCTCTGGCAGAAGGGTGGTATCAGAATGGAGTAAAGACAGTAAGAAAAGCAGACCTCTGTCAATATGCTTTTTCTTTCTATGTTTAAAAAACAAAACAAATGGCATGAGATTTTTTTAAGTATCAAAGAGCACAGATTTTAAAAGTAAACAAGTACCAATTTAAATCATTAAAAGAATCAAAAGCAAACGAAGTCACATAATCCAAATGGTTATCAAGCAGTAGAACACAAAATAAGAGTCAAGAAACAGAACATTTACAAGTAAGGAAAATTATATATTTTTGCCCAGTTATGTATCAATTCTATTATAATATATGACTAAGTGACAAATGATAAAAAAAGCTTACAAAACTCAAAGGTCTCTATTATGGAAAGAAAACTGTAAATCCAGATTAAAGCAAGAACTAAGACTAAGACTACTAAAAAACTATAATTAATTACAGTGCAGAGTAATTTAGAAGATTTTACAAGAAAAATAGGGACAGAATCGACATTTTAATAAACATAAATACAGTACTATATTTTAAATCATTGTATCTACATAAAACAAAATTGGTAAAAAAAATTTTTTTTAAATTGGTAAAAATTTTAACTATACACGAATCCTCCCTCCCTCCCCGATTCTCGCACAACTAACAAATGCTAGAAACAATGCAACCAAACAGGAACCTCATTTCACAACTGGTAGACATGAAAGAAGTGAAAACCTCTTTTAATGAATGTGTGGGATAGAGAAGAACCCCAATTATTTCTGTTTAAAGGAAGCTCTCACAAAGTTATACTCAAAAACAAAACAAAACAAAACAAAACAAAAAAACCTAAAGACCGAAAAATCACTCAAAACACTCCCTAAAGCAACATTAGTAGCAAAACTGGGTGTTGCTATATCCTAGAGAGGAAGGATGAGGCCATCTTTACCACTATTATTTACTAAATTGAGTTTTTATTATCCATGAAATACATACAGCCCTCAGAAATAGTACATATGAGAACATCACTAATACACAGAATTCTACATTAATTAAAACTAAAAATTAAAAACCTCAGGGTAGGGGCGCCTGGGTGGTTCAGGTGGTTAACTGTCTGCCTTCGGCTGAGGTCATGATCTCAGGGTCCTGGGATCAAGCCCCACATTAGCCTCCCTGCTCAGTGGAGAGCCTGCTTCTCCCTCTCCCTCTGCTGCTCCCCCTGCTTGTGCTCTCTCTGTGTCTGTCTCTCCATCAAATACATTAAAAAAAAAAAAAACTTAAAAAAAATCCTCAGGGTAGATTAGGATATTAAAAAGTCCATGTCATATACAAGAATTTAAATTTGAGAATATCAAGGATAAAGAGCAAGCCAAGAGGATAACAAGTACGAATAACCAAACTCCCTACTACAAGATTTCCTAAAAAAAGACCTGTAAAGCTATAAAATCCATTAACTAAAAATAGGAAATTAAAGAAAGTTAATGTTGAAAGTCAAAATCTAAGAACTTAATCCATTAAGAATATTTTTAAAAACCTCTTATTTTCTAGTGGGAGTTGGTGGTAGGACTAACAGGACCTTCAGGTGCTAGAAAACAAAGACCATGGGAAAAGAATTCTACTTAGTGATGAAGGCTGCCCATAATGTAGCATATATGCCAGTCTAGTAGGTTTTAAGGGTAGTCCTTGGTTAATTATGTAACAGATCCAGATTCAGGGCATCTCTTTGAACTAGGTCATTCACATAATTCCTACCACTTAAGAAAGATAGAGAGGTATGTGCTCATGCTACTGGAACTCTATATCTTATAGGAATAACTTCAGATTTAAGTTATGAAAATATTAATAATGCTATGCAGGTATCAAAACCCCATTTTACATCCTTTATACTACGCAATGTATTTTGACAAGGTGATCTTAATTTCCTTACAAATTAGTTAATTCTTCATTAACTATAGTTAACTAATAACTATTCTGATTTAAGGGGCTTCCACAGTTGAGTACAGCCTAGTGAGACAATATTCATAAGTATCCAGAGGTCAGAGAGTTTATAATCAAGTGGGAGATAGAGTATCACATAAAAACAATTTAAGAAAGCTTACTAAGAAGAAATTAAGTCCACGTTGTAAATATAAACTGATATTAAATATATACTAATCAATATAGAGAAACATTTGAAAGGAAGTTTTTTTTTAAGAAACATACTTCTAAGAAGTTTTATAGGTCTTTATCTCAATCAGGTTGACATCACTGATAATATTGTGCAATTCCTATTTTGCGTTCAAACTGGTTTACAAATCACACAAGGAAATCTGCCTCATTACTTTGAACTAATTTTGGACCCAAAACAGTACTTCCCAGACAAATCATTTAACCAGACCTGAAAAATGGTTCTTGGTTGCTCCCCAAAATCAAATCCATCCTAAAAGAATGAAGATCTCCCCCTGCGGAAATTCCAAAGAGGATCTCATACTCTGGAAGCAATTCCTAAATAATTCCTCAGATGTTTTATAAAAAGGCAGGACACTTCTACTTTCAGAAAAGAAGGACTAACAGTGGTCAGATGTACCCTTGCAACTAAAAAACTGGATGAAATATATGAACAACAGTTTTCAAAACGCTGGACATCAGGCAAGGAAGGACAGTAATCCCTAAGAGATGGTAAACAAACAAGGTGAGCCCTGAAATTGCGGCAGCTTGCTGCCCAGGGAAAGATGCCAGACCACCACCAAGCAGGGAGGGGGAAACCCAAGTGGAACTCAGAGACCTCCCTTAATTCAGGAGATGCAGCTGAGATTCTGGGAAAGCCAAGGCAGTGTGCAGTACCAGAGAGGAAAGAGCTACAGAGAACGATCTCTGGGAGAGAGGACCCCCTCCAGTATTCAGCTGAGTAGTAACTAAGTAACTACGGAAAACACAGCTAACATCACACTTAATGGTACAATGCTTTCCCCCTAAATCTGGGGAAAAAGCAAAGAAGTCCATTCATACTTCTTCTATTCAGCATGGTACCTGAGCTCCTAGCCAGCACAATAAGGCAAGAATTAGAACTCTAAGGTTAGAAAGTAAAATTGACTTTCTTTGTAACTGATACAGTTGCATACGTAAAAACCACCAACAACAAAAGAACCAACAAAAATGCCACTAAAAGTGAAGAATGAAATTAGCGAAGTTTATTTGCTCAGTCATACTGATGAAAACAAACCATGTCCAAGTGAAAGAAGGCTTTCATAAAGAAAGGCTTCCAGGAAGAAAAGTTTAGAGAACGCTTTCTGAGAGTAAGAAGCAATATGGTTTGGAAGCCAGAAACTGGGAGAATATTTTACAAAAGGAATAACCTTTCATAAAGTATGAGGTCAAAAAGGGAGAAAATCATACAGAAAATAGATAAAAGACTGTATGGGAGAAGGCAAAGATTCAAACGTAGGGAGTGACAGTTGATGGCTGGAAGCAGTAAAGCAGGTAGCTCAGACGTGGGTGTTTGGATTTCACAGAGTAAGAGTGCACAGGTTGAGAAAAGAAAATAACATGTAGGGAATATTTTCTGGGGAGAAACCAGGAACAGAACAACTGACAGGAAGCTATTTTAATAATCTGGCCATAGCCTGAGGATGACTTAGAATCAGGATGGTGGCATGGAAACAAAAAAGAAGAGACTCACGGTCCAAAGCCACAGAGAAAGGAGCTAAAGAATATGGCAATATTCCAAGATTCAATGTTGCAGGATTCTGAGATTCAGGGATTGGGAGGGCGGGTTACCAGTGATGGACCCAACAAGGTCAACAACTTTTAAGGGAGGGGAAGCAGAGGCCCCCCTCCAGAGTGACCTGCCTTAAAAGCACCCTTAATGAGGCGCCTGGGTGGCTCAGTGGGTTAAGCCTCTGCCTTCAGCTTAGGTCATGATCTCAGGTCCTGGGATCCAGCCCTGCATCCCTGCATCAGGCTCTCTGCTCAGCAGGGAGCCTGCTCCCCCCACCCGACGCCTGCGTCTCTGCCTACTTGTGATCTGTCAAATGGATTAATAAAATCTTAAAAAAAAAAAAAAAAAAGAGCACCCTTAATGACAATTCCCAAGTCTTCGGGAGGTTAAAGGAAAACAAGAGAAAATGACATTAAATACGCATTTTACAGTACAGTAAATAAAAGTCTAGAGAGCATCCGCTTCCAAAGCAAACACAAAACATCAGTGTTGAGCCTGGGCTCTGGCAGGTTCAGGAAGCCTAGGGCGGTGTCACAATGTGCTGAGGCCGACTCACAAGCTGTGTGTGGGGCACAGGGTCCCCTTTTTAAAGTTTTCAAACCAGCCCTTACTGGCTTGAAATGTGATGCGTTTTGCATTTTCACTCTATTGTTTTGTTTTTGTTTTTTCTACAAAGAGCCTTCTCACTAATTCTCTTGGTGTTTTAAAAGTAATGTTTTCCCGTCTGGGTCTGTGTTTCAGGAATGGGCGTGTGAGGGCATAAAAAGACCTCCTCTCTTTACACCAATCCACAGACCCACCTGTGTGGTTTAAGTGGGAATCAGTAGTGTGTCCTTTTAAGGGGACAGAGCCAAACTGCAAAATAAAAACATCATAAATTTTAAATACGTTGGTATAAAAATATAAAACTTTTATAGTGAAAAGGCTGACAAAAGAGTACTCAGTAAGAGATTTATTTTAAAATCTGTTGGTCCATCTGAGTGCAGAGATTCTATCTTCAGAAGTTCCAGAGACAGGGGCTCCTGGGTGGCTCAGTGGGTTAAGCCTCTGTCTTCGGCTCAGGTCATGATCTCAGGGTCCCGGGATCGAGCCCCGGATCAAGCCCCGGATCGGAGCCCCGGATCGGAGCCCCGCATCGAGCCCCGCATCGAGCCCCCGGGCTTGCTGCTCAGCAGGGAGCCTGCTTCCCCCTCCTCGCTCTGCCTGCCTCTCTGCCTACTTGTGATCTCTCTCTCTATCAAATAAATAAATAAAATCTTTAAAAAAAAAGAAGAAGAAGAAGAAGTTCCAGAGACAGACATCCACAGAGGTAAAGGATTTCCTCATGAAGAGGATACTGTGGAGCATGATACACCAGCTGCCAGATTTTCACAGGAAGGGAAGTCCCTGGGCTCCTTGGAGGGCCTCAGTTTTCATCTTTTTACTTTGTATCTCCTTCCTTCCACATCAGAACCCAGCAGATGTTCGAAACATTTCTCTAGGAAGCCTAATCTACTTCCACTTTTTGAGGCTCTTAATATTGTTTTTAAAATAAAGACATGCCAAAACAGCATTATAAAAATTGTGGTATATTTTAAATATATACACTTCGTAAATTGACAGTTTTAGGAAAAGAATACAATGTAACCTGTCCTATTCACTAAAGGATCATTAAACACGTTCATTTACCATAAACTATACAGTGTGATCCAGTAACTAGAACAAATTCAAAGTTACAATCAGTATTTTCTTTCCATCCTGTGAATTTATCTCTTAGAATGTCTACACCTAGGGGCACCTGGGTGGCTCAGTCGTTAAGTGTCTGCCTTCAGCTCAGGTCATGATCCCAGGGTCCTGGGATCGAGCCCCGCATCCAGCTCCCTGCCCAGCAAGGAGCCTGCTTCTACCTCTCCCACTCTCCCTGCTACTCTCTTGCTGTGTCTCTGCCAAATAAATAAACAAAATCTTAAAAAAACATGTCTACACCTATTCTGTGCAAACCATTCTGCTGGGTGCCAGAGCAGTATAAACTTGTTTTGAGTTCAAGGTACCAAGAAAGAACCCCAACTTCTCCTTTTTCTCTAGTTGAGGAACTACAAGGAACTTTTAAGGATTATTACCCCACCCATGCCCTTCGAAGGAATCTGCTGGCCTTGCCCTATGGACTACCTGCTACCTTCTCCACTCAAGCAGTTTCAGTATTTCTTTCTTTCCTGGATCCTTGCTACACATCTTTAAATAGGTCTTCTATCTCACCTTAACTTGTCTTCTCAATCTTGTCCTGCTTTCATTGTCTCCTTCCTTTCTTTTCCAAACATCTTCCTAAAAAAGATTTATCTATTCATTATTTTAGAGCAAGAGAGGGAGAGCAGGGTGAAGGGGAGAGGGAGAGGGAAAGACAATCTTGAGCAGACATCCCACTGAGCACAGAGCCTGACACAGGGCTGGATCCTCCAACCCCCAGATCATGACCTGAGCCAAAATCAAGAGGCCAACACTCACCCAACTGAGCCACCCAAGTGCCTCTTTCCAAACACAGTGAAATAAACTAAACTCACTGCTATCATTCTCCCTACCATCCACTGTCTCCTTCACCCCTTGTAATCTAGGTCCATAAATGAATGCACAGAATTTGTAGCAACCGACAGTGCAATGGGTCAATTAGCATCTTCTGAGTGTTACCAGCACTACCGGAGCATTGTAGTTTTTTTTCATTCTGGAAAATATCTGAACATGCAAAGCTGGGAAACACTGGTTAGCCAACAACGTATAGGCATTCCACAACTGCACTAAAACCAACTTAGTGATTATGGAAAGAGAGATGGCAAGAGATGGGGTGGGTTGAGCAGAAGGAGACACTACTTAAGAGTAACAGGGCTGATAAAGGAGGTATGAAGTGACAAGAGAGCAAAGAGGAGTAAAATGAAGGGATGTATGCTAGATTTCCAGTCGACAAACATTCCTTCTTCCATTTTGGTTGAGAATCAAATTAAACCAATGCTAGTTCAGTGAACCAATGGGAGAGTAATAGATATGTAACAACCTTCAAGATGTAGAAATGTACACATATCCGGAGGCTCTTTTGGGTACTCCTTTCTGATCTTATCCCTTTTACTGGTTCAGCATCTGGGCCTTCAGAGACAGATCAGCACTCACCTCAGGCAGTCAAGCAAGAGGTCACTTCCTTTACTCCGGGCTCCTACAGATAAACTTAATGAGTCACCACTTTCTAGTTCTACCTGATATCATTAGCATAGTTACATGTACAGTGACAAGCACCATTCTGGTTTATGACTCATCTTCTTTGAATGCTACTATTTTGTTTTGTTTTGTTGAGTATATTTGACACTGAATGGCATACTATAATGCCTTTATGAATTCAAATATACAGAATCACATCATTATTTCTAAGATCATTTCTAGAAACGCAATATAACCTAAGAGTCTGAGGCTGACATGTCACAGCCTATTAAGTCAGCGTTGGCCCTGTACCCCCAGACCAGCTTTATAAAGCATACCGCTGTGCTAGCCATCTTCTCCATGCGCTAAATGTGCTCCTTTGTGCCTTTGCACAGGCTGTTCCCGCTGCCTGAAGTGCCCTTTTCTTCCATGACTTACTGGGAGTGCTTCCTTCCCTTGAAAGGCTTTCTTGACCTCCAGCTGTATTGATGACTTTCCTTCCCTCCTGCCCCATCCCTTGCAATGTCTATCACAGCTTTTATTACATCAGATGGCACTCCGCTGTGCCCAAGTCAGCCTCGCCCATGTGGCTGTGCACTGCTTGGGAGCAAAGATCTCTTCTCATCCCATTCTTGTAGTCCTAGCTTTTGTTTTCTTTTCTTTCTTCCTTTCCTTCCCTTTTTTTTTTTTAAAGATGTATTTATTTTGAGTAAGAGAGAGAGAAAGGGAGGGAGGGAGAGGGCACGCAAAAGCAGAGGGCCAGGGAGAGGGAGAGGGAGAGAAGCAGACTCCCCGCTGAGAGGGGAATCTCTCTCTCAGACCCCTCCCCACCCCCACCTCCGGCCTGCAGGGCTCAATCCTACAACCCTGAGATCACGACCTGAGCAGAAAGCAAGAGTCGGACGCCCAATCAACTGAGCCACCCAGGTGCCCCATAAGATTTTAAAAGGAATAACCATTCTGATCATTTCTACTAATAAGGATTAAAAGTATACACATTAAACTCTAAAATAAGATTTTCAGACAACTTAAAAAATTTAAGAACAATATTCTTTCTGTAATCTTCAAATGTTTACCGATTTCAACTAGAAATTTAAGAAAAAAAGAACTTGGAGACAATTTAA
Organism: Martes martes; assembly: GCF_963455335.1. NCBI lineage: Eukaryota > Metazoa > Chordata > Mammalia > Carnivora > Mustelidae > Martes > Martes martes. The sequence goes on from NC_137895.1 coordinate 8,675,979, forward strand.
AAAGGGAAGCTCCACCCTGCCCCCATATATTTATTTAAACTGTTAGAATGACTACTTTTTTTGGAATCACTACTTCTTAAAAATTCTATTTTTAGTTCTCTTTCCTAATTTCATTTGAAAAATACTTATGAGTACCTACTATGTGCAACTTACAGTGCTAGATACTGGTTATACAAATGTGAACAAATCAGACAAGGTATTTTTACTCACATAGGTATGTTCTAACAAAGAAACTACACAAATTACTCATTATTCCATTACAATTCTGTTAAGTGTTCTGAGTGTTTAAAAGGAGCACATCTAAGGGCGCCTAGCTGTCTCAGTGGGTTAAGCCCATGACTCTTAATCTCAAGGTTGTGAGTTTGAGCCCCACATTGGGTGCAGAAGTTACTTAAAAATAAATCTTGAAGAAAAAAAAAAAGAGTACATCTAATCTGAGGTGGGGATGATTAGGAAGTCACTAAAGAAGTGACACATAAACTGAGCTCCGAGGATTGAGGAAGCATCAACTAAGGTCAGGTTATGGGGGCTTCCAGGCTATGCAAACAGCAAGTGTAAGGAGGAGACCTTGAGTGAAGAGGAAAATGCATTTCAGGAACCAGAAGAGGGTCAATGTGGTGAGAGTTCAGGCAGCAAAGGGGAGAGTGACGGGAAATGAGGCGGGGTCTTCACTGGGTATTCAGAGAACCTGAGAGACCAGTTATTTCTCTTCCTGAAGTTTATACTCCAAAAGGGGGATGGCAAGGCTTTTGGGACTCATCAACAGTTTTAAATAAGGGACAAGTAAGATCAGATTTACAACTTGTTTTTTGAGTAAATGTTTTACATTTGCGGTATAACATACAGAACAAATACACGTTTTAAAAGATGATTCTTGCTGCAGCTTCAACAATTCTCTACTTACAAAAGAGAACACAGAAGTTCTGAAAAGCTAAGTAATTTATTTGAGGTCCTCAAATGTTTATTGAGGTCAGAGCGGGTACAACATGGCAGGCACAGTACAGTGTGTGCTTAGGGATGCAGAGATGAATACAAGAGTTTTGTGCTAAAGAAACATACAATCTAGTGACAGACGTAGAAACGTGATATAGTGCAGTCATGCTAGGAATGAGTAAGATATAACGGAGGAGAGAAAAATTAAATCTTCTTAGGAAGCATTAATCATTTTATCTCTGTGTTAAAGGGGCATTTTTTCCATACTATTACAGTTTTTGAATTTTCATTCATTCCTGTACTTGGAACATGGTACGGATTCAAGCAAACGTCTGCCATACAGACCAATCAGGACTTTAACTTCCAGTGCGGTGCCTTTCCAAAACCAACTGTGCTCCTAACTCTGGGAGAGTATGCATTAATTTCAAGGAGCTCTTTTGAAGCTGCTTTCTGAGACAGTTTACAAACCACAAGAGAAAATAAATCTCATTAAATTAAAGCCAAATTTCATTTCTGACCCAACCTGAAAACCCATAATAATGTCTAAACAGTTATCATTTTTTAATCTTTATTCAACTTTTTAACTATCACCAATGGGCACTAACAAACGTTTTAAGTAATCTCTGTGCCCCCAATATGGGGCAGGACCCCAATATCAAGAGTCACATGCTCTACAGACTGAGCCAGCCAGGTGCCCTAAAAAGTTATTTGTTATTTTTGTTTTTTTTTAAGCTTTTATATCTTAAGTAATCTCTATACTCAAAGTGGGGCTTAAACTTACAACTCTGAGATCAAGAGTTGCGTGCTCCTCTGACTGAGCCTGCCAGGCACCCAAACAGTTATTTTTTTGTTGATATCTCTCTCTCTTTTTTTTTTTTTAAGATTTTATTTATTTATTTGACAGATCACAAGTAGGGAGAGAGGGAGGCAGAGAGAGATGGGGAAAGCAAGCTCCCTGCTGAGCAGAGAGCCTGATGCGGGGCTCGATCCCAGGACCCTGGGATCATGACCTGAGCTGAAGGCAGAGGCTTTAACCCACTGAGCCACCCAGGTGCCCCCTCCTTTTTTTTTTTTTTTTTAAATCGGAGCTAGAACTCATGACCTGAGATCAAGACTTGAATGCTTAACCAATGGAGCCACCCAAGCACACCCCAACAGTTATTTTTTAAAGCAAATCTTCAGAAGAAATGCTCCTATGAAGACAATCAAGAAAAAATTCCATATACTCCTCCATAATCCATGATCTCTGAACTGAAATGACTTACATTTTAGTTTCTATTTAGAAAAATATAATGTAGAACATAAAATAAGATATAAGGTAACATTTGTTCATTTATTTACAATATTTATGGACTGCCTACAACAGGCCAGCACAGGAGCTGTAAGGGATGCAAAAAATGAGCAGGACAAAAACCTGCCTTTGGGAACTCATAATCTGATGGGGGAAGCCAACAACACACAACTCAGGACAGTGACAGCTGTAATTGAGCAGGTACACACAGATGAGAACACAAGAGGCTGTGCACGGCTGCCATGAGTTCTAATTCGTCAGGCGCTGATTTCCATTGGTCAGTACCCATGCCGTGTTCAAGATCAGTTTTTAAAATACTTGAACTTTACCTCAGATAACAATGCAAAGGCGTAAATATTTTAAGTACTTACTTTATAAAAAACAGCAACACACACAAAAATAAGGATAAAGGGTCAGAGGAAATGGTGAGAAGTGAGGTTTTGGGATACCTCGAGATTCCCGAGCAAGGAAGGTCACCATATTTGGATGAGGAGCTGGCTGTAGATAAGGGGAATAGTTATCAAAAGGCTAGTGGCTGGAATTACCTAGGAAGAGCTAGGTATAGCTCTCGAACTATGCTGAGGACGTGGTTTAGAGTTGTGTTGTCCAACACGGTAGCCATTAGCTACCAGTGGCTACTGAGCACTTGAAAAGCAGTTAGTTTGAATTCTGATGAAGTGAAAAATATACTCCAGATTTCAAAGACCCAACATAAAAAAAAAAAAGTAAAACACCTCCATAATTTTTTCTAGTGTTTACACGTTTACATAAAATAATTTGGATATACTGAAGTAAATAAGATTTTATGAAAATCTATTTCACCCTACTTTTTAACTGTGGCTACTAGAATATTTATGACTATGTATGTGGCTCACGTTTGTGGCTCGCATTCCACGTCACTGGACAGTGCTAGTCCAGAGCGCCTGGAATAACAACTAAGGAGTTGAAGCCCTCTAGGCAATGAAACACCGCTGAAGGTTTTCAACTTTAAGTGCCTGTGGTCGATTTGGGGAGGGGGCAGAATATGTAAACAAGCGCCGTTTCAGGAAGATCAGTGCGGGGGCAATCTGGAGGGTCGAGACACTGGAGGCAGTTGTCAATGTCAAAAGGCTGGCAAATGTCAAAGGGTAAGCAGGCTCAGCTGGAAAGTAGACAAGGTCTTTAGAAGCCACAGGCCGGGTGGAGAGAGGAAGAAGAAATCAAGAGCAGGGGTTGGTGAGCAAAGAGTAACAGCGGCAGGCACTGGTCCCAGCCTGTGCTTGGACAACCAAGGTGCACTGCTCAGTGGACTCAGCAAGCTCAGCCAGTCTGGGTTAGATCTAGGATGCCTCAGAGGGCTCCCAGGCAGGGGTACACTTCAGAAGGAGAAAAGGCTCGGTGCCATCTTCAGCTTTCTGTGTGGCAAGACTCCCGACAGTGAGATCAAGTCCCAGAGAAGGTAGGAGGTAGAAGGCAAGGCTACCAGGAACTACAAGAAAGCAATACATTATAAAAACAAAATCCAGACTCATAACACAGCCAACAAATATTTACTGGCAGTTTATTGTACGCCTGATACTTGGCTTGGCTCTGGAGACATGGGAAACAAAACAGACATGGTCCTGAATCACAAATCGTGGTGAGAGCTATGAAAAAGGAACAGGAGCTTCTGAAAGACCTGACCGAGGCTGGATGGAGTAGTGGAAGGTCATAAAGGAAAGTGTCTCTGAAGAAGTGACAATTTAATCTGAACCCTGAAGTCAGGTGGGTAAAGATTAAGGAGGAGGCGGGGGAGGAACAGTCCAAGCCAGGAGAGTGGTATGTGCAAAAACCTTAAACCTGCAAAAGGCTTGGTATAATTCAAGGAATTGAAAGAAAGACCAAGTAACTGGGATATCCAAAAGGGGGGGGGTGTGGGCCATAAAAGAGATGAGAGAAGGTTGGAGAGGGAGGCAGAGGCCAGATCTTACTGAGCCTCAAAGGATGAAAAATAAAATCCCAAACAGGCCTCAGTGCAACTGGAAGCCACAAGGGCTTCTGACCAGAGAAGTGGTCCAAACCTGACGGTGTTCTAAGGACTCCAATTACCTACGCTCCGCTCAGACTACTGAATGGAAGCCAGCTTGGCAGCAAAGAGGGTAGGAGCCAATATTTGTAGCTAAGTAGCAGGATTCCAGGTCTGGGATAAGAGAGTTTATTATACGGCTCTCCAAGTGCTCCAGGGTTCCAAGCAGGGAGGCGGATGGCATCACCAAAAAGTACAGAAAAATCTGATGGAAGAGCTGGTTTAGGAGGCAAAGTTAAACAAAACTTTAAACATACTGAGTAGGAAGGCACAGTGCATTCCAGCAGGTAAGTACTGATGTTGTTTTGGAGTACAGAAGAGAGATCAGGCATGGATATGGAGGTTAGCAGATACAAACGTGATAGATAGTTTTAAGTCCCCAAAGTAAATAACATTTTTCAGGAGTAGACAGAGAAAAACAAAAGAATAACAAACAACAAAAGGAGCCTAAGTCTGTTTGTTTATCTCTGGGATAAAAGTCAGGAGGAAGGGGAATCAAAAGGAATATAGTATGAGGATGTTTTTTGGGGGATGATGGAACCACTCTGTATCCTGATTGTGGTGGTGGTTACATGAACCTATACACATGTTCACATTCATAGAACTGTACACATATTAAAAGCTAATGTGACTTATTTTTTAAAGGGGGAGGGTAATCAAAAGGACTGACTCCTGCAGGGAGACATAACAGGATAAATCTGAGAAAGATGCTCTGGGACTTTTAACCATTAGGTAACTGGCAACCTTGGAAAAAAGCCTCACTAAGGCTGGGAGCCAGGCTGTAAAGGTTCAAAGCATAACTCGAGCAGTGAAGGAAAGCACTCAGTACAGCCTCCTCTTTTAGAACTCCGGAGGTGAAAGGAAAAACAGAATGGCACATAGCTCAAACAGATAAGGAGAACTGGGAGATTTAGCAAACTGGCAGAGCCAACCTTCCACACCACGAGTGGCTCCATTCCAGCATTTTTCTAGAATACGCATTTTGCACATGAACTATTCACTTTCTTATTGTCCCATTAAACTAAAACTGTTAAACCCGAAGTCGTTACATTTTTGACTGTGCTCCTTAGTCAGCTAACATTTACTGTGTTCCTACTATGTGCCAAGCACTGTCCTAGATACAGAAGTGAGCAATGCCTTGTCCCTAGATGAGCACACGGCATTTATCACAATAACAAGGTCCTGGGGGTAGAGATTTGCACAAAGCACTCCGAAAGCCTTGCCCTTCTGAATTGAATGCATTTGTATTTATAAGAATGAAAGAGGGAAGAAATGAAAACAAAGCTGGGATGTAATTTTGTAAAAATGTTCTTAATTTCTAAAAACTAAGAATGAATTTAATTTAATACTGACGTCCTAAGTTAGGCATGGGCAGCCTCACCATCAGTGGCACTTCTCATTTCTTCTCCTGTCTACTTTTCAGTGTCCTTTCTGCCTTTCTTCCTCAGGATAAATTAGGAGGCAAAATGGAGTAAGTGCAGGCTTTGAAACCAGACAGACGCGAAACTAACTAAACCCATCCCTTCAAGTTCCTAGCTGGGCAGCTCTTGGATAGTCTTTTTCCTAGTCACAAAACAGTGATGACACCTACATGGCAGACTTGAGGTAAGGATTAGAAAAAAAAAATACAGAGGCTGGCATATTAGAAAGCAGCGAATGTTGGTTAATATTTTTACCATCATTTGAACAAATAGTATTGTTCTTTCAAACATTTTTAAGTGCTTCTATTTGATTGAAGAAGAAAAAATGTTTTTCAAGGGCACAGCATGTATATGGTACTTTAGAAAAGCAGCTTGGTAATTTCTTCTTAAGTCCTATCAGAAACTATTCTGCTCACATAATGATGTTTCGGACAAGCACCTAAAAACAGCCAGGAACCAAGAAAATATAAAGGCAGCTGTTATCATCATTGCTGTGTCCAAGTGGGACAAGCCAGTAGCTTTGTGTTCTGGATCCCTTAGTGTAGGTACCTACTCCATTCACATCCCTCCCACGACCTACCTACAGCCATACAGCACGTTGCAGGGGTGCAAAAAGTTCTGCTTTTAAAGAGGCATTTATGCAACACTACCAAAACAATAAATATAGTTTCAAAGCAAAAATCACTGATGCCTCTCCAAATCAACAGGAAGCTATCCTCCACTGAAATTTCCCACAACTATGAAGGAAATAGCCTCTACTCTTAAACTTTCACAAGATGCTAAGATGCAAGATGTTTATACACCTTATTTCTGTACGCTTAACTCCTGGGAGTGGCGGGGCGAGGGGTAGGAAGGCAACCCATAACGTTTTATTCACTATGGAGAAATATCTTTGGCCAATTCTGTCTTGCATAATTTTGCTTATATTGTAATACAAGTGACCACCTTGAAATTCGTCTTATTCCTCGCACAATTTCCAGCATAGATGCTGAAGACTAACTAATAAAACAGTCGAGAGATACATGAGAAAGCAAGGGACCTTAAAAGACAGAGACCTGTACACTGTCCCTAAAGAATTGAGGATGGGCTGGTCCTTACTTAAGACACCTAACAAGAAGATACGGTTACTGGGTGTCCTCAGCCACTTTAGGGTACCTGGCCCCCCGCTGGCTAACAAACCCGCTAGTTTGAAGCTAAGGGGAGCCAGCTCAGGAGGACACAGGAAACACCCCTCGTGCCGTCTGGTCCCATTTCCTCGTGGCCAGCCTGAATCGCCTCTCGAAGGTGGCCACGCCGCAGGGCTCTAAGGTGAGGGGTGCGACACCCCCCCTCACACACCCCCGGCCCGGATTAAGCAGGGGAACGCGTTCGCGCTGTCACGCAGCTCCCGCGCCGGCAGGGACCGGGAGGCTCGGAGGCCTGACGCCTCCCTCTGCACCACCCGCCCCGCCAGGCAGGGGGCCCGACGCGCCTCCGCGGGGGCCCCAGCTCTCCGCCGCGATAGGGAGCGCCTCGCCGCCCCGGAGGCCCCCCCAGCGACGGGAAGCGAACCCGACTCGACCAGCCCACCCGGAAGCCCTCCCCCAGCTCACACCTGCTGGCGCGTGACGCCCGGAGCCGCGCGCGCCCGCCCGCCTGCCCCGGCCCTGCCATTCCGGGCGCCCCTTCTCTGCGCGCGGGACGTGGCCCGCGTCCCTCCCCGCCCCGGGGTCAAACCCACCACACGCCCGCCCCCACGGAGCGCGAACTCAACGCCGCCGCCCCCGCCGGGGCCCGCGCGCGCTCCCGCCCCCCCCCTCAGGCCCTGTCCCCGCCGCGCGCGCTCACTCGCGAGGACACGCACACGCTGCGCCTCAGCTTGACAGGCCGGCCCGCGCCGCGCGCTCCCGCGGCTGTCCTCGCCCACCCGGCCGCCCAGCTCTGACTGGGCGGTGCGCGGGGGAGGGGAAGGGCGGCAGTGGCCGTCGGTCCTCACTCACCGCCGAGCCGCGCCGGCTCCCAGTGCGCGGCGTTCCGCTGTGAGGCGATGCGCTGCGATGCGCGCGGTCCCCGCTTCTCCGCAAGCAATGGAGGCGACGTAGTAGGGGGACTGAAGGGGCGCGGGGGGTCACTCCCTCCCGCTTCACCTCCCAGAAACACGGGGACCCCAGAAACTAAAAACAAAATAAACAAACTTTCCCCTCCGCCTCCCTCCCCCAAAACCACAACACAAACACTCGGGAGCCCGCCCAGAGCCCCACTCCATTGGCCGCAGGGAGGATGCTTCCGGCTCTCACTGGCTGACTTTTGTGCCCATCAAGCTGCGGTTCCGCCCCTCCAATTCCTCGCCGCTGCCGTCGCCCCTCATTGGTCAAGTGCTTCCCGTTTGACGAGCTAGGATTGGCTGAGCTGCCTGCGCCAATCATTCGGGGACACACCCCCTCAGCATCCCAGAGGCCGCTTCCTTGGTCGCGGACGCGGAGAGACGAAGGGGAAACTAGAGCATGATGGCGGCCGAGCTCACTTGGCGCAACCATCATCTTTTTTCTTTTTTTAGCTCATTGGTGCCTCGCCCTCGCGCTGTTTCCCCTGAGCTCCTCTCTCCATCCAGTACTGCCTAATAACGGAATCTATACGCGCCGGCTCCTTGATTTATCCCCTTCGAAGTGCTGAGTGTGGGCTGGCTGTGCGTCATTGGACTGTCAGAATGTCACTCTCTAGTCAAATCTTCAAGCTATTGGTGGGGCAGTCAGAAAACCCGTCCAACAACAAGGACTAGTGCCATTGGTTTGACTCCACAGAGTTCTTTCCTGGTACCTTATTGGGTAAATAAGCGCGTCCGTCAGCTCTGGATTCTCTGCGCTACGGTTAATCGTTTGCTGAGAGTTTGGATGACTCTGGTCGTTTGGCCCGTAGTTGACGATAATAATGACTGTCGTTTATTTTGTGCCTGCTTTGTGCCAACTACTGTTCTGGGGTTTTTACAGGGATTTTCTGGCTAAATCTGTGAGTTTTACATTCTCTGAGTTTTCCAGATAGAAACGAAGGCTCTAAAGAGATGTAGGACACCTTCCCAAGGTCACCCAGATAGGACGTAATTGGTGAACCCGGCGTTGGTCCTAGGACCGTCTGACTCCAGAGCCTTCGCTCTTTTAATTGGTTCCTCTTCCTTCAGAATCTTACCTGACAGCCAACGCAGCATCTTCAAAATGTGTTTATTCCGAATGCAAGTTCCCCCCATCAGTTTCTGTAGGTGACATTGTGAGAGACTAAAGCCATGGAGAGGTTGTCATTGCCGCCACCGCATTCTCCTCTACGGCGCCCGTTCCTCTCCACCCTAAAGTAAACCATCTTGGTGTTTCCTGACCAGAAGCCCATCTACTTCTGTGTTTATTTTCTCAGCTTTATAAATGAACATTTCTACCATCCTTGTGTGCCAAGCCTACCTCCTCAACCCTCACTCATCTATCTCCAGCACACTCTTTGGAGAGAGACCTCAGAAAGAGAGTCTAAAGAAAGATAAAGAGTAAATTGCTTTAGAAATAAATAATTTATTACATGCAAATGGCACAGCCCTTCAGCTCCTGGGAAGCTTCCAGAGTGGCCCCTGATGCAGTGCGAGACGTGTGCTCCTGGCTCCTCGCTACTAGATTCTTTCTCTGTGGCAGCTTTCAGGGAAGTGAATCCAACATTCCAGCCAGGGGAGGGCAGGATGCTTAGGACCCACTGCCAAAGAGCCAGCCCCAGCCTCTGGGACTGAAATGATCTCCAGGAGCACAGCTCTGGACTCCAGCCTGCATTCCGTCTTGGGTAATTAACATTTTACCATCCCAAATCCCCATCCCCTGTAGCTTCAGTGGGATCACCGCCCTTGTTTCACTTCCTGATCCAAGCTGTTGTGTAACCTCGTTGGCACTGCTTTAGTAATAAAACAACCACTGTAACACTGTAATGCTCAACACTTAACAGATTTTCAGCAGAGGAAGACAAGGCATTTCACAAACATCAATTAAGATTAAGTGGCAGGTAATTCCTGGCAACTGCCATAGCAGGACAGAAGAAAGATCATGAGTCAAATTCTAATAAAGGTCCTAAGAACCTGAATCCTTATAAGAACATGCACATACCCCATCCTAGCATTCCATTATGGGGATTCTGAATCAGAAGACACAATGAATGAGAAATGTTCAGAGTTCAAAACCTTTCTTATCTTCATTTGGATTCTTTGTAACTCTTTTCACCCATAAACCAGTGCTTGGTTTTACAGTTAATTGTCAAACACATCTGTCTGCCCCCACTTAGTTGTAAGTTTCTTGAAAACAAATGGTTTCTTTTTCATCTTTGTATCCCTTAAATTGTTCTGATTATAAAAGGTCCCCAAACAAATAATTATTCAATAAATGTTTATTGAGTCTGCCAGCACTTTCCTAAGGTACAAGGGCTATACAGTTGAATAAAACACCTCTGCCTTCAGGGAACCTTCAAGTCTAGTGGGGGTGGCCAAAAGATAAAAATCATCACAGTGCAGGTGGCTTGGAAGGACACGGGAGGAACATAGGACTCAAACTTGGCAGGACAGGGATGGCTTCCCAGGAGAAGTGACATCTACAAGGAGAACTAAAGGATGAAATGTGGTTAGCTGACCAAGGGACTGATGATGTATGGTGACCTGCAATGTTTTCTCTCTGTGCGCAGGGAGCAAGAGGGGACTATCCAGGAAGGGCCAAAGCCAGTTCTTCCTATAATCTTTTTTTAAAATATATTTTTAAAAGATTTTAATTATTTAGCTGACAGACAGAGATCACAAGTAGGCAGAGAGGCAGGCAGAGGGGTGGGGGGAAGCAGCCTCCCTGCTGAGCAGAGAGCCTGATGTAGGGCTCGATCCCAGGACCCTCAGATCATGACCTGAGCTGAAGGCACAGCCTCAACCCACTGAGCCACCCAGGCGCCCCAGTTCTTCCTATAATCTTGCTCGTGAGGGCCTTCAGCTATCCATCTGCTCCGCCTCATTGTACTTTCCCTCCCAGGAGAAAGCAAGAAGCTGCAACCCCTGTCGTATTTGCCCACCTGAGAACAGGAAAATAATTTCCAAATAAGATTGCTGTTTTTCCAACAATAAAAATCTTTACTGAGTAAAGATTTCAGACAGTACAGAAAGCTTTAAAGTGGAGAAAAAAGCTCTCTCAAATCCTTAGTAGCACCAACGCCTAGTAAGGAGAGTATCCAACCCAGACTTCTCATGGCTAGACCCACATGTAGATTTTTTTCTTCCCACAAATAGTGGGGTGTGGCTTAACATGTGCACTCTGGGAGCTCTCCTTGCTCAGAACTGCAGCTTTGGGTGAAACCTGTTCTCACTTTCTATACTTATGGGAAGGAGGCCAATAAATCAAATGTTTATTGTGGAGGCTGATGGTTTCAAATTCCTGTTGCTGGAAATGACAAATTACCACCTGTTACAGGAGTTTGGGGCTTGCTCAGGCTAGTGTAAAGTCAATGAATTGAGGGGGGTGGGGAGCCTGCCGTGCCCACTACCTTTGGGTTTGGGCTTAGGGGTTTGCTTTGGTGGTTGTGGAGTCAGTCCATGCCCTGAAAAGGCAGCCCAGGTCAGAGAATAACATGCCAGGATGCTCTCCTAAGCTGTCTTTCTCATTTCTTCTCTGTACACTACTTGGGGAAAATATTTTTTGTTTGTTTGTTCCAACTCACCCAGCTTTGAGAGTAAAAAAAACCCGTCAAGCCCTGCACAGTTGTATTTAGGCCAAGTGCAGTATGTTCTTGGAGTGCCTTACTATTCTTAGAGCTCTATATGTAGGGTTCTATACAGTTGGCTTTTTGCTGGAAGGGAAGGCAGATTTGATGAGTGATAGCTGCTTTGGATGGCTACCAAAAATGCTCTAAGCCATTCCAAGCAACAGGCCTTCCTTTCTTCCCTTGAGAGATTGCTCTGTGATCCCTGAACACATTGCATTGGCCTGGACAAAATCCAACGCAGCGGGAATTTCTGTGAACGATTCTGCAATGACCCACAAGCTCAGGGTGACATAGCCCGCTGGATCTGCTCCAACTCTGATTTCTGTGGCACAGAAGAACTCTGTCCACCCTTCACACTGGCCTCTCATTGCTATGAGACATTGGAAGTGTTTGTAAAGCGTTCTCCAGTTCTCCATTCGTATAACCATGGGAAGATCCCTGGGAAGGAACCTAATCCAAAAGACAAGAAGCCTGCTGACAGCTGATACTGCTTACTGGGGCAGTGGGTATGGCCAGAGCCAAGGCCAAGAGCAGTGGGGGAGGGGAACTTTCTAGAGGGTGCTGATTATAGAGGACGTGCTTAGAAGCATTTATTACATGTCTGGTAGCATTTATTGTAGAACAAAGCCCTTGTGAAAGACGCTATGCTACTTCTAGATCATCTCTGTTCTTATGACCACACTTCCTGAGAAACTTCCTGTGAAGAGTCAACCCTGGGCTCCTCCTGTTTGCTGGCCAATGCTAGACCCACAGGAGGCTCACAAGGGAACCAGAGGTGGCTGTTAATCATAGCTACCCTTTCATGAACACTTGCTTGCTGTGTATCAGACACTACATCGAGGGCTTTACCCAGATCGCAGCAGCTAATCTGCACAACCTTGGTTATCCCCGTTTTCCAGATAGGGAAACCGAGGCACTGAGGGTTGACGAATTTGCTCCAGGTCCTCGCAGATAATAACCTCGCAGCTGAACCCAGACATTCCGACTCCAGTGAGTAAGCTCTCTTCTTCGCTGCTGCTTTGCCCCAGACATCTACTTTGAGAATGCCACCGTGCAGCTGGGGAGACAACAGGCTTCCAGAGGGGCAGTTGCCCTCATAGCCGTCATTAGCTTAACTCCATGCTCCTTTCTCCTACAAACTCAGAGAAAGAGGTGTGCCTCTTCCTGGCTAACTTACTGCCTCCAGTGGTCCTTCCTCCGCATCCCAGTTGGGAACTGGCTCTCCTTCCACCCCCTTCAAAGCAGCCTCCTTTCTTCCTGCCCTTTCTCCCTCTGCTTCTTTTTCTCAGCCTCTTAAATACTGACCTGAGGCCATCTCCACCGGTGCCCCTCCTTTAAACCTGGTCCGCGCACTCTTCTGACACTCATTTCTCCAAGCTCATCTATGACCTCTTGTGGCCAAGATCCAAGAGCCTGTCTCAGTTCTTGTTTCCATGGCTTCATCACTACGTTTTACTCCGAGAATCTTCTCTTGGCTTCCCAAAATAGCCAGCTTCCCTCCTACCTCTACAACTGTTCATGCTCTTTTTCATACCACCTCTTTCTCTAAGCTCTTTCAAAGGAGTCTGTCTGCTCTTCTCTCCTTATGTTGCCTTCGGGGGGCACGGGGTGGGGGCGGGGAGTTGGGTCATTGTCCTGCCTTCACCCCGAAGACTGCGATTGTCATCTCCCCGTCTCCAGGCTTCATTAGGTAGCCCACCCGCCTTTCACCTTGTGCAAGTCACGTGCACCGAGTGGCCGTCTCCTCCCTTCTAAAATGAATATATTGAATCAAATTTGCTCTTCTAGACTCTAAAACGAAACCTGAACTTTTCTAGCACATACCATGCCCAGGCAGGACCAACTATGTAATTTGTGGCCATGCAAAATGAAAGCATGGGGCTCCTTGTTCTGAAATCATTACAAATTTCAAGAAGGCAACAGCAGAGCATTAAACCTAAAGTGGGACCTTTCACCTTCTGAGTGTGGGGCCCTGTGGAACGGCGGAGGCTGGCTGCCCATGAAGCCAGCCCAGCGCCAGGCACTGTTCTCAGGATTTTATACGTATTAGCTTATTCAGTCCTTATAAAAACCTTAAAAGGTAGAATCAGATGAGGAAACTAAGGAAAATAGAGGTTAAATAACCGTCCAAGGTCACTTTTTAATTGGTGGAACTGAGAAAAATACCTGTTGCTGTTAAGAGGTTCACACATCCCTCCACACATCCCTCCTTCCTTCTGCACTGAGGTCTACACGTCCTTCACAGCTCAGGTCGAGCCCCCTCTCCTCTCAGGGGCATCTGGACCAGAGAAGTCAGGCCCACATCTCTATTCCCTCAGAGCCTCTCAGTACCCCGTGTACCCACTTGCCCACTGCTTACTGTCTAGAGGCTCACTGATAACCATTTCTACAAGTCTAGAGAGAAAACTTCTTTAAAATCTCTCTCCGCAACCTTATACCAGCTTATAGTAGCCTGCCTCACCCACCAGACTGGGAGGCCTTGAGGGCAAAGACTATATCTGAATCTTCACTACATCTCTGATGCTTATAATTCTTTTGAAAGAATCCTTTTTAGGCTCTGGACCTTTCCCTGGAATGCCTTGCCTCATTCTTCCCTCTCCCATTCACTCCTCAGATATTGGCTTAGAGATCACCTCCTCCTCCAGGAAGCCCTCCTTGACCTCCACCTGTGGGTTAAGTGCCTCCTCTGGGCTTCCGCACCCCCTGTACCACCCCATCATAATGCTTGCCTCCCTGTGTCCGTCTTCTCAACAAGGTTATGAACACCTCGAGGGCAGAGACCAGGTCTGTTTTATTACATTGCCTAGGTCACACAAAGTGTTCAGTAAGTTTGTCTGAACAAATGAATTAATAAAAGTAAGTCTTAAATACACGTTGGTTAAAACTCCAGGCTCTTTCATGGCTCTTATACAGGGCTGGGCCCCTGACGGATACTTACAGTGAAAACCAACAACGCCAGGATTTCTGTACAAAAGAAGGCTTAGTCGTAGCAGTCTGGTTAGAGCAGCGATCCGGTTGGTTCCTCTTGACAGAATAATGACAAAGTAAAGATCCCAGGTGTGACAGTGGGGAGTAGGCATTGGGAGCACGGGAGGCAAGTGTGTGGGGCCAGACCGTGGCAAACAAGGGCTTGCCAGTCCTATCCGGCCCCAGTGTGTTGTTGCATAGCCCATAGGCTAAGAATAATTTTTGTGTTTTTTAAATGGTTGGGAAAATTAAAAGAATAATATTTCATGACACGTGAAAGTTATATGAAATCCAGAAAGTCTCATTGGCATATAGCCACGCCCACTCATTTACATAGTGTCTGTGGGTGCTTCCGTGTTACCGCAGCAGCGGGTACCATGGGTCCACAAGGCCTAGAACATTTGCCCTCTGGCCATTTACAGAAAAGGTTCACCCACCCTTGGCCTCTGCTGTCTTACTCTTAGCCGGAGGAGGAAAAGCAACGCGCTGCCGACTGGCCACAAGGTGTCAGCATCTCACCGCGGTGCTTTTAGATGCTCCCCGAAGGACCCGCAGCCAGGAGTATGGGGCAGCAGTGGGCGCCTGGGCCTTGCCTAGGCTTGAGCAACTCCCAGTCCCAGTAAGGAGCCAGCCTGGGGGTAGCTGTGGAGAGCAACGGAGCTTGAAAGCTAGAAGAGGGGCGCCTGGGTGGCTCGGTGGGTTAAGCATCTGCCTTCCGCTCAGGTCATGATCCTGGGGTCCTGGGATCAAGTCTCACTTCGGGCTCTCTCCTCAGGAGGGAGTCTGCTTGTCCCTTTCCCTTTGACCTCCACCTCCCTCTCCCCCCACGCATGCCCCTCTCTCACTCCCTGAAATAAATAAATAAAATCTTTAAAAAAGTCTAGAAAAAAGTTAAGGAGGGTCTGGAGCCTACTTGAATGGAAGGTCCAGTGGCTTGCTACACATAAGCAGCCTTTTCTGGATGTGCTGCGTTTTTTTTTTGTTGTTGTTGTTTGTTTGTTTGTTTTGCTTGTTTGTTTGTTTGTGTTTAATTTGTATTTTATTATTGTATTTTATATATGAAGTGTTGTATTTTATATATGAAGTGTTTTCCAAACAAACGAAAATTGTCTATTTTACCCAAAACTATCCATGAAGAAAAGTTATGGTACATTTTCACAACCAGATACGACTGTGGCCCTCTTCCATGCCTGGAACCAACCAGCCCACAGAGCTGAGGTGAGGGGGGGTGTGACCGGAGCACATGGGGCCCTGCCAGGCAAAGCGGCCCTCACATGGCCTCCCTGGCAGGTTTTCTGCATCCTTCTTTCAAAACCTGGCCCTTGGAACTTTTTCCAGGTGGACGGGCATTGACCCCCACATGCCCACTTGTCACTGTGAAAGTGGCAAACGTGTGTATAGGGAGGGAGCAGGCAGAGTCCAGGTGAGAACGCCCCAAGAGAGAAGTGATAAAGCCCTCGCTCTAACACACCAACGGAAGCATGGGCTGGTAACTGAGCTACCCCAGACGTTAGCCACTCTGCTGAGCGCTTGACTCCCCAACAGCCTCTGGAAAGTGGCACCAAGATTATCCCCATTTTACACAGGAGGAAACCGAAGTTCCAGGTGGGAGGCAACTTGCTGGGTCATTTAGCTGGTATGTGGCCAGGTGGGGACTCCAGCCCCACACTGCCCATCCTGACCACTATCCTCTGGCTACCGTGTGCCTCAGCTAAGGTCAACGCAAACGGCCTGCCCCAGACCACCCTAAAGACCTGAGCTCCACCCCGGGCCTTCCTTGCTCACCATTCAGCCTCAGGCCAAGCTCACAGCAAATACGAGTGGAAGGAACAAATGAATAAAGCCTTCTAAATCCTGCAGTGAAGTGCCTTTCCTGGTCCAATCAGCCGACTTCCAAGACCTTCTGGAAAGAGATGAGCCATAGAGTCCAAGCTGCGCTTAGGAAAGAAGAGTCACCAGACACGGTTCTGGGATGTTAGCAGAGGACGGCGTGTGCTTCTCCCTTTCTTGTGCCCAGAGGGTCATGGCCATGGTGGGCAGATGGCCTGCTCATGTTTTCCCCTCCTGCTCTCCTCCAGACTGCTTATGCTCTTGCTGCAGTAGGTCCTAGCTGGTCTCCTATGACGTGGACTCCTATTCCTGGGGCTGCTTTTTCGTGGCTGCAGACAAAGCCTAACTTCTAGCCACTTCACTGGATGAAAACGGGTCTCCAGCTGGCTGTCACTCTGAGATGCCATGGGCACCACTCCAGATGGGCCCAGATAACTACATTCTAGCCCTTCCCGTGACTCGTTGGGGGGCGGGACACCCACTATTTTCTCACATCAAGCCCCTCACCTCCTTGTCCCATTCTTGTGTTAACAATTTGAAAGGAAGCAGGCAAAGTCATCCCCGAGCAGCCAGAGAGGCCTGGAGGCCTGGGCCCACCTGGTCTGGAGCCACTGGGAGAGGGAGACTGTCCCCTAGGGACACACGCTGAAAGCAGACCTCCCTGAGGAAAGGATTTGGTCAGGAAGGACTTGGGATAACTCAGTTCTTAGGAAATTAAGTAGCAGAGAGCAGAGTCCTGTTTGGCCTCCATGTACGGTCTCAGAAGTCGGGAACAAGATTGAAAGGGTCACGGTCAATTCTGGAGCCTGGGACACCATGCACGTTGACCAGCCTGGCTTGCTGTCTGTATCACGAGGCTGTCAAGTTTTCAATCACTCAACAAACAGGCACTAAGTAGATACTGTGGATACCCCAGTGACCCAGAGAGATGATGGGCAGAATGGGTACCTACCACCCTCTGGACGGGAACCCCAGGGACAGAATGGGTACCTCTCAGCCTTCACTCCCGTGTGCACCTGCTGCCTCCCAGCCTTCTCGAAGGCACCCAGTCTTTCAACCTTGGTCTGGCTCAGCCTGCTGAGCCCGGGGTGCCTGTTCTGCACCAGACCTTCAGCCACAGGAGTGGCAGGGCCTACAATTAGAGTGACAGCCACCGGGCCCTCCATGCGGGGCTGGGGAGCGACTGTGGCATGCAGCCGGATGATGAACTGTAGCCAGGGTGCCCGGCGGGGCTCACCTGCTGCTGGGGGGGCTTTGCCAGTGTTGACTCGTGACGTCCCAGCCAGCAGTTCCCACCTGGCCTGACGTGAGGAGCGTGGAAGTTTCTCTGCTCTCAGCCCCAGCTGCCTTTTGGGGGTGAGGACAGTGTTGGGCACACACAGGTCTGTCCAAGGGCGCTTTGCATGTAGGGCTCGACTCGAACTAAAGGAAGGCGAACAGATTGGGAGGAAACGTAACAGGGTGCTCTGTGGAGTAAGGCAGATGTGTGCACATAAACACACCTGTTCCGGGGAGTACAAGGCGGTGAAGAGCTGAGCAAGGTAACTAGAACAAGACGGAAGATGCTATTATGTCAGTCACAGAAAGCAAAATCGTTGGCAAATCAGCCACCTCTCTGGGCCAAAGCGTTCTGTCAGAGAGAACGGTTTCCCAGGGGCGTGCGCGTGAGCGCGCCGTAGAGAAGCAGCCTGGGCCTTTGAGGCTGCAGCAAGCAGCTGGGCTGCGGGGGCTTCATCCCCTGGGGACACTTGACAACATCTGGAGGTATTTTTGGTTGTGTCATTGGGAGAGGTGTTACCGGCATCGAGTGGGTAGAAGCCGGGGCACTGCTAAACATCCTGCAATGTGTGGGACGGCATCTCCTCCAACAATCTGTGGCTCCCACGTCTCACCGCCAGCGTGGAAGGCGAGAAGCCCTGTGCCAGAGGAGCAGGGCTCAGACCTGCATTTTACGTAGTGTGGGACCTTGGGAGAGCCACATACCTCCTCATCTGAGAAATGGGCACAGTAAGACCTGAGCTGCTCGTCACACAACTTCGTGAGACTCAATCCCCCATGGTCCAGGAAAGTTTTTTTAACACTGCAAAGGGCTCTTTCCTGAGCTTTTCTTAGTTTGAAAACTGCAGGTGACTAAAGCATCTGGCATGGTCACTGGCATATAGTAGGTGCTCAATAAATTAGAGAAAATCATCACAGTAGAAACAAAAAAGTCCCATTTTGCCTCTCTGTCCTGTGTCCTCCATATCTCAAGGGCCATCTTTTTTCTTTTTCCTTTTGCCTATCCATTCTATTAAGTTCTCTACAGGTAGAGGATAGTGGTGTTAGCAGAGGCTGCGTGGAAAGCACCCTTGAATGATCAGGGATAGGACTCACCATACACCCTGAGGATGGGAGACGCAGGAGACTGGGAAGTTTTGCCAAATCAAGGGAAGGCCCCAGCCCCATGCAGGAGTCCTGTACTTTCCGTGGGGCAAGATCCAGGTGGCAGCCGCCCCAGGGTCTCAGCCCTCAGCTTCCTCTGCTCACTGGAGGTCAGCCCACCCAAGGAGCTGTGCAAGTTGTTGGCACTCAGCCTACAGAAGCTGGACCCAGAGTGGGCAACTTGGTGGTGCTGCTGGTGGTGTCCAGAGGGCCGTTTCCTTTGTGCTCCTCTGGGAGCCCCTCTCACGTTACCAGCCCTGCGGAAGCTGCCATGTGGGGACCAAGGGCACGATGCACCCTTGAACTTGCCATCCATCTGAGGATGCCAGACGTACCCTTGAAATCTGATGAGAGAGAGAATGCTTCGCGGTGTGTGTGCAAATGCTGGAACAGGGAGCAGTTGTAGTAAAGACTGCGAAGCCCAGAGGCAGAGCAGAGTGGGCTGGAGCTGGGACAGAGGCTTGAAGTTTAGTGCTTCAAGATCCTTAGCAATCTTTGCACCACTGTCCTGTCCCAGGCCTCTCAGGGCTGGAGGGGGTCAGGCGCCATCTCGACCAAACCTCTAAAGGGGATGGGGAGACAGGCCAGAGGGGAGGTGCCCTCCCTCGGCAGCCAGAGCTCCTCCCACTACACAGCATTGCTTCCTCGTGGTCTCCCGCCCCCTTGTTTCTATGAACAAAGTGGGAACACCCCGTCTTGGCACCTGGGGAAACAGGCAGAAAGGCAGGCCTGGCACCAGGCTTCAGTGACTTGGTGCTTCTAATCTGGATCCTCCCACATGTTAGGGCTGGGGAGGAACTGGCCCTGCTCTGGGTCAGAAGAGGGGAAGGGGAGACAGCAGGCCAGCTTCTCTGGGAGGGAGGGCAGAAGAAGCCTTTGGGGAGAACCGTTAGGAGCTGGTCCCTTCCCTAAGGCCTCCTCCCTTGTCCCCAGAGGGGTCCGCTCTCCCCACCAAGGGTGATCTTTTCCCCTGACTGCCATTTGCCCACTTGTGTCTCATACTGTCAAGGTGATGGCCCTGAGCAGAGGGGACACCCTCCACAGCGTGGTTTTCAACTTCCCTTTCCTTCCCCTCCAGGACAAGCATGTGCCACAATGCCAGCACTTCCCAGGAAATATTTAATCCTCAGAAAAGGTCAAGGAGGTGGGTCAGGGCCCCCTGCCCTCCCCACCCCCCCACCCTTGAAGCTAGCCTCAGGATGAAGAGAGGAGCCCCCGGGAAGTGGGCTCACCCTTCCTTTCCTCCCCCACTGCCAGAGGCCAGGTTCTTCCCCCACAGCCCCACCACACCATCCCACCTCCTGGTTCACTTCTGTGGCCCCAGTGACCTCCCCCAACCCCACACATAGGCCCCTCCTTCGGGTGCTGCGGGTGCTCCAGGGTTTTGCAGAAGGAAAGGCACAAAGACAAGTTTGGTTCAGAAGAGGCTGGAAGAGGCCGCCTGGTGTTGCTTCCGCTGGGCCATGTGGCCCCTCGGCTCCCTGGTGGCTGTGATCCCCCAGCCGTAGGCTCGCAGAGCCTGCAGTCTGGCAATTTCTGTTGTCCACTCAAGAAACTTCTCCTCAACTCTTAATCTCAGGAAACAAACTGAGGGTTGCTGGGGGTAGGAAGGATGGGGTGGCTGGGGGATGGACATTGGGGAGGTATGTGTTATGGTGAGCGCTGTGAATTGTGTAGGACTGATGGATCATAGACCTGTACCCCTGAAACAAATAATACATTATATGTTAATTTAAAAAATTTAAAAAAAAAGAAAGAAATCTCTCCTCTGACCCCCCTGGTCACACAAGTGGGCAGGGGTGGTGGGTGACTTTAGGCTGCTCTCCCTGGCCTGGCCTTGTGGCAATTAGGCCAGGCCTCTTTGGGGAGGTGAAGGCTCCTAGATCCAGCCTGACTTTTGTCAGGAGGCAAAGGCTGGTTTCCGAATGAAATGTAACTAGAGAAGGCACAAAAGTCCTGGCTGGTGAAGGGGCCTGAGCGCCATCTTGGGAGGAAGCAGGGAGGGAGGTGGGAAAGGACAAAGGCCCTTGTCTGCAGCGCTTAACCTCCCATCCCACTCAAACCTCCCACCCTCGGCCAAGCTCTCTCTCCCTGTCCTGGGCTGCCAACCAAGGTACTTTATTAAAGGGAGGGAGCAGCCTCAGGCAAAGGCACAAGAAAAAGCCCCATATGTGTTTGCAGTGGGTGACAGCCAAGGAGGTCCGGACCGCTGGAGCGGAGTCTGCTGAGATGGTGGGAGGGAGGGGAAGGAGACCTCAGTGTGAGGGCTCTCAGAATGGCAGGGTCAGATTCTGCCCCTGGCTGAGGGGAGGCTCGGACTTCATTTCACTCCAGGCCTGGTACAGGAGCCTGCAGAAACCGGGCCAGGAAGGCCATAGTAGCCGGTGCCCTAAGCTGTCCTCGCTGCACCTTCTACCTTGAGTGCCGAGCCTAGGTCAAGACTGGCTCCCTGGCCCAGAGTCCATCCGTTCTCTTCCTTTATATCCCACCAAACCTCTTGGGGGATCAGGAGCACCAGGAAGCCCAGGGAAGGAGAAGTCAGGGAGCTGGGGCTGCCCTGGAGACCCCATCACATTAGGCATGAAGACACAGGCTCACCCCATCTGGGGACCTGCAGGGCTGGCCCAGTGGAGGGAGGGGGTCTGGCATAAAGGAGAGCAGACACGAGTCAAGCTTCCACTTCATGTAAACAAGAAGGAGTGTCCCCTGCCCGGCCAGCGACAGTCTTGCAGGGGTGTGCGGTCATCTTGAGATGCTGCAGACTTTCACGTCTGGGATTGAGGGTCCCTGAGGCCAGGATGGAGGCTGTTGGGCAGGAAGCAAGTGAGGGTCCGGAGTGCAAACTGGTGCAGGGCTTGACCTGAATTATCCACAGGGCAGGGCCGGGGGCACCCATAGGTCCTCCCCACTGCTGGCCCACAGCTCAGGAAATCACGCAATTTCTGGCCTTGGCGGGACTGGCACTTGTTTTACCTGCAGAGACAACTGATACAGGCAAGGAAGACGTAAGTGAAGTGCTCAGCGGACTCGCCTCCCCCTCCTCTCCCGTGTTCTGCCCACACCTCAGATTTAGAGGCTGGGCTCACGGTCTCCCCCGCGAGCTGCTGATCTGGGGTCAGTAGGGCCCCCAGGAAAGCAAGAGGAAACGTTCTCCCTGTCTCGTCCTCTCTGAAAGACAGTCACTGTTTGGGGTACCAAGGGATCTGCCCCCTCCTGACCTCAGCAGGATCGGCAGGGAAGGATCCAGAATCCCAATCTACAACTATGATCAATGACTTAAAAAGTCTTTCCAAGAGGTGGCTTCCCAGTAGCCCAGACTCTGTGCAGCTGCCCTTACCGCTTACCAAGCACAACAGACCTTCTCTCAGCTAATCCCCAGGGCAGCGGCTGCAACGTGAGACGGTGCCACCAGCCCTGCTGCACAGCTGAGGGCAGCGGGCCCACCGGCTCCCCGAGCCTGTCAACACCAGCACCAGCCTCGGCTCCTTCCCCCACACAGGGACCCTGGGAAGGGGTCACCTGGGTCAGTAGGCTGACAGCGAGCCAGGCAGTGCGGCTCAGATGACATGCTTACAGGGGTGGTTTTAAGACAGAGGAGGGAGGGAGCACGCTTCATGGAGGGGAGAGATGGGGGAGAGAAAGCTGTTCTCCAGGCCAGAGGAGCATGCTTCCCCTCTCCCCAGGCCCCTTCCATCCATTTCCATCCTTTCAGCCCCAAGTGGAGGCCAGTGGCTTCTTTGGCTGGATTTCTGCTCCGGGAGCTGCAGAGGGAAGGGGGCGGGGGGAGCTGAGAGGCAGACACTGACATTTCTGGCCCTCCAGGTGTCAGGCAGCTGGGCCTCCGTCCTCCTGGGCAGTCCTCCTGGGCAAGGGCTGCCCTTCTCCCAGGTGCCAGACGCTGAGCTCCTTCCTGCCTGGCCCCTCTCCGCACCACAAGGGTCACCTCCCTGGTGCCCACACCCTTTCCCACATCACTCCAGCTGTGAGTTTAATTAACGTGGCGGCTGCCTCCTCTCCTGGACCATCAGTAAGGGAGACAGACACTGAACAGGCTCCAGGGGAGGCCTCCCTACCCCCCTCAAGCTCTGCTCGCCACCACCCTGTCCGGGCAGAATGAACTCGCTCGGACTACGAGCCCAGCCAGGCCTCCCTGGAGGCCAAGTTTGATGCTCCTGAGGCTTAGAGAAGGTGGGAGGGAGGTGGATGACTGTGCCACCCCCTCCCCGGAGAGCTCCAAGGGTCAAGGAGCCTGGGTCGCCTTTGGGGGAGGGCGGGGGTGGGGGCGGGCTGCCTCTGATGCAGCTCTGCTGGGGACTGTGCGGTCCCACAGTCCCCTCACAGCTACCACGGACACAGCCATCCCCAGTGTCTCTCCTTAGTGGCTTCTTTTATTTGCTTGGCCTCCTGAGCAGATGTGGCGTTCCTCCCCGGAGGGGGCAGCATTCTGGAGGCAGAGAAGCAGATCAATTTCTGCATCCCGAGGCAGGGGAAGGAGTGTGGTTCCAGGGCGGGAAGAGTGGGCCTGCATCCTGGGCCTGCATCTCACCCCGGCTCCTGTCCCCCTGCCCGGGGAGGTGGGGGGAGGCGGGGGTGAGAGCCCACAGGTTTGCCAGGTTGCGCCTCCCACTCGTTCCATCCGGCCAGGAAAGCCTGCGGAGACTGGACTCAGGATTCATCTCCGTGCCTCCGACGGAGAGATGGTTTGAGGACAAATTCTTTGTGTGCCGTCATTCCCTCAGTGCGCGCTGACTGCGAGTCTAGCGTGTGTAGGTGTTTGGCAGGACTGAGGAGAATCAGACCTGCTCAGGTTAACAGGGAAGAATACATAAAAATGGCTTTGCTTTTCTTTTCTTTCTACTTTTTTTTTTTTTTTTTTTTTTTTTACAAAGTATGGGCAGCACAGGGAAGATTTGAGGAAAGGCCAAACGTCAAAGGGAGCTAACGCTGAAGTGAGACCCCACGTCATCGGGGAGGACGCCGGTGGAGGCACCTGGGGCGTCAGGGCAAGGACGCCGGTCAGGATGCCAGACTCAGACCATGGGCTCTACAGCCCCAGGGGTTTCAGGACTTCGTATTACCCTTTTCCGGAAGATTCTTCCTCTGGATGTCCACACAGTGTTCTCGCTCCCTTGACTCAAGTTGCTGTTCAAATGGCCCTTCGTGCCTTCATCAGACAGGCCTTCCTGATCACCTTTTATCAAAGGGTCATTGCCCGCCCTGCCCTTCTGTTTCCAGAGCAGGGGCTTTGCTTGCTTTGTTTGCTGTAGTACCAGGAACTTAGAACAGTGCCTGGCACAGGGCCGACAGTGCACAGATATTTCTTGAGTGAAATGGGTGACCAGGCAGTGGTAAGCCACTTACAGGTTCATACCAATCCTCACAACAGCAGCAGCAGCCATAGGTCTCAACTGGGTGATGTACACGCCCTCACTCACCTAGATGGTGAGGAAAGCCCTGGCGAGGCCCAAGGGAAACTGGAAGGGCAGAGGGATCATGACGTATGCCAGTTAGAATAAGGACGCTGACCTCTTTTCTAGAACCGGGTGGGATCAGTTCCTCGAAGGATGCTCACTCGACTCCCCTCACAGTGCCGAGTGGTTGGGACCCTGACTGGTAATAGTGCTTGGCTTCACCAAGTCAGACTCCAAACACCAGCTGGGGCACGACCCGTGACACGCAGGAGTGACACTGAATTCCGAAACTGTCTTGACAAGACAGCTCTTGAGTAGACTTATCCTGGAACTGGAGACCCACAGGTCCCCTAGGGAGCTCTGAACCCCAGGAGCGCTTCCCCAACCTTCCATCCCAGACAGGGGCCCAGATTTCCAAGAGAGATTTGAGAAATCCAGCCCCCAGGGATGACACAGGTGAGCCTGAAGTCCCAAATCCAGGACCCCAGTGGCCACAGCACTAAGAGCCAGACCACACTGCCAGTTAAGATGGCTCCCCCATGCATGAGTCAGGGAACCCAGGAAAGTTCCGGAAATGCAATGTCACTGTAGTCACCTCCAAGAACTCTGGGAAGAAAAGTATGGGCCCAGGGGACCTTGGAAGGTCATGAACTAGAGGTACTCTGGGGTATTAATGGCCACTCTCTTCTTCCTCTCCACTAATGGAATATCAGGGGGGAGCCCATCGGTAAGAAGCCTCTAGACCTTCCAAACAGTCTTCAAAGATGTAGGAAAGTGGCACTAACCCTAAGTTCTGGAGATAACCACAGTGCTTTGTGCGGGGCCCTGGGAGGCAAGAGACCACGCTGCCCTATTTCCCTGGACACAGAATCTTGCCTCTCTGCACCTGTCTGTGAACGATGTCATCCAGCAGGATGGTTGTGAGTTCTGTGTGACAGCATTTAGCGTGGGTCCACCTGGCACCTGGTTAGGGAATGTCTGTGCCTTTCTTCCTTCCCTTGACCATGGTCAAGAGTATTGGCCATTTCCCAGTGATCTTCTTGGGGGGACGGGGAGAGGCTCTGGGACATCACCTGGAACTTCCTTCCCTCAGCCTGGCAGCCCCATGAGGGGAGGCCCTTATCCGAGAGTCATCATAACCCACGGCTCTGGGACCCCGTACATGGGAAACACTCAGCACACTTGTTTAAAAGGCAGATTCCTGAGCCCAGCCCAACGGTACGGACTCCTCACTGAGTTTTAACAAGGCTCTACAGTGAATGCCGCTCCCTGAGATTGGGATCTCTGTCCCGGAGGACCGTCTCAGCTCCTGGATGGACACAGGTGTCAGGCTTGGGAAGTCTGTAATCACACCCACCGCAGATACAAGGTCCCAGTTGAGAGAAAAACCAGAAGGGAAAGGAGCTCGGCTTCCACCAGTAGAGGGTGCAGTGAGCCTTCAAACCACCAGGGGACCACCCCCACCTCCCCGACAACACACCCACCCCCCATCCCCAGACCTAATGGAAGGGATTTCTGAAGGCCCTCCCAAGGGCCACACTTGGACCTGCAAACATTTGCATGCTGCTTGACAACTATATACTTCTTATCGAGCAATTTCACAGGCTGCCAGCACTTAGCTTTTCTATTTTTCTCTTCCACCCACCCTATCCATCAGCCCAGGCTCTCCCTTGACAAGAGGGCGGCAGGGAGAGAGAGGACAGAGTCAGAATCAGGAGCTCAAAGGGACCTCAGAAACCCTCCCTAGCTCAGCTCCTCCTCTTCTCGAACAGGAAACAGCCTTGGGGAGCAGAAAGGATGGGTCCAGGGTCCGGGGAGCAAAGTGCTGGGGGGTGAGCTCCCACATGATGTCTGTTCTGATGATGTTCTGAATGTTCACTGTAGGAAAAGGATCCTTTCCCTAGATGAGGGCCCTAAGCTAGTAGTTAAAGTGATTTCCTCCCAGATGACAGTTTCAAGAGTACTGGTACTGCTAGTTCCAACCTTGGGGGCCCCATGCAGTCAGGAATGTGACCCTCTGTCTGTCACACAGAGTCGTGGCGACTTAGCTTCTGCCTGAGACGAGACACCAGGACAGCCCAGCAGCAGTCATACGTTTGGGAAGCTGGAGGCCGAGAGAAGGGCTTGTGGGGACAGGGGTCCTGCTTCTTGCCCCTTCCCTTTGAGGGAAGCAAGCGGCAGGGAGAGGAAAGGGCTCATTAGCAGCCTGACTATGAGGCCCGGGGAAACCCAGGGTGAGCAGAGTCTGTGCTGGATAAGGCCACTCTGTGTTTCTTCTAAAGGACGGGGAAGAACAGGTGATCCCGCTGGGTCTCCCGGGGCCTTCCTGACTTTATGTGCCGGGGCATCGGGCACTCGGGAGAGGGGCGTCCCTGGGGCGCAGCCCCGCGTGCTTGGCTGGCTCCAAAAACACGCAGAGGGCGGAGGCAGGGGCGGTGACCAGCCGAGTCCTCCAAGCAGGAAACTGGCTGCTGAGAGACTTCGGGAAGGTGGCAGGAAGGGACAAGACAATGGACCTTTCGTTTCTATGGAAACACTTCAGGGTGAGGGGCTGAAGGGAGAGAGAGCTCCCACTTCCTCCACAGTTCAGGGCTTGGGAAATGGCCCTTTTTGTGGTCGGGCCTGCCCCTCCCTCGCCCTGCCCTGCCAGGTGTTCACCATGGCAACCCTTCCTCCCAGCAAGAGGGGTAAGTGGCAGAGCACCAGGTGCTGGGGGAGCCAGGGAGCCCTATGGGAACGGCACTGGGGGCCACCACCCCTCCCTGAGAGGTCACGGGCCCCAGCCTGGGTTTGAGTCCCGACCCCACTACCACTTCCTGTGTCCTGAGAGCACCGAATGCACCTCTCTGAGCTCCTACCAGCCACCTCTGTGGTGTTCGTGAGGACAAAGTGAGAGAGAAAGCATCTCGTGAAGGGCCTGGCACGTGGAGGTGCCCAAGAGACGCTTCCCGGCCCAATGGAGGTACGGCCCTGGCACCCCTGTGTCCCAGATTCAGAGACTCCCAGGCCTGTCCTAGCCTGGACAAGCACAGGCGGAGCGCGCCAGGTTCCGGGGCCAGCGGGGCAGTCAGCGGAGGGGAAGGTGGTTGTGACCCTGGCTGTCAAAGCATTATCAGGTCAAAGCTGGGGCTATGGGGGTCAATGGAGATCTGGAAGCACTCAGATGCCCCAGCAGCACCTGCCTGGCGGGGGGAGGCTGGTCGCACCGGGGCCGAGCCTCACAGCGATGGGAGAAATCCCTGCACGGAGACCCTTTCCACTCGGAGGTGCTGCCATGAGGAAAGGCCCTGGCAGTGGCCCCGGCTGTCACCATCCGCCTTCTTGGAAAGGCCTGCTCCGGAGAAAGAGACAGGGCCCAGACCTCTAGGAAGTCCCAGAGAGACAGACAGAAAGACGCCACCACCAGGAACACGCTCTCCCGAAAGTAAGCAGCAGGGCAAACACAACTTATCAAATAAGCACAGGGAAGAAGCAAGTCATGCTATTTACAACAGAAATGAGGAAAGTGGGTCAGGGCGTGGGTGGGGTTCAGGAGAGGGTGGGGTGTGTTTGAGCCAGGTGGATTGTGATGACAGGTGATGTGGCAAGGAACAGGTTTTCTAGAACGAGCCCTCGACTCAGAGGCAGAGGTCAAGCTTGGGTCAGGCCACTCAGCTGCTCTCTGTCTGTTTCTTCACTGACAAAGGAGAAAGTTTCCAGGCCTCTGACGGCAGGAACCAGAGCTCTCAGATGACTCCATGTCCAGCACTGTTCTGAGTACCTTACAGCCTCAGAACAGCTGCGCAAGGCAGGTACCCTTCTCCTCTTTGCTTTTAAGATTTATTTATTGGAGAGAGAGAATGAGAAAGAGAGAGAGCAGGAAAGGGGGAGAGGGAGAGAGAGAGAATCTTAATCAGGTTCCACGCCCAGCAGAGCCCCACTTGGGAGCTCGCTCTCAAGACCCCGAGATCATGATCTGATCTGAGCTCAAATCAAAGAGTCAGACACTTCAACCAGCGGAGCCACCCAGGCGCCCCGTCCTTCTCTCCTTTTAGAGAAGAGGAAGTGAACTTGGACCTGCCGGAGCAGGATGGAAACCGAGAGCCTGCAGATCTCAGGGCTCTGGCTCTCTGCACGCCAGCAGGCAGCCTTTCTGCAGACAGGAGGCTGCGCTCCGGGATGAGGACAGCCGGCCTGGGGGCACGGGGCCGTGGTGGAGGGAGGGCTCACCTGAGATGTCAGCACTGGAGCCCTCTTTGGGCCTCTTCCCCGTCACAAATTGCACCTCTGCGAAGGTCTCGGTGGAGAGGGAGCTGCTCACGCCGTTGGGCGCCGCGGGACCCTTGGACCGCCGGCCGAAGAGCCTCCTGCTGAAGCGCCTGCTGTCCTTGGCCGCGGCGGCGTCCCCGTTGGCAGCCTCTCCCTTGCCGTTCCGGACCAGCGCCTCCGGGGGTCTGGGCTTCAGGTCCACGTGCAGGTGAGAGACCACCCGGCCGCCCTTCCGAGCCAGCTCTCTGGAGGGCACGGGCTCCACGGGGGGCAGCACCTGCTCCAGCGTGACCAGGTCGTTCAGGAAGCTCTCCAGGCGCAGGGCCGCCTCCCCGCCGCTGCCCTCCTCCTGCTGCTCGTTGGGGTCGCCGCCGGCCTCCCGCTGCTGCCGGACCGCCCAGCGCATCATCTCCCCCGGGGGCTGGCGGCTGCCTGACACCAGGGCGTACTTGGGGTTGATGAGCCTGCGAGCCACAGTGGAGTGGTTGGGGCCCAGCCTCCCGGCGCCCCCCACCAGGTTCAGCTGCTGGTACAAGTTCACTTCCTCAGAGATGGCGTACAGCTCCCGGAACAACAGGTCGAAGGGCTCCACGTTCTGCCCTGTGAGGAGGAGGAGAAGGTTCCTGTCCACGTAGGAGGAGCTCCAGGTGAACCTGGGAACGTGGGGACAGAGAAGCACGACACGTAGGTCCAGCCTGCGGCAGCCCCCGGGCCATCCCAGCTCCACAGCCTGCTGCCCCCACCCCAACCTCATCTCCCACGGAGGCCGGAGGCCTTGCTGCCTGGTGGAAGGGGCCTCCTGGTCCCACGTCCTCCCTGTTCCTCAGGTCTTGGCCTCAAATGCAGAAAGCAGGCAAGGGCATGAGAAGGCAGGCCTGGATTCCCACCTGGTTTCTACCCTTGCAGGCCTTGAAAAGTGGCGCTCAAGGAGGACACAGCCACGAAAGTGTGGTGAGTCTCACGTTGCAACACCACATATAAAACATTTAGCTTCGTACGTGGCACACACACACACTGAGTAAGCGGGGATGGGGCTGCTATTACTGTTTTTTTTTTTTTGTTTTTTTTTTGTTTTTTTTAAGATTTTACTTATTTAGTTGAGAGAGAAAGTGCACACAAGCTCGGGGGAGGGGCAGAAAGGCAGAAGCAGGCTCCCGCTGAGTAGGGAGCCGGATGCGGGGGTCCATCCCAGGACCCCGGGATCATGACCGGAGCCAAAGGCAGATGCTTAACCCACTGAGCCACCAGGCGCCCCCGCTGCTACTGCTAATACGGCTCTTCTCGGAGTCTTCGGAGCACTCAGTGTCTGCAAATCCTGCACTTCAGCCACGTCCGAGGGCCGTGGCCACTTACTGATTGTTTCCCGGCCGGGTCTCTCGCCTCACCGGGATTTCAGTTTTCTTGGAGGGCAGAGACTGCAGAGATGGACTTTCTCATGTTCCTGGTAACTGACTTCTGAACTGGAATTGGGACACATTTCTTTCACACCACATCCTTACATTTCTTTTTCTTTTTCTTTTTTTTTTTTTTTTGGCATATGAAAATTTATTTCTGTCATGTTTTCACCATCAAAACTTAGGATCTTGGCTTTCCTTCTCACTTTTGTATTAGGCGAAAAGAGAGACATCGGCTACTTTGACAACCTTAAACCGAATGCCAGGAATGTCACCGACAGCGTGACCTTTGTGGCCAAATCCAGCAACCAGAACCTCATCATTCTCCTCAGTAAAATTCAAACAACCATCCTTGGGTACAAAGGCTGTGACTTTTTTGCCGTTCTTGATCAGCTGGACCCTGACATGTTTCCTGACAGCAGAATGTGGCTGGCTGGGCTTCGAACCCTGCTTTTCCCAGCACAATTCCCTTTGTACAGGAAGCGCCTCCAGATGCGTTGGCTCCCAGGGCTGTGCCCAAAGGGACCTTCTTACACCATTTATCACGCCACTTCTCATCTCACGGGCCATGGAGCTTCCTGGCAGTACGAAAACTAGGACCATTGCCCATCCTGCTGGCACCACAGGCCTGAGTGAAAGTGACCACACCCTCCCATTTCTTTCCCAGATCTGGTCCATTCTGCTTCCTGACTGTCCCACCCAACGACTAGCCTCGCAATGCAAGCAGCTGCTGTGGACCATGAAGGTCAAGCTGTGCTTAATGCCCCGAAGAGTTGACCCTCCTTCTGGAGTAATCCAGTAGCCAGAAATTTGGAGGGCAGGGACTGGCCAGGAGGCTCTTCCCTGCCATTAGATCCAAGAACCCGTCTTAGACCCACAACCGCGGGGGGCTCTAGTCCAGAGTCTTCCTGACCATGTAATTTGTTTCCCCAAGTAAAAGCCTCCGGGGATCTTCTCTGACCTGGCCCAACTCACCTGTAAGAGCCTGTGGTCACTTTATCACCATCTACCATTAGGAACGTTGATGACAGGGTCCCCTTGACCTTCCCCATGGGCATGTAGAAGCCAACACCTGTTACAGAGCGGACACGGATGTTCTGTTGAGAAGAGTGGAAAGGCACTGTCACTCATGAGACTTGGAGCCAAGTTTTGTGTGGGCAGAGAAGGAACCCTCTTGTCCGTGGAGCCCTGCCTGTTGGTTCCCGTCTATGCTAGACTCTAGTTCCCACAGCTGTAGAGGTAGAACCCCATTTGGAGAGCAAGAGGAAGTTAGCAGACCTTGCTTTGAGCATAGATGAGCCCTTGCTTTGAGCATAGATGAGCCCAAGGTGGTTCCTACCTGCTCCCAAAGCTCTCCAGAAGAGAACCATAGCCCTAGCTTTGATCCTGACAGTGACTCTGCCGGGTGAGCACCCCAGGCCTGGGCCAGAGCTGCCTCCTTAACCTCAATAGTCTTGAGATAAAATTTAAGCTGGGCGTGTAAGTTAGGGTTATCAATTCACAAGGCAAGGTTTTAGACAGAAAGAAAGGTGTTGAACTCTTGAGGTTCTCCTATGTGCCCGAACTGGGCAGAGGATGGGGGCAGAGGCAGCCTCCATCTCATCTCTTGCCCCTCTTCCCTCCACCCTCCACCCCTACCCCAGTGGTACAACTTACCCGAATACGGAAGTCGGTGAGCTCTAGGCCCTGACACATTTCCAAGAAAAACTTCACGCCTGCCTCATCCAGGATGATATATACCGGGACCCGGCGCTTAAAGGCAGCATCCACAATGTCTTGGAAGATATCGCTGTCAGTGAAGAAGTCCATGACCACCGCAATGACCTGGATGGGGAAGGGCTACTAGTGAGGCATGGGGTGAGTCCATATCTATAGTGATACACTGTGGCCCAGAGAGGACTAGCTGGGCCTATGTAACCAGAGGCCAAGAGCCAAACACCCCATCTGTACCACTCCTGGGCTCTCCACGTCCCACCCAGCTCTGAGCACATCTGAGCCCGGAGATGAGCTCTCTGCCCTGAGAAATGCCTGGGGGTCCAGGCAGGCTATGCTCTTTGTGCGTCATCCTTGACAAATCCCCACTACCCCACCCTGGGCATTCTCCAACAGCTCTTCTGAAGCCGTGTCAGGGAGATCTAGGAGGTTGAGGAAAGTTGGTCCTAGTGGCCCAGGGAAACAAGTAGGCTCAAGAAGAGGAAGTCACTGAGAAGCATGGGATAGACTCATTTTCACCACCTGCAAATCTGCTCAAACCCCTTTCTCTGCCGGCCTGGGTGCCTTGATCTCCCTAGAGCTGTGCAAGGTCCCATCCTCCCGTTGGTGTGGATTCAGGTAGAGCTCCAGTGAGCTCAAACTCTCCTGGCCTCCAGGTGGCGGGGTCATCCCACACCACCCTCAAGTCAAGGTCACTGCCTAGGACCTTTGACTTCTAAAAGCCTGTCCTGAAGATCTGTCCTGGAAGGTGAGGTTTTCAGCTTGAGGCAGATCTGCCTTTCTGACCTTAGCTTCTTCATTTTCCCGCGCAAACCTTCGTCTGCTCCAGTGGGAGGGTTTTCTTGCGGGCCCCAAGTATTGTGCGTGTGATGCAGGGCAAAGGGCATGCTTTGGGGTCAACGGATCTGGTTATATTGACTTCCTATGTATGTGACCTCAGGCAAGTCACTTAACCTTGGTGAACCTCTGCTTCCTCAACTGCAAAGTGGGGATACCCTTTACCCTGTACTTTTATTTTGCCATTGAGATTAGATAACATCTGTAAAGCATCAAATACAATGCCTGGCATGCAGGAAGTCGTAAATAAATGGTAATCACTGCACGATTGAGGGCTTCTGTTCGCTGTTGCCACTGGAAGCCTGAACTCTGAGGTCAGACAGACCAGGCCTGGTAGACCAGCTCCACCACGGACTCACCAGTACACCAGCTAGTAACAGGACCGATCTAAAAGGGTCGTTGTGAAGGCTTAGGGAGACAAACCATGAGAGCACTGAGCACAGGGGTAGGCTCAACAGTGGTATCCTCCATCCCCACTACCCTCACACATGTGCTCTACCCTCCCCCTGCCTCTAAAGAACCCCCCCCCCTCCATTCACGCAATATTATTTACGACTGTCCTTGGCTCCCACATTTCATACTCAATCATCCATACAAGTTAAAATTTACTGGGTCCCAGAAGCAGAGGGGGGATCTATAGACAAACTTTAATCCCTAACTTCAAGGGGTTAATCCCATTGGAATAAGCCATTTGCACTAAGTAAGACGTGAGGCAAAATGAGATAAATGCTTTAAGAGAAGTACAAGTGATCTGTGAGGTGAGTTCAAAGTCGGAAGGGGGTGTGGGAGGAGGGGCAGCAGGAGGGAGGGAGACTGAATGATTGCTTCTGGCCAGAAAAGAAATTCTTAAGAAAGGCTTCATCAGGGAAGCTAACACCTGAAGACTGGGCAGCCCCCGGGACCAGGAGAAATGAACAGGGAGAAAAACCGAGCCGGCAAGTGGGCGGGGCTGCCACGCATGGGTATGTGGGTTGTGCACTGCACAGGGGCTCTGGGCTGAGGAGGTGAGTGGTAGATATGCCTGCCTGAGGAAGGGATAGCTTTTTCTAATCTGAACATCGCATCCACAGGGGCTAGCCGAAGCCTATGAGGCGGGTGTTTCTGGCAAAGAACACATCGTAAACAAAAGCACTGAAGACAGGGACTAACAGGCACTGCACGCTTTCCACGTGCCCCACACTGAATTTTCTAATTTGATCCTCAAAATTAGGAGGACTGTTCTCATTTTACAGATGAGGAAGTAAATGCAAAGGGGCTTAATGATGTGCCCAAGGTCTTACAGTTAACATGTAGCAGAGCAGGGATTTGAACTCAAGTCTCTCCAACTCTGTAAGGTGTTTTAGAAACATCATATCAAAAGCTGGTTCTTTAAAAAGACCAAAAAAGACAAACTTCTGACAAGGCTGACAAAAACAGGGAATGCAGATAAAGTGCTGAGTAAAAACAGAAATAACCACACACATATTTACTTTTTAAGAAATCATATTATTTAAGAAATAGTAAAAGTGACAAAAAGAATATTAGGACTATTTGCATACTGATGAATTTGAACGTGAGAATGACATAGTTAAGTCATTAAAAGCAAATTAAACATAATACAGCATAATCCAGTAAGGTTTATCCTGGAAATACAAGGATGATTAATCTGTTCTTTTAATTTATAATGTTTATGGGGTCAAGGTGGGGAAATCATATATTATTTTAATAGATTTTTTAGAAGTATTTGATAACATGGGGTGCCTGGGTGACCCAGTGGGTTAAGCATCTGCCTTCGGCTCAGGTCATGATTCCAGAGTCCCAAGATGGAACCCTGTGTCGGGCTCCCTGCTCAGCAGGGAGCCTGCTTTTCCCTCTGCCCCTCACCCCGCTCATGCTCTCTCTCTCTCCCTCAAATAAATAAATAAATAAATATCATTTAAAAAAAGGTATTTGATAACATGAGATCCCTATTTGTGGTTAAAATTCTCAAAAAACTAGCAATAGAAGGGACCTTCTATTCCTTAACTTGATAACAGCTATCTACAAAAAACCCACATGAGGGGCGCCTGGGTGGCTCAGTGGGTTAAGCCTCTGCCTACGGCTCAGGTCATGATCTCAGGGTCCTGGGATCGAGCTCCACATCGGGCTCTCTGCTCAGTGGGGAGCCTACTTCCTCATCTTTTTCTCTGCCTGCCTCTCTGCCTACTTGTGATCTCTGTCAAATAAATAAGTAAAATCTTAAAAAAAAAACAACCCACATAAAACATACTGAACATTAGATGCATTCCCTTCAAGTCCCAAGAATGTCAATAATACTTTCACCATTGCTATGGTGGAAAAAGTATTGGAGGTACTGACCAATGCAATATGACAGACAGAGAGAGACGAATAAGAAGAAACAAAACTACCAGTATTTGGAGACGATTTTTAATTTTTTTAAGTAGGCTCCATGCCCAGTGTGGAGCCCAGTGTGGGGCTTGAACTCATGACCCTGAGATCACGACCTGAGCTGAGATCAAGAGTCAGATGCTTCACAACTGAGCCACCCTTAGAGATATTATTTTTAGAGAAAACCCAGTAAAATGTAGATGAACATTATTAGAATTAACAGGGGAATTTAGCAAGATTGCCAGATACAAGAAAAACTAACAAAGGCCAACAGCACTTTTATACTACAGTAGTGATCCACTAAGAAAGGGGGGTGGGGAGAAAAAAGCAAGCTCAACATTGCAATTTCAAACACATAGGATTTAAGAATTAATACCCTATTGAGAAATTTAGAAATCTCTATTCAAGGATATTTTAAAATATGTGAATAAATAGAGATAAATTGTGTTCACGGATAACACAATTCAATATTTGAAAAATCAAATTCTCACCATATTAATAAAATTCAATGCAATTCCAATGAAAGTCCAGTCAGTATTTCTGAGGAACCCAAATAACTCTAGGATGTAAGGAAGGCTACAGATCTACAATAGCTAAGTCAATTTTGTAAAAGAAAAACTGAGAGGCACCTGGGTGACTCAGACAGTTAAGTGTCTGCCTTCGGCTCAGGTCACGATTTCCCAGTTCTAGGATTGAACCCCGCGTTGGGCTCCCTGCTCAGCAGAAATTCTTCTTCTCCCTCTGCCTCTTCCCACTGCTTGTGCCCGTTCTCTCTCTCAAATGAATACATAATCTTTTAAAAAAAAAAAAAAAAGGAAAGAAAAGCTGAAAGGTAACACTTCTCCTACCAATAGTAAGACATGCTGCCGAGCCATAGTAATAAGATTGTGGTACTGAGGCAGGAAGGAAATGAAAAACAAACCAGTGAACAGAACGAAGACCAGAAACAACTATGTACCATAAACATATAGAACTTAAAGTCTGACAGAGGCAGAATTACAACTCAGTGAACAAAGGATGTTGCTTAGCAGATGTTACTGGGATACTGGGTTACTCGAGAGAGAGAAAGGGTATCCCTGCCTTACACCGTATATAAAGGTGAATTTCAGGTAGGTTAAATACCTAAATGTGAGTGATAAAACTAATAAAGGAATTGATAAGATAGGATTTCTTAAAAGTCTAAAAGCACAAGTCGTAAGGCAAATGAAATTTAAAAAATAATGCATTTAGGGCACCTGGGTGGCTCAGCTGGTTAAGTGTCTGCTTTCAGCTCAGATTGTGATCCTGGAGTCCCGGGATCGAGCCCCATGTCAGGCTCCCTGCTCAGCGGGGAGTCTGCTGCTCCCTCTGCCCCTCACCCACTCATGCTCGCTCTCCTCTCTCTCATAAAATCTTTAAAAAAAAAAAACAATGCATTTGACAAATTAGGGATTTTCTGTTCAAAGGAGGATGCTGTAGATAAAGGCAACTGATTGACAACAGGGAAAAGATATCTGTAATGTCTACAACCAAAAGGAATTAATAATATACAAGGGATCCCTGCAAACCAGCAAGGAAAAGACAGGGAACTAATTAGAAAAATGGGCAACGGATATGAATAGGCGACTCCGAGAGGAGATACCTGAATGTCTAATAAGTATAAAAAGAGAAGCAGACCTCATTAGTAATCAGAAAAATTCAAATTAAAGCAAAGCGATAAAAGAGAGAGAGATACCACCTTACAACTGTAAGATTCACTAAAAATGAGAAAGCTGGCTAATCCCAAGTACTGGAATGTGAGGCAGGGGAACCCGCGTGGGCGGCTGGTGGAGAGAACACAGGTGCCGCTATTCCCTTCAGCAGTGGGCAGAGCGTGGTGGATTTAAGAATGTACATAACTCCAGTCAGCAATGCCGCTCTTGTCTGTGCACCCAGGGAACCTCCCGGATCTTTGCAACAGTCTGTAAGCGGGCAGGAACGAAGACATTTGCTGCAGCTTTCTTTGGCATTGCAAGGAGTTGGCAACAATTAAATGTCCATCTCTAGAAGAATGCATAGGGGTGCCTGGGTGGCTCAGTGGGTTAAGCCTCTGCCTTCGGATCAGGTCATGATCTCAGGGTCCTGGTATGGAGCCCTGCATCTGGCTCTTTGCTCAGCTGGGAGCCTGCTTCCCCCCACCCCTCACTCTGCCTGCCTCTCTGCCTACTTGCAGTCTCTGTCTGTCAAATGAATAAATAAAATATTAGAAAAAAAAAAAAAGAATGCGTAAGGAAAATGTGAGGAATGTGCATTGCAGAGGGCTTAGTAGCTGGCAGAAGCAACGTACTAGTTCCAGGGCAGAACCGGGATAGTTCTTTTGAAGATGGAGAGTTTGATATAAAATGTCAGGGAATGAAATCTCTCTTTTTTTTTTAAGATTTTATTTATTTATTTGACAGAGATCACAAGTAGGCAGAGAGGAAGGCGGGGGGTGGGGGGGGAAGCAGGCTCCCTGCTGAGCAGAGAGCCCAATGCGGGGCTCAATCCCAGGACCCTGGGATCATGACCTGAGCCGAAGGCAGAGGCTTAACCCACTGAGCCACCCAGGTGCCCCAGGGAATGACATCTCTAGCCTAATACCATTCATGTAAATAAAAACACACGACATAAAATAACACTGCATATGTTTTCCAAGGGCACAGACATGTGCATGGACATATACTGAACACGTTAGGGTGTCTGCCTGTGGAGGGAGAAAGGAATGGAAGGAGAAAATAAAACAAGAGGGGCCTTCTGTGGTAGCATGATGGCAGTGGCCCATGACCCGAGGGTCACAATCAGCTCTGCACTTGAGGTCCAAGACAGACAGACAAACCCAAAGTGGGTGACCCAGAGCAGTTCAGGGTAGTGAGTAGGTACGGTGGGGTTGGGCTGGATCATGGGCGGCTTTAACTGGACGTTTGGAGCTTCACTGCGTCGAACATCCCCCCCCCGACCCCCGCACTCCCCCCTCCCAGTGTCGCAGGGCTTCTGATACCTTCCCTCCTAAGTGCTGTCTGAGGCCAGAGGCCATTGTTTGCTCATTTCCAAACTCCCTGCAGTGTCCAGGTCAGAGTCAACTCTCCACGTATTGCTGGGGAGTGCCTGCCTGGCTCTCAAGTCACTTCTGGATCCATTCTCCTGCTTTCCTTTCACAATTGCAAAAGCAAGCAGGGAGCTGGCCGCCCTCACCCCTACCCGACCCCACCTGGCGGAGGATGTGATGTGGAAACGGATCGCCAGCCGGAGGGAGAGATGAGTCCTGAGGGCCCCCCTGCTTTCAGGAGGCTTGGTCTGCAGCACCCTGGCGAGAGCCAGCCATCTGTGTCACTACCAATTAAACAGTGAAATATCTGTAGTTGGAAGAGAAATCAATTGCTCTCTGACTCCTGCAATCTCGTTGTGGAGGAGAAGTGATAATTACCCTCTGCTTTGGTCTCTGGAGGGCACTGCTTGACATTCAGCTCCGCAGCTCCAGCCCCAGGAAAACCAGCCTCCCCACCCCCCCCCTCCCCGCCGTGGTGTTCAATGCCACGTGATCCTCTACCCCAAACCCAACTTCCAGACTCCCGGAGCCAGTGGAAAATGGGGTATGAAAGGAAGGACGTCACAGGCTCAGAAGCCAGGGAGACAGATTTTGTCAGCAGAGAAAAGTCACCCCCCTCCCCGCCAGCAGCAGGCTTCCAGTGTCCTTTAGCTGGTGACCCACTGATGTGCGGTGCCCAGGGGGAGAGGTTAATCTGAGGCGGCAGGAGTTTTTAGAAGCTGCGGCAGGCGTCATGCTGCAACAATTCTCATCAGGTGTTTGGTTAGCTTAACATCTCCTCCTCTGATATCCTGCCTCAGCGGTGTTGTGGGGGGGTGGGGGGCAGCGGGGCAGGGGAGGGTTAGGGAGCCTCAGAATTCCCCTCTGTCATTTACCTTTAATTACACTGCCAGCTTTTCAGATTCTCTGTCTGGATTCCTTAATTGCCATTAGAAAGCAAAACAACCGAAGGACTCCCACCTTCCCCTCACGCTCCAAGGCAGCTCTGCTCAAGACTGCCCAGGACCAGCACCCCTGGTGTGCTTGGATGACCTGGACTAGATGTGTGGTGCGGATCTCACCAGCCTGCCCCACAGGCACTTCCAAAACCAACATCCTCTTGGTCACCCTGGCCAGAAGCCCGAGTCCACTGGCCTCCTCCTCCTGCCCCACTGAATACATCTGATTGGTCGCTGAGCCCAGCGGGTCCGACCTGCTCTGTGCACCTTCTCTGGGTCAATTCCTTCCTATTCCCACCGTACTGCTGCTCTCACTCAGCCCCCCCCCCCCATTTCTTACTGAACTCCTGGAATAGCTTCCTGACTAGTCTCTCCTACTACTCATTCTCCCCAGCAACAACCCCCCAGACCACAGCCTCATGAAATGGGGGCAGGGGTCTCAGAGGCCTCGAGAGAGGTCCAAACTCCTTAGCTTGGCATTTGGAGGGCCTTATGATTGGCCCCTTTCTGCCCCTCCAGCTTCAGCTTGGGCCACATCACCTCTGTCCCTTTGCAGTGCAGAAGGACCTGCCATGGCCCGAACATGGGGTTTCTCAACTGTGGCTCTACTGACATCTTGGGGCTTGGGGCATCTTGGGGCAGCTTCTTTGCTGCGGGGGGCTGTCCTGTGCACGCTGTATAGCTGCATGGAAGTAGCCTCATTCCGCGTGGTGACAACCAAAATCTATATCAAAATCTATAGACGTGGGGCGCCTGGGTGGCTCAGTGGGTTAAAGCCTCTGCCTTCGGCTCAGGTCATGATCCCAGAGTCCTGGGATTGAGCCCTGCATCGGGCTCTCTGCTCAGCGGGAAGCCTGCTTCCTCCTCTCTCTCTCTGCCTGCCTCTCTACCTACTTGTGATCTCGGTCTGTCAAATAAATAAATAAATAAAATATTTAAAAAAAATCTATAGAGGTAACGGATAAATATGTCCTGGGGGCAAAACTGCACCACCCCCCACTCCCTTTTGAGAACCGCTACACACATCTGGCAGTTTTCAGTCCTTTTGGTTCTACTCCTTCCATAACCTGGTGAAACTCCTCTGCAGCTTTCAAGCTCAGCCAAGAACTTCCTGAACTTCCCCCCACCCCTACCCAGCAGTGCTCACCACTCCCTGCTTCCTGCCCTGGTCATAGTCCAGGCAAGTGCGAGGTCCTCGACACTGTATTGTAAGTAACATCGGCTCAACAGCTCTGTCCCTCCCTGGGCTGTGGGCTCCTGGATGGCAGGGACCATGTGATTTGCCTCAGAGTCTCCACCCTCGGGGGACCTCTCTACACAAAATCAGCTTTCTGTGTTTGCGGCACGAATGCCTGCATACTGTATTTGTGGGGTGCAGTTGGAGCTTTGTAGTTCTTTCATTTCATTAATGACAAGGCACTGGGGTGGGGAAGAAAAACAATACTAGGCAAGCTTCCTGGTTAGGTCATCTTGCTGGAAGGCAAGAGTTAAAGCTCTTCCCCAAGGGTGCACAGAAGAGAAAAGAAGTTGGTGCCCTTTGGGACTGCCACCTGAGCGACAGCTCAAAGGTCTGGTCTCTCTGCTTCTATTCTACGCACCCAAGATCTTCAAGAAGCAGCCAGCCCCTATGTGAAGACAGTACTTAGCCGAAGTCCACCAGGCCGGGAGGCGGGGCT
Organism: Martes martes; assembly: GCF_963455335.1. NCBI lineage: Eukaryota > Metazoa > Chordata > Mammalia > Carnivora > Mustelidae > Martes > Martes martes. The sequence goes on from NC_137895.1 coordinate 8,716,246, forward strand.
GCCGGCAGCAGGTAACAACAAGCACCTTCGTGAAAATGACAAAAGGGAGCTTGTCCTCCCTGCCATAGGATGCAAGGTAGTGAGTGGAGCACGCACTCTCGGCTGCGCCCGCCTGCAGGGCACGGGCTGCCCCCAGCACTTAGGCCCTGCTCTGGAGGACGTGCCAGACACGCAGAATCTCAGAAGTAGGAGGAAACTTCAAACGGGAGCCCACCTCCGAGGTTCGTGGACTCTGTTTGGCAGAGGTGGGACGAAAGCCTAGGTTTCTCACCACAGTCCTGAGCTTCCCTAGGACTCCAACCTGTCACCCCCTCCCCCCAGGTGATGGGGATAGGGCAGCTCTGGGCACAGGTCTACTCTGGTGAGGCCCCCAGTCCGCTTCTGGTCACACACAACCAGGCTGCTTCAGCGGAGCGGGACAATACCACATTCTCCTTCAGCGCTTTCCCCAGGTCCCCGCTGATGCACTGGGGCAGGTGTGGCAGAGATCTTTGCCTTTCTCGCTCGGCTCCGCGGTGGGGAAAAGCAAGAGGCCACAGGCCAAGCCTGTCCATGGCATGGATGCTGGCTGACAGTCCCCTCTTTCTAGAGAGGAAGGGAAGAAAGCCCACCAAGCTATGGCCCAAGGAAAGCCCACCAGTTCCTGCTTCCCGCTGAGTATGTACACGAGCCTGGGGCCCGACTTTCGCCTCCCAGGACTGCTGGGAGGTTCAGATGAGGTCATGCTCATGAAATCCCACAAGAAAGCTGTACAGTTATAGGGGGTCATTAAGGTGACCCCTTAATGGGGTAAATGGGACTAAGTCCCCACACAGGAAGCCCTAAGGTTCCTCGGGGTAGGGTGGGCTGCAGGTGGCCATCTGTCTGGCAGCCCAGGGCAGTCCATTTGTCTGGGACCAGACAGCAGTCCTTCCCTTACCAGTGGAGGGTAGTGCTGGGTCAGCCAGCCAGGGGTCTCCCCTTATCACCCCAGAGAGGGATCAAGGTCTACAGCCAGTGGTTGTCAAACTTCACTGTACAAAGGATCATCTGGGGCGGGTTGGGGACAGCGGTGTGCCTGCTGAACGTGCAGGTTCAAGGGTCGCATCTGCAGAGATTCTGATCCAGCAGGCCCTTAAATAATGCATTTTAGCAACACCCTTCCCCGCAGGTGATCTGAATGCAGGCGGTGATGGGTCACACTTCGAGTCCTGACTGGTGTTGGCAAGAGAACACACTCTCTGGACGCAGACAGTTTTACTGGTTGAATGGGCCTTGAGTGAGTCATCTCCTCTCTGGCCCGGCTCCCTCACATGGGGAGGTGATGCCTTCCCGGAGTTGTTCTGGGTTTTAAGTGAGATAATGCAGGCGGCACAGGAGCTGGGGTGAGTGGTGGGTACAGGCTGGTGCCGGCTTCTCAGAGACCGAAGGCAGAACGAAGGGGCCATCACTTGGGAGGAGGGGTGACAGAGAGAGAGAGCCAGGGAGGGGGCGCCAAGCTCCCAGGGAGCTGGCGTTGGGAGCCGCCCGCAAGCCCAGACATCAAGGTGGAGATGTTGCTCCTGTGTTCAGTACCAGCCCAGCAGGCCCAGCCCGGGGTGGTGATTAAAGCCTAGACAACACCACATTTACAGAAAGGTCAGAACTTGAACTAATTGAGGGGAAGGGCAGCTCAATTAAGTGAAGAGCCCGCATAGGCACGGTTCCTCGAGCGATGCTGGGTGTCTCTGCCCGCACACCAAGCAGCCGGAAGGCAGTAAGCCCGCAGCTGCCAGAGGAGAGGGGACCTCGGCGTGGCCCTAGGAATGCCACCGGCGAACGCCGTACCAGGGAGGTGCTGCTGGAGGATGGAGAAAACTCATCTCGGGGGCGGGGGCTCTCGGTGCTCCGGGTACACCGGGCTTCCTTCTGTCATCCAGGCTCCCCTCTGGATGATCACCAAGCCTGGTAAGGTGTGAACAACTGAATAAGAGAGCTTTCCATGTCTGCTCCTTGGGGTGGAGGGAGAGAGCCAACAGGGGAGGTCTGCACAGCCCCCATGGGGAGGACGCTCGTGCAACACTGCCTGGCCCTGCCCCCACCACCTTCCTAATGTCCCACCCTGGGCTCCAGATTCATTCTGCTAAGGCCCCAGGCCAAGAGCGTACTGCAGTGCAGAAAGCAGACTTTGGAGTCAGGGATCCCACGCTGGCGGGAAGACCTCTGAATTCTGCCTGTAAAGTGAAGCCTCCTGGTTCTGTGAGGAAGCACAGGACTGCAGCTGTGCCTCCAGAGAACGGGTAAGGGGCTGCCCCCACCCTCATGGCCAGGCTCTGCCCTTTCTCCTTGACAGCGCCTGGCACACAGTAGGGGCTCAGCAGTAGCTGGAAGGGAGACCAGCTCACGCAGTCCCGATTGTTGGGAGGCAGCTGGACAGTGAGGTGGTCAGAGCCGGGGTCCCCAGCAAGAACAGATGGAGTCGGGACAGCCAAGATCAAACAGCACTGACATCCTGGGCTGCCGCTGAGAGGGGACATGCACTGAGATTCTGCTTTGCAGCCTTTGCAGAAGTGATTTCTGCAAAAATCCTAGAATAAAACAATTAACTGCAAAGCATGTGTCACCATCATGGGCAAGGGGCAGTTAAGACATAGGCCCCCAGATGTTAGCAAAAAAGGACCATCAGTGTGTAGACATTAACTGAATAGGTAGATACCAAAGCCCTGATTCGCACCACTCGGCACAGCCTGGTTGCCTAAGACAGTTCTGCAAGAGAGCTCAAAAAAACCCTAAACTTAGAAACTCTGGGGGCAGCCCTCTCAGGCCCCTCCCTCTCCGGGAGCTTTATCCAATCACTTAGTAAACTTTGCCTTCCTGTCCACCACTCTTCATCTGGAATCTACCTCTTCATTCTTTGAAGAGGCGTGACCAAGAGCCGCGGGCACTAAAGGCAGAGAAATCCTGCAACACGATCACTCTCCCTCTTGGCAAGCGGACCCAGCAACAAACCCTAAACACGTCATCGCCCTGCTCAAACACTCTGGCCCCCCGCTGCCTACAGAATCAAGCCTTTCGCCCAGCTGAAGACCCTCCATATACTTCCAACCCACTCTCTCTCCTGACAGTATATTCACAGCACACGAAATCATTCTACGTTCTCCAAACACACCAGCAGCCCCTCTCCGCCGCCCCCCACAACACACACACCCCTTGTGTCCTAACCCGTGCTGCCTCCACCCTATCCCCCTGGTGATGGGAATGCCCTTCCTCTGGGCTTAATCCACTCGTTCACAGAGCCTGTTCCAGGATCATTCTCTGTTCCCAGCCCCGAGGGCGGGAATGCTTTCCCAGGATGCTTGTCTACTTAGGCCTGGGTCTGTCCTGAGCACCTGGCAGGTGGGGACAGAGACCTGTGATCCCCTCCTTTCCAGAGCCTGACACACAGGAAATGTTCTAAGACGACCTCCGCAGTGGGGGCTTCCCTCGGGATGCTGAGGAAGCCGTGTGGACCAGAGCCCCAGCCCACCAAGAGGGCAGAGCCAAGACCTGCGGAGTCCTGTTCTCTGCCTGGAGGCCAAGTTGCCCCCGTTCCACCAGCGGGACGGACATCTGTGCTTTGTCAGCAGAGCCTCCCAGCTGTCTGTAGCCGCGTTACATTGTTTCAGGCTCACTAATTAGACATCATTAAACACTGGGCTCCCGTGATGCACCAGCAGCCACAGGAGCCCAATTCCGCCCAGGCCTGCTGCTTCCTCTCCCCGCCGCTTGGCTTCTGGGCAAAGCTCTGCTCCCAGCCCCGCAGGTCCTGTCTCCCTGCTGAGTGGCGCTGGGACTCTCTCCCTGGTGATCTGACCCTGGGAAGCCGTCTCCTCCTTAACACCCATACCCTAAACCAGGTTGAAGGGGACAACGTAAAGGAGATCCAGGCTGGCTCTCCAGAGAAAGAGAACACACTGCACCCACGTGAGCGAGGTCAACTAATTCAGCCATGAAGAACCATATGTGACCCGCTAGGGATTAAGCATAGCAATTCTTTTTAAGATCCTAGGCCAGCTTTTCCGTGCCCCATGGCGGGCTTCTGGGACAACTTCCCTGCACTAAGTTGGTGTTAATTAGTGAAAATTATCTCATGCAAGCTCATTTTAACATTAGCTTAAAGCTAAACATAATTAGGAAGATAAATCAGCTGCTAAAAAAAAATCCGATGAAGATACACAGATGATTTTTAGGACCAGCGGCTCGTCTGGGTTACTAGCCTGCCGTTCTGAGCGCTAGACGCTGCAGGGGCAGAGCAAGGTGGGACTTGGAAAGCACCTTCCGGGGTATTTCTGCATTGATCCACCAGCGCAAGGCAGCTGGGGTCGGCAGTTTACTTGGGAGGTTCTAAGAAGCAGAAATAACAACTTTGTGGTCACTGCCTGGTGATACTACCTGAGAGGGCTTCCCCAGAGAGGAGAGGGCAGGGAAGTGTGTGGCTGGGGAAGGTGGTCCAGAGGGCGCTGGGGTGCAAGGAATAAAGTGAATCAGTGCACTCTCTGGCTTCCCAGCCTTGTGAAGCCCCGCCCTCGGCCCCGCCCTCCCTTCCACACTGGCTGCTTCAGCTGTCAATCCCTGGGAGGCCTCTCCTAGCCCTGGAGCTCTGTGGGACGCTGACTCCGTTCCGTCCAACTCCACTAGTTACCAGCGGTGTGACCTTGTCCGCTCTGAGCCTGTTTCCCCAGCTGTAAGATGGAAAGTTGCTGTCTTGTTGTGAAAGTTTAATGAAAGAATATTTTCTAAAAGGGTCGGCACCTGCACGTCTGGCATGGAAGTGTTCACGAACAGCCATCGACCCCTCCCCCAGATGCCCTGCGGTTCCTTTTCTTTTTACCCCCGTTAGACTTAAGGTCAGGGTCAGGGTCAGGATCCACGTTGTATTCCGCTGTTTATTTCTCAAACTGGCACATGATAGGTCCCCAATAACACGTTGAAGGAAAGAACACATGTGTAGACTCTCCAGGCAGTTTGGAAACCCTCAGGGAAGGTTGGGGGGCAGTTAAGAACACTCATGGTCTGTCCTCAGAGACCCACCAAAAAGTAAAGAACCCTGATCCCTGCCACCGCCCCAAGCATTTGCAGACTCACTGCTAGAAAAGACAACAAAAAGAATATTTATCCAAAGCCTGCCACAAGCCCAGGCTGTACTTTGAGGGGTCCCACAGAATGAGGACCACCACACAAGCTCTGCGGGGATGAGCTTACAGGTTCTGGGAAACTTGGTCCAGAGAGACTAAGAATTAGAAAAGCCAAAGGCTCTATTCCAGGGCTGAGATTATGATTATGGGCTCATTAGCAAGGCCACAGACTCCAGGAATTTCAGAGGAGGAGGAACAAAACTGGGGAAGGTGGCAGCTGCAGCTAGAGGGGACCAGTCCCAGCACCTGGGGTGGGGCGCTGCGGTGGGGGAGGAATCGCCAGAGTGACTCAGGGAGGTGGGGGCTGCTCAGGACAGGGCCAGGAGCCCGGGCAGGCAGGCAGGACCCACCCTGGCTCGACTGTTCTCTGCCCTGCTCCCTACCTCCCCCCACCCCAAGGTTGGAATCCTGCCCAAGAACAGGCTCTGCCTTGTACGCTGAGAAAAGGGAGGTGGATCTGGCCACCAGCCAAGGTGAGGCAGCATCCTAGGGGCTGAGAATATGGAAGGACTAGGGGTGGTGGCTGGGAATCTCGTCAGCGTGTCAATGAGGTCACAAGTCCCATGGGGGCAGAAAATGGCCATTCAGAGGACAATGTAAGTCCCTGAAAGCTCCCTACACTCAGTTTCCAGGCAACACCTGCCCCAACATCTCCAAGTAGAGAGAAGTGTCTTCTCACCCATTCGGCACAGATCAGAGCAGCCGGCTGCAGCGTACGTGTCTGTCTCCAAACTAGTCTGTGAGCTTCCCAGCCCGGCTAGCAACAAATACACTTTGTTTCTGTAAGTTTCAGAGGAAGAGGTGGCCCCAGAGGGCAGTCCCCAAGGGTAATGGCATTTGTAGCAGAAGCACACAAGCCTTGAACTCAAACCTGAGTGGCATCCCAGTGAGCCCCTTCCAAATTCTATGACCCTGTGCTTTCCCGGAGCCTCTGGGAAAATAGCACTTCCCTTGTGCGGGGCTGAGGACGGGATTAATTAAAGGAAATAGCGTAGCACCCGTCTTTCAACAATGTTAGCTCTCTTCATAGAAACCCCTTTTATTTGCATATGTTACTCATCTGTTTCAAAGTGCTATATGCTAGTCTTGCTTTAGAGCCTCGGGCAGACTTGTGAAAGTAAGCAAGAAGGCGAGAATTATCTTCACTTACAGATGCAGAGATGGTGGCCTGGCAAGGTCAAATGATTTGCCCAAGGTCACCAAGTGGGCGAGGACAGAGACAACCTGAGCAAGAATGAGGATTCCAGGCTCTCGGCTCCCAACTGTGTACTTCCCTTGGCAGTGGCCTGGTCTCCTGAGACCGCAGCCCAACAAACCTGATCTGCCCCCCACCCAACCAAGAGAAGGTCATGAAGAAGTCATCCCTTTACTGAGGCCCCATCTTCGATGTCTGAACTCCCTGAGAAACACCCATCATCAGAGTTTCAGGGACCCAAAGTGTCAGATTTCAGAAGAACCAAGTGTAGGCCTCCTTCTCCTCCAAAGAGAGGAACACAGTTGGCCCCGCTGTGCCACACTGCCCACCTATGGAAGCTTTAGGTTCCTGAGGAATATTTCCAGACTGCTCTCAGGCTCTTTGGGCTGGGCCACGAAGCCAGTCAGGCCCTTCTGGAAGCTAGTGTGAGGGGAACACCCTCGGGGATCCCCAGTTTAGGAACTGGGGCACCTCTGTGCCTTCCTGCCTCTTCTCTGCCCATGGCAGATCTTAGAGGAGATTTTTGTCTGAGGACTCAGATATCACAGCCTTTCAGACAGCAAAGAGGGCAGACAGCCACTAGAACAAAGAGTCCTCACCAGACAAAGGCTGACAGGTAAATGCGGTGGGGTTGGGGGGAACAGGCAGCTGGTCTTCTCTTACTCTAAGGAGGAAAAGGAAATACACCTGCACAGGGCCCCCAGCAATGAGAAGTGACTCCTAACTCCCCTAATTCATCTCCTGGGAGGAAATTCAGCCACCCTTCCCTCCCCTGATCTGAGAGAAGACAGAGAAGGCATGAGTTACTTTCCAGAACAATTGACATTTGGGGGGCACTTTCTCAGAGGCCTTAGGGTTCACACATGGTTTCCTCCTTGTTTTTCAAAACCATCCACAAATCGAGATATCGTCATCCCATTTTGCAGGTCAGAAGCCTCAGAGAAGGAAGGGCTTTACCCAAAGGAACACAGCTAGTGAGTGGCCAGATATGGACAGAAACCATGACCTTGCAATTTAAAGGTCTTTCAAGGCCTGGCCTTGACCTTGACATGCAGCTGGGTCTCCACGGCTCTGAAATTCTGGCTCCTGGGATCAGTGACTGAGCATAAAGGAGAGACACTCAGAATCCAACAGCCAAAGAGCTCAGGGCTTGGCAGGGGTGCTGCCGGGACAGGCTGGGGCAAGATCCGGGAAGGGTTACAAGTCCTCAGTCCCCTGAGCTGCAGCTGCACGATTACCCACCAGCCTCCAGGGGATGGTGTCTGTGTGTCTGAATCAAAGTCTGGGCGGGATGGTTACTGGAGCAGGGAAGAAGGGTTCGGTGGATTGGACTTTTTTTTTTTTTTTTTTTTTTAATCTGCCTCAGATCAATACCTCAGTGCTCAGCATGGGGCTTGGCACAGAGACTGCTCAGTACTATCTGCAGGACGTCCTTGAATGAGGGGATTGTGGATTGAGGCTAATAGGGGAAGACAGTAGGCTCTACTCAGTGGCAAACACTGCCACCTGCCAGGTGAGCCTTCTGGCACAGTGAACCAGGGACTCCAAGACTTTGCCACACCCCCCGGGCCCATGTTCCCAGCTGTTCATCCCCATCAACTGCCCAGCACCCTAACCAAGCTGCTAACCCGGCAAACCACGCCTCCTGCTCTGGTGCTTTTCCCTAAATCCTTCTGTCCCCTCCCGCAGTTTACAGCATTCTTTTCTCTGCTGCCAGACAGTTGGTTGCAATGGGATTAAAGGAGTCCCCCTGTTAATGTGCCGTTCAGTGGGGACTGTCTCCAGACACTTGCTTTTCTAGAGGCACGGAGAGAGATGGATGGTGAGTCGGAGACAGTTTCCACCCGTTTATACAAATCACTGACCGCCTGTGACCACTGGGGCCCTGCAAAGGAGACTCAGAGGAGTGAGGTGGGGTCTCACTCTTCCAAAGCTGCCAGCCCCTGAGAGAGACTGGGCTTTCCCAAAGCAACCTGTGTGACGCGTGCATGTGGGACAAACAGGGAGCTGCGTTGGGCAGTAAAAAGGTCACTTTTGTTTGTTTTAGAGAGCATATTGCAGGGGGGAGGTGGAGAGGGGAAAGTTACAGGGAGGGGCAGAAGGAGGGAGAGAGTCTTAAGCAGGCTCCACGATCAGGGCAGAGCCCCACGTGGGCCTTGATCCCGCAAGCGTGAGATCACGACCAGAGCTGACATCAAGAGTCAGACGCTTAACTGACTGAGCCACCCAGGTCGCCCCCCAAATGGTCATTTTTGAACTGAAAATTTGATAAAGTGCCTCGGAAGAAGTAGCACCTGGGCTGGGCCCTGACAGAAAGGAGACAAAGCCCTATCAGCGGGCAGGGGAGGGGGAGGGCCAGGCCCCATCTGTGCCCCATCACCAGGCGGGTCTCCGCTGGAACAGGAATGAAGAGCTCCTGGTTCATCCACGCTGCCCAGTGCACCAGCCCGGTCCACCAGCCTCCCTCTCTCGGGTTGCGTCAGTGGGGTCACTGGTGACTCTGACCACGCACCTGGGGAGGCGTTACAATCTCCTTGTCCTTGGTCTAAAGACCAACCATTTCACCCTTTCAGACCTCAGAGGGCTCTTTGCAGAAATGAAGATAATACTTTGCCCGGCGCGGTGACAGGGGCTCAAAGGACACGGGGCAGCGGGCGGGAGGCAGTGAGGGGCCTCCGGGTGTGGGGCCCCGGAGAGCAGCGTCGAGGGTCAGTCTCTGAGGCAGGAGGGCAATAAGTTTTCTGTTTTACAGGCAACCTCTCTAAACGCACACAGGGGCATCAGAAGCAGACGCCACCGGGTACAAGGGAGCCCGGGCGCCAGAGGGGTGGAGGTTTGGCCTTCCTGCTGGTTGGGACACGCTTGCAGCCCGTTCCTCAGCGTCAAAGGGCCTTCCCCAACCCGGGTCTGCCTCAAGGCCCCTGTGGCCGCGCCCTCTGTCGGGCCCTTTGCATTCTGTGTTCTAATAATGGTTTAGAAGACTATTAGGCTACTTAAGAGCAGGGGCGTGTTTTATATGTCTGTTTTCTACCCACGGGCTGAGCACACGGTAACCTCCAACCACCTGTGCCGTGACCCGATGAGCGTCCTCCTTCCAAACCACTAGCCCATCCCAAGTGCAGTGGTTGGGTCCCTCTGCTCTTGGATGGAAGAACCCAAGGTTTCCCAGTCTACACGGGGTCTCGCTGGAGGTCTCCCCGGCCCTCTGCAGGTACGATGACCTTCGCAGCCCAGGCAGCGGCCACCTCCCTGGTCATCTCTGCCAGTGTGAGACAGGCCAGGGACTCACTGCTCGGTCCCTGAAGACACCTTTTCTGCCCACGGGTTAAGCGAAGTCCGTCTTTCGGTGACAATAAAATAAAGGGGAAAGGACAGCAGGGAAAAAACCACACCCCACAAGTAAACACGGCTGAACACCTGAAGGCCAGCCAGCCGGCACACCGCAAGGGCCTTCTGTCATCTGGGGGGGCCGAGGGATCTGAGGACCTGACTGTCCGCTCCCAAGGCCTTCCTCCCAGGCCACCAGCTCCCACTCCAACCCGCCCGACTGTTTCCTCCCTGCCCTCTGCCGTCCCCCACCCCCAGTCAGATTTTCAAAGTGTCCCCCCAGTTAGGCTCCTCCCCCTGGATCCCTGAGGTTTGAAGCCCTCGCTGGTCCGCTGGTCGGAGGCCGGAGGGTGGGTCCCGGCCACTCCCCTGCGCCTTAGTTTCCTGTTTGTCCCTCAGAAATAAAGGTGACAGCAGCTCGTGAGGTTCTACAGGAGATGATATGAGATAAAATCTGAAACTTCTGGGACACGGCTGTGTGTCTGCGTTCTTTTGCCTCCCCGCCACGGTCCCCCCCTCATCGAGGCACAGAAACCAACTCGGGCTGCCTCACCTGCCCTCACAGCAGCCTGCTACCCCCTGCAGACAAAGGAAACTCCCTCCCTCAGGGTGCAAAGGAAGGGGGGAAGAATCTAGAGGAACAGCCGTGGACGGTCGCTTGCCAGGTGGACAAGCTGGGGTCAATCGGGGGCAGGCAGTGCTCAGAGGGTGTAGCCTTTAGAGCAGAACCAAGGGATCTGGGTCTTTCCATAACCAACCACATGACCTTTGGGCAAGTCCCTTTCCTCCTCTGTCCCTCAGTTTCCTCACCTGTGAAACAGTCAACCTCTCTGTCCTACCTACTTCGTGGGGTCTCTGAGAAGAAGGCGCTGTAGAGAAGGGAGCGACAGGGAGTGAGGGGGGGGCCGGAAGGCCTGGGAGCTGCGTGGAGCATAGACAGGGTCAGAGGCTGCCTCTGCCAGGGGTGTTCTTACCTGCTTCGGACTCAGTTTTGGGATGCTCGCGCCAGGCCCCACTCAGAACTCCCCTTAGGGGAGCTCTTTCCTCTAGTCAAAGCCAGTTTCTGTTTTTTGTTTTGGAAAAGATTTATTTATTTTGAGAGCGAGAGTGAGTGCGTGAGAGCGCGCGCACATGTGTGCGCGTGCAAGTGGAAGGGATGAGGAGGGACAGAGGGAGAAGCCGACTCCCTGCTGAGTGTGGAGCCACATGACTCTGGGGCTGGATCCCAGGATCCTGAGATCATGACCCGAGCCTAATTCAGATGCTTAACTGACTGAGCCCCACAGGGGCCCCAAAGCTGCTTGCTATTTTGAAGGAAAAATCTTTTGCTCCTGCTCCCAAGTCTCTTAACGGAGAAATTGGCCATTCAAGTTTCTTTCTCTTTCAACCGTGCAACTCACATCCCTCAGGAAGCCCTCCTAGATTAGGCTCAAAACACACTCTTCCTTCCAGCACATCCCCCAGTATTTGAGTTAACGCTTGGAGGGCAAAAACCACAACGTCCATCCTGCTATGGCCTGCACCTGGCACACAGCGGGCACTCAGGAAGTAACGACTAGTTAAATATGTACATAATGGACTCGATCACAATTGTTAAAGTTTCTGTTGTTCAATATTTAAAGAGCTAGAACATTGCATTACACAGGAGACTCCTGACATTGCACGGGGACTAGCAGCCCCAGTAGGCAGGGGTCCTGTCTCTCCCTTTTTGTCACAGGGGCACACAGTGTACCCCGGGTTCTGACCAGGCTAGGTCCATTCAAGGCCCTTGGTTTAGTCCCGAATATCATCAGACAGCCAGGCAGGATGGCACAGTGATTAAGAGCGAGGACTTTGGCTTTCGAATCTTGGCGCAACCACTTACTTGCTGTGTGACCTTTGGCAAGTAACTGTTGTGAACCAAAAAGGAAGACAAATGCCCATCTCACCTAGTTGTTGTGAAACACAAAAGAGAAGATGAAAGTAAATTATTAGCACAGAGCCTGGCACATAGGAAGTGCTAATAAGTCAAGGCTTTTAGTATTGCAACGTGAGAGCTGACCCCCCTCCCCCAGCTGCACAGTATCGTCATCCTTGTGTTTTCTCCACCTCTTCTCAAACTCGCCTTTCTCTTTTGCTGAATGCAATATACAAAGAAAGTTCAGGCAAATAAGAAGGAATTTCTTAGAGAGGGAGGGTAGAAATATGGGCAAAGAAAGTTAAGGCTTCCTTCTGGGAGCCAATCTAGCCAACAACCTGCGTCACCCCCTCTAGGAAGAGGAGCTTCGCCGCTGGTATTTCTCGATTGTTCTTTCCTCCCAGACCACTTCAGCCTCCAGGGGTAACAGGGCTCAACCACATCCACTGGGCTGAATTAGAAAGGTGAACCCAAGCCACCCCTGTTGTATATTCCGCACCGGGCACTAAAGGTTGCTGGTGTTTCTTAACAAATCTCTTTGTGGGGGAGCCAGCTTTAGCAAATGAAGCTACAGAATGCTCCATTAAATTTGAACTTCAGAAAAACAACAAGGAACATCTTAGTATCAGTATGCCCCATGCAATGTTTGAGGCATACTAATACTAAAAATTATTTATCGTTAATCTGAAATTCAAATTGAACAGGATGTCCTATATTTTAGCTGGAAACTCTAACCAAGGTGCCCAGGGCACTAAATCCTTCCCCTCCTTGTCCCACAACCACAATTCTGGTCCATCAGTGTTTTAACTAGCTACTCTGGAAACATCCCCTCGTTTCAACTCCCAAGCAGAGACACGGTAAGTGAGAGCTTTCCTGCCCCTCCTCCGCCCCAGCTGCTGAGTCCAGTGATGTGGCTTGTTCTCAGAATACATTTCTTCATTCATTCCAGGCTGCTTGTCTAGTACTGGCCCCCGAGGCGAGGGGGTGAATACCAGTCCCGTCTTGACTCTGGGGAGGGGGGTGTCTCCTAAGAACAGCATGGCTGGGGTAAGGGTGGAGAAGTCCCACCACCCAGGTCCTGAGTGTCCTGTTGCTTGAAGACCGACCGAGAAAGTGGCCTGGTGCAGGTTTTGTAAATCCCTGGGCAGCAGATGGGTTACTATCTCGACCTCTGAGTGGCCCATTTTACCACAAAACCCCCACTCTTCCCTACAGAGAGGGACTGGACAGGGAAAAAGCAGCACAGAGCGGGGGGAAAGCCAGCCCCTCTGGACGCTGGAAGAATGACAAACCACCGTCCTGCGCGCTGTGATTTGCCGAACACGCTCCCACTCATCCTCTTTAGAAGCCTCGCCAGCCCCTCGGCTTAAGAGAGGGTTCGGGGCCCGTTTTCCAGAGTGGTCAGGAAGTCCTGACCCAGCAGGCCCTGCCTCCGAGGTGGGGCCTAGTCCAGGGGGCTGCCCGTGGGGGTCCCACCGGTGTGGGGGCTGGGCCTACCTTCTGGGCCTGTTGGATCATCTGCCTGACCACCTGCTTGAGGTGGGGCGCCTTCTCCTCCTTGGGGGGGTGGGTGTAGAGGGTGATGCGGCTCACGCCGCGGTAGACGCCCTGGTCGGTCCAGCCCAGGTCCAGCGGGGGCACCTCCGTGTCGGAGCGGTCGGGCCAGTAGGCCAGGGACTCGCAGGGCTCGGCGGGGGCCTGCGCCTGCGCCGGGGCTTTGGCCTTGGCCTTGCTCTTGCCCCGGGAGGCGGCGGCGGCGGCGGCGGCGGCATCCTCGTAGGGGCTCCAGGCGGCGCGGAGGGCCTGTTGCTCCCGGCTGGAGAGGAAGTCCCGCAGCTGCTCCTTCTTGACCAGCTCGCGGTAGGCCCGCTCGCCGCCGGCCAGCAGCGCCTCCAGCGCGGCCCGCCTCCGCTCGCAGTAGTAGAAGGCGGCCTGCGCCTCGGTCACCCTCTCGTTCACGTGCGCCTCGTCCAGGCAGCTCAGCTGGGACTCGGCCATGGCGCCGCGGCCGCCCGTCCCAGCCCCGGCCCCGGCCCCGGCCGCTGCCCCGGTCGTCCCGCAGCACCTGGAGCCGAGGGGCGGGGCGCCTCACCTGGCCGCGAGGTCGGCCAATCCGCGCGGGCCGGGGCGCGGGCGCGGCCGTCGGGCGGGGAGGGGCGGCCGCGCCCTCTGCCTCCGGGGGGGCGGGGGCGGGGCGCGAACCGTGCAGGCGGCCTTGGGGGGACGGTTCCCGGGGGTGGGGGTGGGGGGACGCGGCGGGGACCAGGCCTGTGGGGCCCGGCCCGGAAGCTCCAGGGTGGGCAGGAAATTGCAGAGGTGGTGGTGGTGGGGGTCTCCTAGTTAGACGCACGTGAGGCCTCTGGCCGGCTTCTGCCTCCCGGCCCTGACCCATCGGTGGCGATGATCTAACCCTTCCTGCGGCCTGGCAGGGCCGGACACCGAGCAGGCGCGCGTTCATCTTCCCCGCAGTTATGGCCGCGAGCACCTGCTTGGTCGGGGTGCCTCCAGGATGGTGGATCTGACCACTCCCGGCTTTGAGGGTACGGGGGGGGGGCGGGGGTGAGGGGGGTGAAGGGGGGTAAGGGGGGGTGAGGGGGGTGGGGCCCTGCTGCCAGATGGGATTGTGACGGCTTGGGCGGGGTGTGTGTGTGTGTGTGGGGGGGTGACGGTTGTGTGCACAAGCGAAATGCTAATAAAACCCTCAAATCCCGGCCCACATGTCCCAGTTCCAAGATCAGAGGGACTCAGAAGCTGTCAATACAGCTCCTTCACCACGATAACAATTTCTTAAAAACAAACAACAACAACAAGGAAACAAATACCGCAAGGACTTAAGCTGCAGTGGTAGAATTTCACCCCCATTTTAATTTGAACTGACGTGTGTGTGTGTGTGTGTGTGTTTGGGCAAGATAGACTGCCAGAGGCCTGATTACTATATTAGTGATTCAAAGTACATGTTTGAGCTCAAGGAAAGAAGACACACACACACACACACACACACACACACACACACATCACCAGCGGCGGCTGCTCTGCTGTTTCCCATTGGATTAAATACAATCTTCTTAGTCATTAACATATTATTTTGTTCATGCACTGCTGTACAACTTGATTCTCCACATTCAAAATATTTTCAGATCATAGCAACCAAAGGTTCACATTTCTCCCATTTTATAGCACAGCCTCTCAGAGCTGGAAGGAGCACTAGAAACTGGTCCAACCCCCTCATTTCAGAGCTGAGGAAATTGAGGCCTTGAAACACGTGGTCTGGCTAGTCCTCCCACAAAAGGAGAGGTGGTGCGTGGGGCCTATTAGGTTCTCTGTGTCTCAGCGATCTTTGCCCTACATCTCAGCCACCGGTACCCTTTCTCCTTGTGAAATGGCAGAAGGTTACTGGGGACCTGATTTTAAACCCCAGGGAATTTGAAGAGGTTGCCTACTATTTCTGGGCCTTCCTGTGACAACATGGGGGGAAAAAAAGGGTTTGATTGTCAAAAAACTGTGACTACTGTGACATAGTAGTCCATTGAGGCACCCAGTGTCAGCCGAAAGATCAGCGGTGGTGGGCAGCGAGATGCCCATCACCGTGCCACCCTTAGGAGCCGCAAGGCCTCGCTTCTGGCAACATTTTACGCTTAATTTCATCTTTAGACAAATTTTGTCTCTAGAATGGAAACCATTTAGTTTGCTTCCTAAAGCTTTCCAGGCCCTAAGAGATGCCAGACTGTGCCCTGGGGGCACAGAGGAGCGCAGGGAGGTGGGGATAACACAGGTGTGACAAAAGTGCTCTGATTAACACAAGCAGTGGTGCTTTGGGAGCAAACATTTACTCAACGCCCACTATGTGCTGGGCACACAGAGTGTGCGCAGTACATGGTTCTTTAAAACGGAATCTATTAGGGCCAAGAGAAAGGTATGTGCAGGGAGCTGTGGGGACTTTAAGGAAAGAAATAATTAATCTTGCCCAATGAAATGTGGGTAAGAAAGGCTTCACCCAGCAGGAGGGGTTTTTGAGTGGAGCCTAAAGGATGAGAAGATTTCAAGGGGAGAGAGGGAGTGAAGACACTCCAGAGGGAGATGGCCAGAGCCTCATGTTGGCATCAGGCACATGAGGCTTCAGGTCAAAAGCCTTAACCCTCAGAGCCTTAGTGTCCTCATCTGCAAAATGGGATAACAATACCGATATCCTAATACCTCCCAGATTGTTGTAAGGATTAAATGAGATATGGTGTTTGATCTAATTAGCTTTTGTGTCTGGCTGGTAGAAAGTGGTTTACAACATTGCTTCCAACACTTTCCTGTGCATGGAAATCACCTGGAGGATCTTGTGAAAATGAGGGTTCTGATTCGGGGGTCTGAGGTGCAGTCCCAGATGTTGCCTTTCTAGCAAGCTCGTAGGTTATGTTGGTAGCGCTGGCCCCTGGACCACACTTTGCCAGCAAGTGGCAAATTTTTCAGAGGCCAGTTGAAGAGGAGCGTGAACTTCCGTGTCAGGGAGTCCTGGAATGAATCTCACTTTCTTGGGATAAGCTGTGTGTCCTTGAGAAAGTTACTTCCCTTTTCGGAGACTTGGTCACGTCTTCGGTGAAATGTAGGCTATAAAAAGTCCTACCTTAGGGGCACCTGGGTGGCTCAGTGGGTTGTGGTCCCAGGGTCCTGGGATCGAGCCCCCCGTCAGGCTCTCTGCTCAGCAGGGAGCCTGCTTCCCCCCAACTTCTCTGCCTGCCTCTGCCTGCTTGTGATCTCTGTCTGTGGGATAAATAAATAAAATCTAAAGAAGAAAAAAAAAAAGTCCTACCTTACAGGGCTTTGTGAAATGTCTGGCCTCTTGGAGAAGCCGGTAAAGTATGGGAAGATGGGCTGGAGAGAGAGGGACGTTGGGGCCAAATTATGGGGACCTTGATTTTAGATCTTATCCTGTAGCCAGAGGGAAGGCACTGAAGGTTATTAAGAGACTGGTCTGATCATAAACAAATAGCAGTGATCACTGTGTGCCAGACACTTTGCTGGGTATTTTAGGGATCCTACCAATGAATTAATATAATCCTATTTTAAACATTATTATCATCCCCATTTCATAGGTAAGGAAACTGAAGCACAGGGAGGTTCAGTAGCATACTCTAGGTCACCCAGCTAGTGAATACGAGAGCCAGGATTTAAACTCAGGTCATCTGAGCCCAGAGCTTGCCTACCCATCTGCCTTGCTCTACTGAGTCAGGTGAGAATGTCAGGAAAGGGCATTAGTGAGAGACCATGCTCCCCTCGCTTACTAATTTAACCATTCAACAAACATTTGCCGAATGCCTAGCATGGTGTTCTGGGTTAGAAACCGTTCATTGATTTAGAGATCTTTATTGAGCCTTAACGTAGGTGCGGTGATGCAGCT
Source organism: Martes martes (assembly GCF_963455335.1). NCBI lineage: Eukaryota > Metazoa > Chordata > Mammalia > Carnivora > Mustelidae > Martes > Martes martes. The sequence continues at coordinate 8,733,183 of NC_137895.1, forward strand.
CTGAACCAAACCAAGTCCTTGCTCACGTGGAGTTCCCACCGAAGTGCAGTGATTAGGACACGGTTTTCGCTCTCGAGAAGCCCAAATGTTATGTGACATAAATTGGAATTGGACAGAAGGTTAGAATCAGAGTGGAATATTTTAGTAACAGTTGACACTGGAAAAGATCTCTCCTAGATGTAACTGATAGGAAACACCCTGTGGTCTTTTTGGAATAGTCTCCCTTAGGTACCAAGGACTGACTTACCCAGCTCCCGGTTTTGAGCAGTTACTGTGTACTAGATAACATGCTTGCCACTGGGAGTAAGAAAAGAGGAAACAGACACCATAGCCAGCTGCCGTGGCGGCTGCCGGAGTATAGCTGGGAGTCGGATGCCCCCAACTGTCTCTGCAAAGCAAGGGATAAGTGACGGCGTTGGCACTGGCGTTCTCAGGGAGGCTGCAGGCTATGGAGCCGTTTTAACCTACAATTATCCAATTTGATCTGCCCCTAATCTGGTGAAGTAGACTCGGAAAGGGATTACAGGGAGGGGTTAAAGATTAATAAACTGAGACTCCGGGAGAGGACCCGTTCCAGGTTATCTGCTGGCAAGTGGAAATGCTGGGGGGCACCCGTCCACTCAGCCTGACCCCCCCGCCTTCCACACCCCCTCAACAGCTGAACGCTGTGCATTATCACTGGGGTTTTGTTTTTGTTTTTTTATAAATTTACTTATTTATTTGACAGAGAGAGATAGATCACAAGTAGGCAGAGAGGCAGGCAGAGAGAGAGAGGGAAGCAGGCTCCCCGCTGAGCAGAGAGCCCAATGTGGGGCTTGATCCCAGGACCCTGAGATCATGACCTGAGCCGAAGGCAGAGGCTTAACCCACTGAGCCACCCAGGTGCCCCTATCACTGGGGTTTTTAAAAAGCCTTACCTGCCAGGATATTGATTCCTTTCAGGCACAGGCTCTATCTATTTTGCATCTGGGGACATTCCACGAGGGGGTGACAACCTGGGAGAAAGCCTCTGGCCCCACACCAGTCCCTCCAGTCTTGTGGCTGGAGTTTCCCTAAGTGAGGTGGAGCCCGTCGCGCTTGCCTTTCCCACTTCGGAGGCCACTTGGCCCAAGGTCACTGCGTCTTCCTGAGAAATCGTGCCTCTGCCTCTGGCAGAGAACGCCCCCCCTCCCCCGGGTCCTTGGCTCCCGTTCACCTTCCTCTCCCCAGGGCACGCTGCCTGCTGAGTGTGCAGTAAAGGTATGACACCTTGTCGTTAATGCTAATTGTAACTGTGTTCATCTCTGCACTCGTCTATTTTCCCAGGCCCTCCTGTGTAATTTGAGTCCCAGAATAGCCCACCTCCTGATAGATCAGCTACGTGTCCCAGGGCTGACTTTTTCTCCTCTGTGGAAATTTGTGTCATGAGCACCTGTTGTAAAACGTGGCGGACTCTTCATGCTTGCTGCCTATCCCCAGAGAGGAGGAGAGAATGAGAGGAGGTGGCTGAAGCTGGCACCGTGGGGACGAGGGTGTAGATTCTAGGACTGAGCTAGGTGAGCAAAGGCTTTCTCCTCTGACCGGCTCTGCTGGCCCCGAGGGAGGAACACACCCAGGTCTCCCCCCACCCTGCCAGCCGGGACTTACCAAAGCTTCATCTTTTTATTCATGAATGGTTTTGGGACACGCATTACGTACTAGGCAAGCTCCTGTCCTCCAAGACCTTCCAGACTCGGAGACTTTGTTGTAGCTGCAACCTTGGAGGCATATAGGTTCCCCCTCACCCCCAACTACTCTGCCAAGGCTTCCCTCTCAGCTCTAGAACATTCTCCTCCACTCATTCCAGTTCATCAGGCTTCCCACTGGTCCTCTCTGCTCAGTTGTCCCCCAGGCACCTCCACCGAAAGGGAGGTCTTGAAAGGAACCCACACCCACTTCTCTTCTACCCCCACCCCGCCACTGTTCTTTCTGGGTCGCTTTGCTCCAGAATGACACCACCGTCTGCCCGGTTACCCAAGTGGGAAATGGGCACGCGTCTTGACTCCTGTCCCTCCCTCATGGCCACCAGGCCAGACAAGGCCTCTTCTGGGACGTTTCTCATGAGTTCTCTTCACCTCGTCCCTGCTGTCAGGCCCTCCCCCCACCACATTGTTGCAAGAGTCTCCTAACGGATCTTCTCCCCTCAATCCCTTTTAAAATGCAAAGATAACCATGTAATTCCCCTGCATAAACCTCTTCCAGGGTTCCCCACTCACCCTACACCAAAGCCCAAGCACCCTGCAGCCACTCACCGTCCTGTTCGTTTTCTTCCGTCTCCTGCGCCTTCCTCGACATGCGGTGCCTTTGCTCAGGGAGCTCCCGTGGCTAAAAATGCTTTTCTCTCCAGTCTGCTAGCCACTCTTCTGGATCCTTTGGTCCTCTGGTCAGCTTCCTGGATGGTGTCTCCTGGCCCTCCAGGTCTGGCCAGGTGCCCTCTCCCTTTGTGCTTAGCCTCAGTTCAACTCAAGTTCCGTGTGGTAATGGTTGCCCCCCCCAACCCCGACAGGCGGCAGGTTCCTTGAGGGCGCACTGTCTTATTCATCAAGGTGTTCGCAGGTATTATACCTTACATCCTGGACTGTTGCCCTGCTTTCCCCCACTTCTCCACCACCATTTTACTTCAGACTTCTTAAAACTGGGTAGGATTTTCTCATTTGCCCTGGCATAAAGTACGAGCATAACAAGAGCCTAGAAGGCAAAAGGTGATTGAGCTGAATGGGAGTCTTTCTTTAGCCGTGCAGTTTCACAGTGTGACTATGTGTGTGTGTGTGTGTGTGTGTGTGAGAGAGAGAGAGAGAGAATCTGATATGTGTTCTGGTACATGACATGGTGGACATTTTTTAAAAGTAAGCTCTACACCCAGCATGGCGCTCGAACCCATGACCCTGAGATCAGGAGTCATACGCTCTATGGACTGAGCCAGCCAGGCACCCCATGGAGGACATCTTTGATCATCTTTAAAGATAAAGAGGGATTTTGGCACCCACGCCCTTCCAGGAGGCCCAGACCAAAGGGCAGATGGGGAAGGGGGAACCAGGACCAGAAAGGGAACAGGGGTCAGAGTCCAACCAAATGCCTGCCCACAAGCAAATGGGCCCAGGGGTCTGATCCTTCTCCTCACCTGGAGGCTCCTCCCCCGGCCCTCCAGCAGGTCCCCAGCTGCAGCAAGCACTTGGGCCACGTGTCGGAATAGGCCCATGGTGTGTTCTGGGCGTGCGGGGCCCCAGAGCAAGAACTGGTCACCGGCGAGGGGACCGTGGTAGACGAGTTTGGGGTCCACCCTCTGCCCAGCAGTGCCTGCCTCTGGCTCTCTTCCTGCCGGTTTAGTACCAGAAGATTCCTGACCGTGAAGGAGATGGACCAAGACAACCTCAGGTCCCTAACCTGGCTTTAGTGCCTCTGCTCGCTGACTGCGCTCTGACGTGCACGCTGCCAGCCCAGAGGGGCCCCATCCCAAGCTCTGCGTGGCCAGGGTCAGAGGCAGCCCTCGGCTAGCAGCCGGATTGCCTCCACCACTAGAGCAGTTTCCGAGGTTAGGAACAAGTGCACTCGCCTTCGTGTTTCCCATCGTATCTAGCCAGCATCCACTCTACAAATATTTATAGACCGAGTTCTCAGGAATACCCTCAGGGAAAAAAGTCATTCTATCAGCAAACATACATGCAACCCTATGTTGTAGGGGATTTAAGAAAAAGACATGGACCCACTCCCAGCTCCCAAGGGGCTGGTCTACTCTACTGCTGTCACCTCTCCCTTGAAGCTACTGGGGAGGCAGGAATTCGACATTATTTCAGATCAACTGAACATACCCTAAAACCTTTAACCATAGTGACTTGAGGCTAACAGTATGTTTGGGATCGTAATCCACAAATAATTATTTAATTTCCAGAGATAAAAATTCAGATTCAGTGAATTTCCTAATCCTTCCCTAGGCACCAGGAACCCATTGGCTCATTTCATCCCCACGTTCAGTACTACATTTGCTCGTGATACAACTGATAAAGCCGAGGCTCAGAGAGGTTTAGCAACGTGATCAGAGTCACGAAGCTAAGGATTCAAACCTAGGTCCGCTTGCCACCAGATCTGTGGGACTCAAGGGCCAGATGGGTTATATAATAGAACTGCCTTGTCCGATATGGTTGCTGCTGTTCAAATGTAAATTAATCAAAATTAAATCAAAGTAAGAAATTCAGGGGTGCCTGGTTGGCTTAGTCGGTAGAGATTGCGACTCTTGATCTCGGGGTCATGGGTTCAAGCCCAACGTTGGGCGTGGAGCCTACTTCAAAAAAATCTTAAAGCGATAAATTAAAAGTAAGAAATTCAGTTCCTTGGTCCCATTGGCCACACCGGAAGCGCTGAATAACCAACGGGCCCAAGGGCTATCACCCTGGAGAATGCAGATCTAGAACATTTCCATCAGCACAGAAAGTTTGTGATCGCATGGCGTTGCTATAGGAACCCAAATGCAGGGACCGTTACTCGAGAGCTGAGAAATTAGGAAGGCTTTTCCAGGGAGGTGGACCTCGAGTTGGGCCAAGGACCTAAAACTCAAAAGAGGCGGTCGAGGAGCATTGGAGGCAGCAGCAACTCCCCGGAGAAACAGGGAAATTGTGCCCTTCCATGCGTTGACAGCTCTAGCAGGGACCTGGCGCTTGAGGGGATGCTGAACGGGCGAATGAATGAATGAATGAATGTAATGATCAAGGCAAATAGAGGCTAAATGGACACATCAGTTTGGATCATGGTGTGTGTGTGCGTGTGTGTGTGTGCGTGCACGCAGTGTATTTTTGTCTTGTGTTTGTGTGTACATGTGTATTTGTGTATCCATGTGTACACGTGTATACGTGTGTACATGTGTGTGACTACACATACGTAAATACACACATGTACATGTTTCAGGGGTGGGGGCAGGACAGGGAGGGGGAATGGGCCAGAAGCAGAGGTTGCCCCATGAAAGTTCTTGAATCTCTGAATTCCAGGGTGAGTTTGAACTTAGCTCTCTCGGCAGTTGGGAGCCACGGAGGGTGTGTGAGCTGGGAAATGGCAGGATGTCCCTGGCGGAGGGCACGGGATGGGCCAGAGGCGGAGCGAGGCCTGGGCGTGCTCTGACAGCACTGAGCGTTTGAGGAAGACGGCTGCTCCGGTTCTGGGGCTGGGGGTGTGTTCAGAAGGAAGTCACAGGAACGGATGGAGTTTCGCTCCCTTCTTCCTGGCAGCAGCAGAGCTCCTGGAGTGGTGTGCCCTGGTCGGCAGGGCGGGCGGCGTGGGGCGGCTTGAGCAATCTTCAGCCCCGGAGGGCGAAGCGCTGCTAACGAACCTCCTCCCCTTCCAAAGAACTAGCAGTGCTGGGAACTGGGGTGTGTCTGAAACATTTCTAGACAAATCTGAAAACAACTGTAACCCCAACTGAGGAACCTGGGCTGGAATTATGTGTTTAGTCTTCGTTCATCCCTGTCTTTGGGGACCAGACCACGGGGCACGGGCCCCTTGCCCACCCACCCCGCCAGGGCGAAGCCAGAAGAGCGGTGTCAGGAGATGGTTCCACAGAGGGGGATTTGCTCTCTGAGGTTGGAATCAAGGAGGACTTCGTGAAGGAGGTGGCATTTCCCCCAGCCTTGCACACTGGCTGGGACATGGACAGAGGGCCACAGAGAGGCACTGCCCAGTCACTGAAGGAATACGCAGGACAAGGTTCAGGGCAGAGAGTGGCCCAGAGGTTCCTGCACCCCCTCCCCCCCAGCACTGGGAGGCAGCTTGAACCGCAAGCCGGGGAGAGCAGGGGGACAGTTTTTAGGAGAGAAAGTGCCGCGTCTGGGTGGGGTGATGTGTGAAGTGGCAGAGAGCCTGGAGGCAGGCAGACCAGCCAGAGAAGTAACGGCAGCTCCGGGACCAGCCGGCCGTTCTCCATCAAGAATCACTCCTTTATTTGACCCACACCCTGAGCACTTTGTCCCTTGCCGGCTACCGTTACAGGGCAGCTGTCCCCGGGAAGAGGGTGGGCGAGCTCCAGGGAGGGGAGCTGTCCCCAAGCTGATTTTCTACCTCAGCAGCTTATCAGTGTGATAAGTGCAGAGAGACTTACCCTGAGGAGAGCTGAGGACAGGACAGGTGAGTATCCAGGGAGAGGAGGGGGGTTAGGTGGGGTGCAGAAGGCCGTTCCTGCCCCGGTGGAAGGCGTGATGGGGCCCCGCGCTCTGTTTGCTGGGCCCTCCCCAAGCAGTTCCTATAATTCTGTTTACTTCTCATGACATCTTAGTGCTATTGTCTCTGGTTCTCTCGATTAGCTCAGAGAGGTCAAGTACCTTGTCCCGGCTACAGAGTCAGCAATGCCAGAGTGTTTTCTCCACTGTTCCCACATTGCCTGCAGGGAAAGTAGGGGATAGCTAGGAAGGAGGGGGCCCTAGAGTGCACGATTCAAGGATGGGCTTTCTCTATATGACTGGGAGTTTCTAGGTGGCCCCATATCACAGCAGGCAGCTGAAAAGCCGCTGGTCCTAACACCCCCTACTGGTTTTCACACCCTATGTACAAGGTGTGAATTACTCCCTCTGCTCCCCACCAGGAAGGGGGAAACTCAGCTGTGGAGTAGGGGTGGAGAATGTTCCCTGATAGGATTCCAGCATCCTGGGCCACAGTCAGTCTAACCCTGTTGGCCATGTATATGGCAGGGGAAAGATAAGGAGCGGCCAAGACTTAGAATTGGAGGCAAGATCCGAGGAGGAAGGGGGAAGGCAGATCAGCTGTTGGAGGTTGGATGGGTAGGGTCCACTTTCTCCTTTGGGGCTACAGGGACCACCAGTGACAATGGGCATCAGACGGTTCTGGTGCTGGGGAACCAACAGCATTGGCGGGAGGCTCCAGCATGAGGCCAAGGGAGTATCCGTGCGGGCGAAGCATGGGTGGGGAAGGGAGCAGCAGCCCACAAGATTGGAAGGTTCGGGCAGCTAGACAGGCAGGGGGGCATCCAGGGCTAGAAGACCCCAGCAGCAGGTGTCTGGATTCTGGAAGGGGACCGGCACGGATGAGAAGGGAGCAGGGGGTGGAGCTGGGTACTGCAGACGTCCCAGCACCGAGGCCTGGCTCGGGGGTCTCACTGCAGGAATGAAGGAGGAGAATTGGGCCAAGGCTCGGATCGAATGTAAGATCACACAGACAGTCCTAGAGGCCGGTGCAGAGCCCCGCAGATCAGCTGGTCCCAGGAGGCTGGGCCTGTGCCATGACTCCAGTGGGGACAGAAGGGCCAGCAGAGCCCAGGAAGGGGTAGACCCTTTAGCAAGCCTATGTACCCTAAGGTAACACACCCTTAAGGGAACTTCCTTAGGAAGTCTAGGTTCAGAAAAGGACCCAGGGAGCCCCCGGGACTCATGAGTATAATTCCAGAAGCTAAAATCCAGAATCTCCATGACTTTTATGTGTCCTACTGGAGACACTGGCTGGCTAGTTTCTCTTTTTCATTTAAAAAATCCATTCCTCTTCTGCACCCATCTTGAGTCATTCTTACCTAAGAGGAGTCTGAGGATCAGTGTTTATTGAGTATACGCCGTCTGCATGCGGCAGTGGTTTGAGCACTTTATTGCACTGATGAGGAGAATGAGGCACAGAGGGGTGAAGAAATTTCCCAAAGGTCTGGTGGCCCAGAGAGAGTGAGGACAGAGTCCAGGCTATGGACATCCCCCCCACCCCAGCCAATGCTCCTTTCCCCTGTGGGCGCCCCCCCCATCTGGACTTGCCATGGTAACCAAGCCTCCTCCAGCGTGGGAAGCAGAGGCTGCGTAGCAGTTACCTAGCAACTCCCCATAACCAGGTCAGAGCAGGGAGAGGGAGGTGCCATGTGCTGCCCACCCGGGGGAACTCAGTCCTGTTGAAATGGGATTGCCCACGTCAGCACGTGGCCACAAATGACCCTGGGTAGAGCCGTACCTGGAAGCACCCATGCGGGGGGAGTCTCACAGCAGGCTCAGGGCTGGGACTATGGCACAGACCTGACTGGCGGGGGTCTCTGTCCCCACAGCAGGTCCAGAGCCTCAATCCGTACAGTTCTGGTTTCTGGGCAGAGCGTGGAAGATGTCCCCACCGACATGCTGTTTTAACATGCATGTGGGAATCCATTGAGGAGGGCTGAGGGAAGAATGTGTGTGCGTGTGTGTCTGTGTGTGTCCATGTAGGCATTTCAGCTCTGAGGGGAAAGCCAGGGAGCTATGCTGCCTCACACTGCTTTCTTGTTCCTTAACTATCTCAAGAATTGTTTCCAGAATGGTCTGGTTCATAAAATTAGTGCATCTTCTTCTAACATTTCTTGTAGACTGGGTCTTCATAGCCATTGCTACTGTCACTCTACCCCATCCATTTCCTCCTTTAGGACTGGGCTCTGCCTGGGTCCCCAGTTTCTCCCTCCTGTAGGGTCCCATCAACTGGTCTAAGCCCATCAGGGTGGTCTCATTCTCTTAGACACGGCTGGTTTAGGAATGGCAGCTGATCTAGTCATGCCAATGGGGTCCGAGGGAATGGCTGCTGTATGACTTCTGGGAAAGGCTTTTGTCGCAAATTTAATTAATTAATTAGTTAATTAATTTGAGAGAGAGAGCATGAGTGGAGTGAGGGGCAGAGGAAGAAGCAGGCTCCCCACTGAGCAGGGAACCCAATGTTGGGCTTAATCGTGGCACTCCAGGATCATGACCTGAGCTGAAGGCAGACAGAGCCACCCAGAAGCCCCTATTTATTTATTTAAAAGATTTTATTTATTTATTTGAGGGGGAGAGAGAGAAAGGTCGCACAAGTGGGGGGTCTCAGGCTCACTCACTTTCCGCTAGTCTAAGTGGGGCACTCAGGAGATGCCTGGACAAGGCTTGGTATTAAAAGTAAAAGACCTAAAGGAGACAAGTGTCTCTCTTCCTGAATAAGTAAAAAATATGCCTCCTTGGTCCTTTGTCTCCTAGGTTGGAAATGGAATTGGACTTGTAGCTGCAGGACCAACTTCTTACAGGTTGAATAGACTCCCTCCTGCCCTCCCTCTCACCCTCCGTTCCCTCATTCATGCATTCATTCATTCATGCATCCGACCTGAGACTCGTTCCTTCTGGCTTGCGAGAGCCAGTCGTGCACACATCTCTTCCCCACTCCCAATTCACTGGTGTCACGCTAGTGGCTTGAAACCAGCCATGGTGGGAGGTTGTTGTTGTTTTAATGGACTTAATTTTTTTTTTTTAGGGGGGGGGAGCCCTTTTAGGTTCACAGCAAAACTGTGCAGAAGATAGAGTTTCCCTATACCCCCAGTTCCCACACATGCACAGCCTCCCCCATTGTCAGCATCCCCCACCCGAGCGGTGCCTTTGTTATACTCGGAGAAGCCAAAGCAACACATCATCCTTATCACCCAAAGCCCATAGTTTACCTCAGGGTTCACTCTTGGTTTGCACACTCTCCGGGTTTTGACAAATGTGGAATGACATGTGGCCACCAGTACAGTATCATGGACAACAGTCTCTGCTCTAAAAATCTGTGTTTCACCTCTTCTTTTCTCCCTCCCACCTTACCCTTGGCAACTGCTGCTCTTTTTACCATCTCAAGAGTTTTGCTGCTTCCAGAATGTCCTAGAGTTAGAATCATACAGTATGTAGACTTTACAGATTGGCTTCTTTCACTTAGTGAGAGGCATTTAAGGTTTCTACATGTCTTTTCATGGCTTGATAGCTCATTTCTTTTTTTTAAAAAAAGATTTTATTTATATGAGAGACAGAGCGAGCAAGTGAGAAAGAGAGAGAGAGAGAGAGAGAGCACAAAAGCAGGGGCAGAGGGAGAGGGAGAAGCAGACTTTCCACTGAGCAGGGAGCCCAATGTGGGGCTTGAGTCCAGGACCCTGGGATCATGACCCGAGCGGAAGACAGATGCTTAACTGACTGAGCCACCCAGGTGCCCTGATAGTGCATTTCTTTTTAGCACTGGAGAATATTCCATTGTTTGGATGGACTGAAGCTTATTTATCCAATCCCCTCCTGGAGGACACTTTGGTTGTTTCCAAGTGTTGGTAATTATGAATGGAACACCCATAACCTGTACACTCATGGATGGGTTTTTGCATGGACATAAGTTTTCAGTTCCTTTGATAAATACTAAGGAGCATGATTGCCGGATCATATGTTAAGACTATGTTTCGTTTATGTAAGAAACTGCCCAACTGTCTTCCAGAGGCTACACCATTTTGCATTCCCACCAGCAGTCAATGAGAGTTCCTGTCGCTCCACACCCTTGTCAACATTTGGTGTTGTCAGTGTTTTGGTCCTTGGATTTTCTAAGAGCTGTGTAATGGTATCTCATTGTTTTTATTTGCATTTCCCTAATGACATGTCATGTCGACCATCTTTTTACGTGCTTACTTTGATCTTCTATTTTCTTCAGTGAGGTGTCTGTTCAGGCCTTTTGCCCATTTTCAGTTGGGTTGTTCATTTTCTTATTGCTGGATTTTAAGAATTGTTTATTTTGGGTAACAGTTCTTTATCAGGTAGGCTTTCTGAAAATATCTTTTCCCCTTCTGTGGTAACTCATTCTGTCCTCTTATTCTTCTGCCGCATGGTAGGAATATCTATACTACAGAATTGGCAAATGTGCCGATCGGGGCTTTCCTTCAGAGGGCAGTTGCTTAACATTCACCAGCGCACCAATGCACGTGTGCATCAACCATTTATAGGGTGAATTGCTCGTGCACGAAAAAATGTTCAGTCCCGCGGGGGAGGCAGGCTCAATGAATCCCCAACAATGCTATCGAGTTCTGAGTATCGGGATGGAAGCAGAACAAGGATGCAACAGGAACATGAAGGAGGGACAGCTACAGCAGCCACGAGGTTGGGATGGCATCCCAGTGGAGAACTTGAGCCCTGAGCTATGTATTTCAAGGGGAGTAGCTGTCTGGATCCCTACTGCCCAATGAGGTAGCCAGCCACCTGCCCCATCTCGCTGTTGAGCGTACTCACACTAGCCACATTAAGCAGTCTGTGACTGCAAGCGGCTGGAGACTGCCACATTGGACAGAGCAGATAGAGAACTTGCCCATCACCATCACAGATGTGCTACTGGACCTCACTGATCTAGACCAAAAAAATGCGGGAAAGGCATTCCAGGCCGAAGGAACCCAATGGAGAGACTCAGAGCTCTGAGACAACATGACTCATTCTGGGGGGAGATGAGCATTGTGGCTGAACAAACAGGCAGCATTCAGATCACACAATGGCATTAGTGCCAAGCCTGGGAGTTTAAACTGTGGCCTGAAAGCTAGTGGGAGCTCCCGGAGGCTTTTGAACAGAAGCCTGATGTCATCAGCTTTGCATGTTAATAAGGTCTCTCTGGCAGTCAGTGGGCTGGACCAGAAGGGCCAGCCCAGAGGCAGGGGTTGAGGGTTGGACTTGAAATGAGGCAACGACTGTGGCACAGCTGCAGAGGGAGTAGAGAGATGTGGATGACCCACTAGCTCATTGCATCTGGCCTCTATGGGGTGTTTCGTAAATAGTTGTTGATTTAATGAATGAATTACAGCACAGCCCAGATTATACAACAGGGTGCATATTCCTCCGGCACCGTGGGCGAGATCTATTGCACAAAGAGGTACGAGAGCATTTCTTTTCAGCGAAAGGAGGAAGGGGCAACAGGGCGAGAGAGACAAACAAGAGAGACGGAGGAGAAGGGGACTTCCTCTGTCCTGTGTGATGGAGCAAGGGCTCCAGTGAGGAGGGAATGAGTTGTGGGGGAACTCCGATCTAGGTAGAGGGTCTCTGGGGCCCAGGGACGGTGGCGACTCCGAACTGCATACAGGCCGTTCTCCACCCCTCCTCTTCCCCAACCCACCAGGCCACATGGACTACAGGGCAGAGTTCGCTTCCTGAAGGATTGGGGTATTTCATCAACATGCTGATGCAACGGACAGCGGATCAACAGCATCCGGGAAGATGCTGTCCACGGAGGATGTTCAGGGAAAATCGAACCTGGCCAGAGTAGAAAGCGTTAGCGGACCTGTGCTTAAACACACAAGAGACACCAGCCTTCCTCCTGTGGACTCTCAAAGTAACTGGAGATCTTGAGGGCACGTGGGTGAAAGCTACTGTAACTTGGGCATCGATGTTAATATCACCTTGTTTGCACCTACGGGTCTATGAGGCCTGGGACCTTTGGGTTATAGAATGCATGATAGGTGACACGAGGCAGGTTTCACTTGCTCATTCATTAAACAAATATTCGTGGAGCCTCTGTGCGCTGAACACAGTGCTACATGCTGTGGCATACAATGGTCCACAAAACAGATGTTCCCTGCTCCCAGGGAGCTTAAAGTCTAATAGGTCGATAGACCAACTTACGCATGTTCAGGAAAAGCACCAGGAACCACCAGATAGTCCAACGGGAAGGATTCTTTTAGATTAGGGTCAGGAAAGATAATTTGAGAAAGTGACATTTAAACTGAGGGCTGAAGATGCATAGGAGTTAGCCAGGTAGAGGGACAAGTTAGCCAGGTATGGAGGCTTTGGGAACCAATCTGGAGGCTGAGAGAAGGCCAGTGGGTGGGAGCATGGCAGCAAGGAGGGGAGAGGCACAGAGGAGGCTGAAGGGGGTGGGCAGGGCCAGACCACCCGCAGCTACATGGGGGCTTGGATTAAAATCCAAGTGTGGTGACTGGCAGGGGAGTGACGTGATCAGGCTGCTGTTGTACAAGGATCACTCTGGCATCTGTGTGGAGAATGGACTGGGGACAAGAGGATATGCTGGGAGAAGCATGTCTGGGCTCGACTGGTCACCAAAGAAGAGATATGGCGGTGAGGCTGTGGTGATGGGGAGACGTGGAGGAACCTGAGAAGTATTTAAAAGAAACGAGACAACATGATTTCCCGTGTCCTTGTTTTGGTACATACAGGCTGAAGTGTTAACTTTTGACAAGGCAAAGAGCAAGTACTTGCCCAGGCCAACCTGTCCTGCCTGTGGCTTGTTTTGCTCTGGGTTACTTGATCTAACGGTGCCCCAGGGACATGGGCCATTCCCTCGCCTCCAAGTAGGACCACACCTGATGCAAGTGCATTTTGTGTTTAAAGATTTCCTGAGAAAGCTTTCACAACTTCTGTAACCTCTGCTTATCTTTAAACTAATCACCATTGGGAAACCCGTGTGTGGACTTTTTCTGAATGCTTGTCGTCCTGAAGTTTCTTGATTCTTGATGGAGATGGAGACCCTGAGGTCGGTCACCTGGGCCGTGAAACGCAGATGATGTCATAACGGCAGTTCTGAATCATGTCTCATTTGTGAGCAATAGAGAAAAGCGCCTGAAGATGCCTAGAAAAAAGATCTCATCTGATTTTTGTGGCTCTCTAGCTCCCTGTCAAGTTCTGTGCCTTTGCTACTCGAAGACTGGTCTGCGGACGAAGGCACGTCACCTCAGAGCTTGTGGACACGCAGGACTGGATCTGAATCTGCATTTTAACACCTTCCCAGGCAATCCACAGGCACTAAATTTTGAGAAGCACCGCCTTCGATCACCCTGAGGCCATCTAAAAGTGGGTGGACAGTGGCAGTTTCCAGAGACTGGAAATTGCAGTGAGCCTTGGCAAGTGGGTAGAAAACGGAACCGGTTCATCAGGAACCGGATTTTCTCTGGAAGTTCCCTGCCCCCGGGTCATGCAGAGCGTTTCAGCTGAAGTCAGACATCTGTGCTGTTTCCCGGACTGGGATTGCGTGGCTTGTGAGGCCGGGAGGACACGCCCCTGGCACTGAAATGCTCAGGTGGAAAGCGACTTCCCATGGGCTCCCCGAGGCAGCACCAGAGGCCCAGCAAAGCCGTTTCCCAACAGCCCCCAAGTAGGGACAGTTGGGTCCTTATCCTCTTAGCCTAGTCCCAAGGGCCCTAGTTCTCCATGGGTGTTTGGGGGTGACTCTTGCTTCCTCCTTGCCACGTGATGCGCGGGGGCAAGGCCATTTTAGCACCAGACTACCCGACCAGACTACCCGACGGCCTGGGCTGGACTTCAACATCCAGTTCCAGGGGTTTCGATAGCTCTGCCCACACTGTCAGGTGGGCCTCCCCAGGCCAGCGCCCCCCACTCCCCCAGACATGACACGCGGCCTGGCAAATCACTGGCACTTGTCGTATCATTGTTTTCTTGAGAAGTGTTTCAAGGCGCGAAATCCAGGCCAGAACCAAATCATTTCCCTCTCTCTCCACTGGGGCCGGTCCTCCCACATCATCAGACAAATGGATGGGGTTTGTGGGCTGTTTAAAGCATATGGTTTGTAAATACTGTAAAATCAAACATCACTTTTGGCTTTTATTTACTGTAACGTGTTCACATTACCCAGCACCAAAATAGCTTTTCGGTCTTCTTTGTCTTGTTTTCTCTGTCCTGGCTCTTCACCCTTCGCCCCAGCCTTCCCCAGTGCTCCCGTCTCTGCTCTAATTCCTCGGTCCCCGCCCGCTCCGTCCCTCCTTCCCCTGCTTGTCCGCCCGCTGGCTCCTACTCCGATGTCTCTTCACCTGCCCCACGTAACATCTTGCCTCCTTTCCCTCCCTTTGTGCCTCTCGAGCTGCTCCTTGATCTTTTTTTTTTTTTTAAGATTTTATTTATTTGACAGACAGAGATCACAAGCAGGCAGAGAGGCAGGCAGAGAGAGAGAGGGGGAAGCAGGCTCCTCGCTGAGCAGAGAGCCCGATGCAGGGCACGATCCCAGGACCCTGGGATCATGACCTGAGCCGAAGGCAGAGGCTTAACCCACTGAGCCGCCCAGGCGCCCCACCCAGCTCCCTGATCTTTTGAAATGTCCCTGCTACCCTTCGCTTCCCCTGCTCCCATGTCTAAAGGCTGCGCGCCAGACAGAACCATAGAATTCCGAGTCAGAGGGACCCAGCCTGTGTTGCACTGACAGTTACTTCTGAGTCAGAAACTCTTTCTTCTCCTGTCACCCTCGGTAATGGCTGCCCGGTCACTCCTTAGAGCAGGAAGGGCTGGGGGAGAAGACAAAGGAACAGGCCCACCTCACTCCCCATGTTCCCTCACCAGCACGGGCACCCCAGCCTTTCATTAAGGTCTCATGAGGCACTGCCCCCCCCTTGTCAGGGCCCTTGGGCAGACGTGTCTGCTCCCGGCCCCACTGAGTTTCCTTCTCCGGTGTCTCCTCCCGAGCCTGCCAGTCTGTGCTTCACACCCACACCCCCAAGGGAATCACAATTCTATGTTGAGGTGGAAAGAGAGATGGCGGCATGGGTGTCCCTTGCCCCACGTGCAGCTGTTGGGGGGGCTGCCAGCGGTGGTTCAGCAGCTGGATGCTGGACGCTTGTGGCAAAGCCGGCTCCCACCCGGGCTCATGCTGGAGCGGGCGGCCCGTCAGCAACGGCAGGTCAACGCCCCCGTGGAGTGGGCTTGTCTCTGTGCCACGGTGCAAAGCATCCTCAAAACATGGGAAAACAAACAGAGACCCAAAGAGCCACCCTTGTTGCCATAAAACAGTGGCTCTCAAATCCCGCTTTCTCAACCCGGGCTTCTCCAAACATTTTACAGAGTCTCAAAGCTGCTTTCTTGGTATCCCGGGAAACAGAGGTGACTCCCAGGTAAGCCACTGGGGATTTGTGAAAATCCCTCCATCTCCCAGTGCTTGGCTCCTCGGGGTCTCTGATTCTCCAGGTCAGCCACAGGGAGGAGGATTAGCCGAGGAATGAGGAACGCAGGCTGGAGGGAGGTGAAGGTCTCCCCTGAGCGCGGAGCGGGAGACCACCCCCCCCCCCAACCCGCACTGCTGCAGTCCAGTCCTGCCTTCACCTTCACAGCCCCTCCTGCTCCCAGCTCAGCCCTGTGGGGCCGCGCCTTTGTTCTCAACCCAGCCGAGCCCACCCTTGTAGAACGGGAGGGAAGCCGCCTTGCGAACCCTGGAGGTGAGCAGGGCTGGGAGGTAAGCGGAAACGGGCCTACCGACCCGCCCTACCCTGCTGTTTCGGGGACAACCCCGGCTGTGGATCTCCGCTCCGCTGCTCTCAGCGAACATTCCCAGGGCCAGGAGGAAGCAGGGCCGCCTGAAGGACTGGAAGAACTGGGAGTTTCCCGTCCCTGCCCCCAACTCGCCAGCTTCCCCCCCGCCCTCCACGCACCACTTGGGGGAGCAGAAAAACAAGTATGAATCTATTTCTTCGCCTGACTTCCTTTCATATCAACTAAGTAACCAACGAAATCGCCAATAAATTACTACTATAAAATGCGCGCACACACAGACAGAGGTGTGTGCGTGTGCGCGGGCCTGTGGACGTATGTGCAGATTGTCCCGGCTTCTCTTCCTTGCCCGTCTCCCGCAGGCAGCTTCCGATGACAGCCTCTGACGGCCCGGGAAGGGCCTCATCGGATCATGGGTGCCACGTAGTTGGCGGGGAAGAGGCCCAGTTTGTTGTGCAGGCGGCCGGTCCACCAGGACGGGTTGGAGCTGTCCAGGACCTCGACCACCTCTCCGCAGCGGAAGCCCAGCTCGTCGTCCTCGAGGGCCTCGAAGTCGTAGAGCGCCCGGGCCCACCGCACTCGCTGTTGGGGGAAGCAAAGAGGGGGTCCCGCTGAGCCGCGGTGGGGGGGTGCTGGCCCTCCGAGCCGCTGTCTCGCAGGAGGGTCCTGCCGGCTCCCGCACCGGGCCGAAGACCTCGGCGAGGGCAGAAAGCAACCCCCACGGCCCAGCCCCGGGCCTGACGTCGGCAGAGCCCACCTGAGCCGCGCTCCGCACTCAGGACTTCCACCGCCAGAGCAGTTAGTCTCCCAGGCCCCAGGAGCATCCTTGACAGCTACTGTCCCCGTGTCTATGCGGGTCTTTTGACTCTCTCCAGGTGACAGAAAGGATGGCAGCGTGCCCAAGCGAACAGTGCCCATGCTAGCGCCGCCCAGGGAGACGCAGCACCAGGAAAACCGCAATAGCTCGCGTCCCCTACAGCCAGAGCCGGAGCCGACACGGGAGGAGAGGGCACGGCCCGGTGGCCGGACAGGATGACACGCCGGCTCGGCTGGGCCCCGGAACTCCTCCTCCTCCCATGAGCGCCCACCGCGTCCACTCGGAGCTCTGAGCAGTTTGCTTCTCTCCGGGAGGACCAGCCGCTTCCCTAAGTGCCCCTCTGGCCGCCCTCATGGAGCCCAGGGAGGGAAAGCCCACGTACCCCAGCCACTTGGAGCTGCACGGGGTCCGTGTGCCTCCGGTGCATGAGGGCGGCGTTCATTTCGCTGCCCACGCCCATGCCACAGTGCCCATCATTTATGTCAAGGCTGCCTCCTCGGCGGTCCTGGAAACACATGTAACAGAGGACCCGTCACCACACCACGTCCCTGTCAGGCCCCCCAGTGCCTTGCTCAGATGCCACAGACACAGTCAGTGCTGGTGACAATAAACCCCAGGTATTGGGGGCAGGGGTGGTGGAGGATGGCCCAGGGACCTTCGATTGTGAAGACAATGCCAGATTTCATTCATTCAAAGAGTATTTATCAGGCGCCAGCCATGTGTCTGGTACTGTCCTAATCAGTGGGGATATGTAGCTAGAAAGAAAAGGTCTTTGTCTTCGGGGATTGTCGGTTGAGAGGGGGGAACCACACACATTTAAGTGATAAGCGAGCTGAGAGAATGTTGAAGTCTGCCAGGGTAATCAGAGAAAGCTTCCTAGAGGAGGTGATACTTGAACTCTAGCTTTAGAGGAGAAGGATCAGCCAGCGAAGGGCACTTTAGGCAGAGGAAAGAGCATATAAAATGCCCCCAGGTCATGAGAGAAAACACAACAGACCATTCTGGTAACTAAAGATAGTGCAGAGTTGCTGGAATGTGTGTTTGCTCGGGGAGTGGGGACAGAGGGGGGTGAGGGTGGTTTAGGGGGAGGCAGCAGCAGATGAGGCTGGGGAAGCAGATGTGGGCAGCCTACAAAGGGCTTTGTGTGCCCTACTAGGGAATTTAGGATCGATGTTATCTGGCTGTGTTGTCCATCTCGGTAAGCGGCCCCAAACCCCATCTGGAACAAAGCAGGGAGTAAAGAAATAAGCAAGCGGGGCTCTATTGTGGGTGTTAATCCGTTTTTCTCGTGGCTCTCCACAGCCAGATGGGTTAGGGGGCACGGAGAGATCTGGAACTGCGCTGACAGGGAAATGAAGCAACGGTTCACTGAATCCTCAGGGTAGGAGCGTGCCTCTGTGTATGTGTGTGTGTGTGTGTGTGTGTGTGTGTGTGTGTGTGTGTTCGGGCAGGGAGCCAATGAATTCACAGGGCCTTCTTTGCCAAGAGCAGTTCCCGTATCATATTATCATATTTCTGCCAGTTGCGAGGTCCCGGGTCTCCGTTATGAACTCTGTGAGTCCTCACGAGGCCGGGCCGGGCCCGAGACACTCCTCCCCACGGTCCCAGGACCACGACAGCTCCCAAGCCTTTGTTCGCTCTGCTTGCATCTGGCGTTGTGGGGGATTTTCACACGCTCCGTGCCCGTGGGGACAGGGTGGCCCGAGCCCCAGGGTGGGGGAGCAGGGCGTCTTCCCTACCTCACGGTGCCCACGTCATTCCTCTGCGGTACCTGGTGGAAGTGGGGGTGCTGCAGATAGCGGTGCTGCTGGGCCGGGGGTGCCGGGGGGTACTGCGAGGGAGGCGGTGCCGGGTGGTCCGACAGCTTCCGGATCATGGAAGGCCGCATTTCTTCTCCCACAGCCCCACTGAGGTGCGGGCCTCCCTGGGGCCTCCGGTCCAGGCTGTTGCCCCGGTGACCCTGGGAGAAGATGATGAAGATGATGGAGATCTGTCCCCCTCTCACATCTCCCGGCCCCCCAGCCCTGCCCCCTGCTTGCTGCCTGCTGTTTCCAGACTTTGCCCATGACCTCTCCCAGAAACAGCTGCCGGCATGCGGGCAGCCTCAAGAGAGTCGATGGTCCGGACCCTCGTGGTTTCAAAAATGGTCTCCAGTTTCTCAGGTTCTCCTGGGTTGGGCACTCGGGCTCTCTGGTTCACTTTTCCACGTGCTACGCATGGAGTCCCTACCCAGCGGGCTTGTTTCCTTCTCTGTAATCAAGCTGAAATATTCTATCTTACTGACACAATGCCACCCCTCCTTATCGCGTGTTGCCACACCGCCGGACACCCTACCCTCCCGATAAGCTCTGCCATTGACTCTGCCTGATTTTTTTGAACTGTCATTTATAGCCTGGTGATAGGGCCCCAAACAGCAGCCCTCTTGCGGCACCATGGAAACCAGGCCCGGAGCTGGGCACGCGCTGGGAAGGAGCACGGCCGTTCTGCTTAATGGCACCACAACCTTGTGACTCAGAGGTACTTTCTTGTTATTTTTATTTCACAAACAATTACACAGGGCCTGGGCTTCGTACATGCCATGCGCTGCTCAAAGTGCTTTACAAATATGAACTCGTTTCATTCAGTTTAATGCATCTTATGCTACCCCTCTTTACACGCACATCCTGGTAAATTAATACCTCTGTTTCTTGGTTTAAATAATTCACAAAGTCTCAGTAAACCTTTGTTTTTCTTTCTGAACTTTGACGTGCCCTTGCTGGGACACCCTTTTCTCCTAGGACTGTCCCTTCTCAGGCTTACAATCAACCAGTTGCCTGAGATGGTTTTCTCTACTTCCCCCAGAGCACCTGTTGCTTTGAAAGCCTCAAAGCCTTTCAAATAACTCGTTCCAGGGATTTCAACTGTTTTAACTATTCCAGAAATGCTTCTTCTTAGAATACCCATTTCTTTCTTACAATGATGTTGTTTCCTTTGGAAGGTATTTTATACATTGTGTGCATGTGCATTTTCTAATTGGGAAGCAAGTTAGCGTTTCCCTGGTGCCTGCTCGTGTCCAGACTCTATGGCAAGTGCTATCACTGTATTATCTCATTTAATCCTTACAACAGCCCAGTGAGGGAGGTATTATATTCTCTCCATTCTCCAGATGAGAAACCTGATACTCAGAAAGGTTTCTTAACTTGGCTAGGTAATAAGGACAGTTAGTGATGAAATTAGGATTCAAAGTTAGGTTCGTTTGAGGGTGCCTGGGTGGCTCAGTTGGTTAAGTGTCTGACTCTTGGTTTCAGCTCAGGTCATGATCTCAGGGTCATGGGTTCCAGCCCTGTGTCAGGCTCCGTGCTCAACTCAAGATTGTCTGCTTGAGGTTCTCTCTCTCCCCCCTCTGTCCTTCTGCCTGCTCTTGAGTGCTCTTTCTCTCTTTCTCTAAAATAAATAAATAAATCTTTAAATAAAAAAGTTAGGTTTGTCTGATGCATTTTCTAGTACAATCTCTATATTCCACACCGTTCCAAGAGCAAGAATTCCAGGTCCAGTTTTTCCCTCCAACACCCCCAGCCTCCCTTTCTGTGACAAAGCTCTACCTGCCGCCTTAGTCCCAGACTCTAGGCGGCCCTCCAACCTCCCCGTGGGTGGGCCCCTGGCCTTCATCTTTGGGCAACTCCTAGGCTAGGCTGGAGTTAACAGTTAACTGTGATGGAGTACTATCTATGCTAATAAAACAAAGCACCCACGATTAAGAGCTAATGTTTGTGACGTGCTTGTAGCACTGTTAGGAGCGATGTCAGGGAAGGGGCTACGTGATCTGCTCTAACCTTCACCACCATCTATGAGCTAGGTGTCACCATCATTCCAGTTTTATGGGTCAAGAAACTGAGGATCAGACAACTTTCCCAAATCACACGGCTGGGAAGTGTTATGAGATGGTTTAAATTGAGGTCTGACTTCGGACTTATTCTTTCTTCCAGAATCCTCAGAGGACATGCTCATCAAATGTGTTGTCTTGATGGGTCACGTAGGACTCCTGTTGCCTGAAATCTGTAGACTGGGGATGATCGGGACCTGAGGCGTACCTGATCCTCTCGGGTTCTATCCCTCAGAAAGATCTGCTTCTGTTTGGAGATGGAAGTCGTCCTGTAGTAGTCCACCAGCTTATTTAGAGATGGAAACTTCTCTGTCCATAGGAAGTAATTACCTTTGTTGTCTCTCATGACCTTGAAGTGCTGAACGTCATCTTCATGCCTAGAGATCAGGGTGAATCCAAATTGTATATTACATGGTGACAATGTCCCCACGCCCAGGGCTGACTGCATTCAGGGTTGCTGGAGTTCTGCTGGGGCAGGAAAGGGGATGTGGAGTGCCTGCCCATCACAGGGCAGGGGTGCTGGCTCAGTCAAACTCTCGGGGGAAGATGTGTGCAAGGGACTGCTCAGGACACAGGCAGCATTAGAAGGGATTTCTACATCAGCAGAAGATAATCTGTCTTCTGACACTGGAGCCAACCTTTTACAAGAAAAAAAATGTCCGAGCACTTCAACAATGACCAGGTCAAGGACTTTTCACAATGTTTGTTTGAAACGTGGCAATGCCTGCGTCCTGTACGATGCCAAGGACTCCACCAAGGCTTGGAGGGGAGAGGTTTTTCACCCCTGTTATCTTTCCATTATCAGAAATACTTTGAACCAGTTCTTTTAAGCTCATAAACTAGCTCTGGACAGTAAGAGACTATCTTGAGAAATTTGTCGCACTGGGTTCTCTACTTAACGGAGATCTCTTGGTCTTGGTTTATGTTTTGCATAAATAAAGTTACAAAGTATTTTGAACCTTTGGGGAGAAAAGTGTTATACAGCCATGCAGTGTTTGGATTGAAAAGGACCTCTGAAAAAAAAAAAGAAAAGAAAAGAAAAGAAAAGGACCTCTGATGGGGCGCCTAGGTGGCTCAGTGGGTTAAGCCTCTGCCTTCAGCTCAGGTCATGATCCCAGGGTCCTGGGATCGAGCCCCTCATCGGGCTCTCTGCTCAGCAGGGAGTCGGCTTCCTCCTCTCTCTCTGCCGGCCTCTCTGTCTACTTGTGATCTCTGTCTGTCAAATAAATTTTTAAAAAAAGAAAAAGAAAAAGAAAAGGACCTCTGAGGTTGTTTAGCCCTGTCTCCATGTTACCCATGAGGATGCTGAGGCTCCGATTGGTGGAGGGGCTTGGCCAAGGTCACTGTGAGTGATTGGCAGAGCTGAGGCGAGAACCCTGGCTCTCTGATTCCAGTCCAGTGAATCGAGCCTGTCATACCACGTACACGTGCCAAGTTCTTTTCGATCGGCACCTTTTGGCCCAGCTGGAATCATAGTGATGGGAAATATTTCTATCAGGGATGGAGAAATTGGATGTTACTCATCTGGAAAGGGAGAGCTTGGCCTTTACTAATAGCTCCAGTCTTTCCCCATCACCAAGGCATTCTCTTTTCAATGTCAAGTTTATTCGTCAAACAGACGTACATTTCTATCTAAAAATAAACCAATGATACCAATTGCCTGGACCAACAGAAAGGTCAAGAATTTAAGGAGAGTTGGAGAGTGAAGATACTCCTGAAGATTAGTGCAGGTTTCTTAAGGATGGACTCAGTGGTTCGTGTTCAGAGGGGACAGGAATTTTGATTGATCTTCAGTCTCATCTTATGGGCTAGGCTCTGCTCATGGCCAGGTGAACCCATACAGGGACCTCTGCTTGACTGCTCTGGGCCAGGAACCGACACTCTGCAATCACTGTGTGGTCTTCTCCTTGGTGTTGGCCACTAACAGATGCTTCCTTCGCTCTAACAACACATGGCTTAATTCATAGTCATTACTCCTCACATCTGTGTGTGGAGGAGGAAATATTCTTGTGATATAATTATTCATCCACCACCTCTTAGTCAAAGAACTCAGAGTGAGAATCATTAACCACCTCCCCTCTCATGAGCTGAGAGGATGGATGTCAGGCTTGCAGCCAACCCTCTGGACCCATGGAGAGAGAGAGTGGCTGCACCATTGTCTCAAGTTCTAAGAGGGGCAGAGAAAAGGATATAACTCAGGGCTCTAGCCTCTAAAATCTAGTGTTTCAGACCCTGAACAAATGCTAAGTGATAGAACTACAATTAGCTCTTAATTATCTTTGCATGACAGAAGGCAGATGTATAAATAAATAAAAATGATTTGCTTTGGAATATATTAAGCTACATTTCTGCACAAGATGTAGTAACAATTATGGTAATAATCACAAGAAGCTGCAAGCTTCTGTAAGAGACTGTGGCAGAAGTCAAGGCTGATCGTTTTGGAGAATGCACCTTACTGGAGGAAATAGAACCCACGATTCCTAGGTGAGAAGCCACAGTGCACTTCACGCAAACCAGAGGCACCAAGAGATGCCCTTCAACATAACCACTTACCTGGTCCAATCTGTAATCAGAGCCCTTAAGAGAGGTTTGACTGTAAGATTTATTAATAGAGCAAAACTGCATTAAGACCTAACAAATTTAGAATTTGTGACACATCAATATTGGCCTGAGCTAAAATTTCCTGTCGCCTAAGCTGTGAAGAAAGAAAAAAGTTTTAGTTAAGGAAAATTAAGATTTTAAGCAACATTGCAAGGGCAATGCTAACGAGAACAAGCTATTTTTGAGCACTCTGGAGGCGCACGTGCATACAAATTGTTGACCCCTTATTCCTAAGTCCTCCCTACCTATTCCTTAAAATAGCTGTTTAAAATAGTGAAGTGGCCTCCGTTCATTACCCGAGATTGGATTTACGCACCTAAACCACTGAAGCTATATGTCTTTCAATGTGCACTGAATGATCCAGACCAATGTTTCCTGTCAATGAACTTGACAGGAGGTTCCACTGTACAGGTGGTCACGTCTCCTCCTGTACAGATATCAGCATTAACTTGTGCACTTTCACATGTGGTCACCATGCCTGATGGGTGACTTGTGATCCCAGACATGCTGACCACACGCAGTGCGCTCAGACCTGGGGTTTCTGAGCGTGGGGCTGTGTCATGTTTATGCCTGGACTGACTCATTTCCTCCCGGGTGCTGCATGTTAGTGAGATTTTGCTGCTCCGGTCCCTCGGCCCAGCCCTCCTCGGCTCGGATGTGTCGCTGTCAGCGTGCTGCATTACAGTGTGCTGAGCTGGCCCTTCTTTTATGCAACCGCCTACAACAATGACTTGGGATTTTAATTTTCCTCTGTGCCTTCTTCAGATACATATCAGTAGTAGAAGAAAGGGTTTAGATTTAAACCCCAAGAGAGATGTGGACAGCTGGGAATTCTCCCTTCTCCTGCCCCACGTCCCTGCACAGATACTCCCTGAACACCTGCTGGGTACAAGGCACTGGTAAAGGCACAAAGGTGAAATAGATTAGGATCCTGTCCTTCCAGAAGCACTTCGGCTAGAGGAGGAGGCAGAGGAACATATATGTAATCTGGCCACAAACCAGCTTACTGAGGAGTTACATACATGTGTCATGGGAAGGAGATGAATGGCATCCCAGTTGATACGATGCCTGGACCCCTTGGCCACCATGCCCCTGAGCGACAGGTCACGTTCAAGAGGTCACCTCATGGCCTTAGCAGTCTGGGTTGGGAATGGCCAGTACCTGACGGAGATGGAGAAGTCCCCTGGGGAGCTCTGGCTGGCCCGGATGATGAAGAAACCAATCTCCTTGCCCATAAGTAGGTTCTCTGCCTGGTGTCGTGAGAGACCTTCATGAAACCATCTATGGGATGAGACAAAATCAGAGAATCTTGGTGAGATGCTGGGGTGGTTGGAAGGGGAAGGGGAGAAGCGGTGACCCAAGTGGACGGAGGCTGGGGACTCTGGTCAGTAGAGTGCAGACAGAAACAGAGGAGGGGCCGGGGCCTCCGAAACCAAACATGTGCGCTAGGCAGTTTCCAGGCAAAGCAAGTGAGTGTTCCCCTGACGCGTTCCCCTTTGTTCCTTTCCTCTAGGAGAAGCCTCTCTCGAGCTCTCGGAAAACCTGAATCATGGAAATGTGCCACTGCACCAAAATGGGACAGCGTGGGAGTGACTCACTGCGGGAAGCAGCCTCCTGCTGGCAGCCCTGTGAGGGATGTCACTAGGAAAGAACTGCAGGGACAGATGACGTGCCAGGAGGACAGGAACCCTTCGGGCGCTGGGGGGCCGGAGCCGAGAAGCCTTGGGCTCACGCCCAGGCTGAGAGCTCAGTGGGCCCCCTCGGAGCCCAGGGACCCTGGGGATCTGGGTGGTGTGGATGGAGCCAGGCTAGCAGCCGCCAGAGAGCAGCGTCTACGCAGTCAGCTCCTGGGCCCTCCCCCAAATCCAGGAAGATCATCTTTACTGTGGAAAAGAAGGAATGGAGGAGAAACTCCTTTTTCCAGGGACAGTTGGGGTGGCAGCCGCTGACAGCGCTGTGGCAGGCAGCAGAGCCTGCGTGCAAACAGAGGCTACAGCCTTAGCGCAGGGAACCAGAAACCTCTCAGCCACATAGCAAAAATGAGTGTTTGCCATCACTCAGCAGCGCTGCCTGGGACAGGGTCCCTTCCTCCAAGGCGGCTGCTGCTCGAGGGCTGCCTAGTCTGGGGGAAGGCTAGTCTGTCTGTCCCTTTAGGGTGAACGTCTGACACACTTCAGAGTCCTTTGTAAGCGGTCCGCGCGCTCTCTAGAATTTGGGAACCTGACCTCCAGACAGGAGTGGCAGGAGGGATGTCCTTATTCCAGACCGGACTCTGCAGCGGAAGTGTGGTTGGGCCGTGAGGGGCCCGAAGTAGAGGGTTTCTGGCCGCCAGCTGCCTGGAGAGCTTTCCAGAGCGTCTGCCATACTTGGCCACGGGGCTGAACAAGCGACCACCATAGCTTGCCGTGTGCAGGGAGCGTCACGGGGCCGGGCAAGGAGCGGGGTCTGCTCCGCGGCAGCCATGCTTCGAAGGAAAGATTTTGGACGAGGCAGCGGGTGGTTAGGGGATTGTCCGGAAAATACACGTTTGTCCCCGACGTGGAGTTTGATATGTGACTTTAAAACTGGCGAAAATGTCCACACACTACTTTTTAAATGCCCAGGCAGGGGTATATTTTTCACCCATCATTCCAAAGCTACTCACCCGTTCATTCAACCGTTTTTACCAAATACCTAACACCTCCTATGCGCTGGCCTTTTGCTGGGAGTGGGGGATGCCGCGGTGAGCAGAGCAGAGAGGAAGGCCTGCCCTTGCGGAGCTTCCGTCCTATCCTGCAGACACCAGAACCCGGCAGCGGGCCCCACAGTCCACTGAGACCGCGATAAAAAGACTTCAGGGGGTGGGGAGGAGTTAGCGATGAGAGGACAGACGAGTCTCCGGAAGGGCAACTGGTCGCTGCAAGGGGACTTGGGATCAAGAATGTTTGTTTTTTGGTTTTTTGGGGAAGATGGGAGAAATTGCATCTTTGCTGATGGGAATGACCCAGGAGAGAGAGAGAGAGAGAGAGAACCGATGTGTGAGAGAGGGAGGAGGAGTTTCTGCTAGAAGCAGACAATTCTTTCCAAACAGCTGCAGGGAAGGCATCCTTGTCTGAGCAGTTGCAGGAGGTGGGCGGATGCAGTGAGTCAGCGGGGGGTTGGGGTAGAGGGGCTTTTCTGGTGGCTTCCTCTGTCCCAGTGATCCTGGAAGCAAGAGCCCCGAGCCGCGAGGGCTGTGGGGGAGGGGCTGGAGGTCTGAGGAGCAAGAGGGTGGCAGGTGGTCTTCTAGAAGGGCCTCTGGGTGGCTTAGTTGGTTAAGCATCTGCCTTCCCCTCAGGTCATGATCTCAGGGTCCTGGGATCGAGTCCCGCACTGGGCTCCCTTGCTGGGCGGGGTGTTCCTCTTCTCCCTCCCCCTGCTCATGCTTCTCTCTGTCTCTCTCTCTCAAATAAATAAAATCTTTAACAAAAGTAGAACATCACAGGGCAGCCTCCAGGGTTGAGGTCGGTGGTCGTTCTGTTGGTTCGGTGGCCGGCCCTGGTTCACGGTGAGCGACGCTCCTGCCCCTGACCAGTCACCAAGACCACTCTGGGTTTCTGACAGACCCGCGCTCTCTTGAGCCAGACAGTGACTCTCGGAGATTGGATTTCTATTTAACTGTTGTGGTCAATTCTTGAGACAAACGAGACCCAACCTCTGTTTTCCTTTTTCCTCTGGATGAAAGGAATTTCCTCTCCCCGCCAATGGTTCTCAGGGATCTGAGCATGGTTTAGGGAAGGCAGGGAGCTATCTGGGATCCCTGGGGAGGACGAAGACTTTAGGAGGTAATGGGAACGTGCCCACAGGGAGCAGCTCTGGACGTGGGGTGGCCAACAGCGCCCCTGATGGAACTCCTGGAAACCCTGTGATTGCAATTATAGATGAGTTTGGCTTATAAAACCTAAAATAGGTGATCCGTGCGCATGGTGTAAGTTTCAAAAGGGAATGCGGCGAAATGCAAATCTCCCTCCCACCGTGGCCTTCGGAGGCGTGGTTCCCTCTCCAGAGGCAACCAGTTTTGACAGTATCTTGGGTATGCATAGATAATTTTAGTGACTGCTGAAAAAGTAAGGGGAGTGTGTGTGGGTAGGCCCCTGTCAGCGGGCTGGAAATACTTACTCAGGAAACTGGATGTCTATAAAATTCTTGGGCACATATCCTTCTTGGCTCCCAAGCTCCGCCTTGAACCACTCCTCTTGGTTACTTAAGATCTACATGGAAGAGAAGGAAGGACAGAGACTGTAGGGAGGACACAAAAAGCAAAAAAAAAAAAAGGTGGGGGGGGTCTGCAGGGTAAAAAACACCCTTTCGGATTTAGAGGGGAAAAAGGCCAAGAGAACCACCCAGGCGCTCCAGTGGGGGGGGTGGGGGGGGCAACAGGTTTCTCTCTGGAATTTGGCTCCTTTGACCCCGAGCATTTCTGCCCATGGGTTCCACCCACACTTGGAACCCCACCATGGTGTGGCCTCCCCGACTCAGCACTTGGGGGATTCTCTGCATATTCTGGAAATTCATGGGTCCCAGATCTCAGCCCCCGATGCTCCTCATTTGAGTCAATGCTGGGAAGGCAGGAGTGGCCACCCCATGATTTCTTCTTCTCTGCCAGGTAACCAAGGACCTTTTTAAAAAAATGTAATTTGTTCCTATTTCTTTAAACAAGCCAATTAAAACTTAAAACATCCAGTGGGGCCAGCTTTGAAAACAGTAACTTTTTGTGTTCACACTCCATGTGTTTCACAAACAATTTGGACGTAACTCAAGATACTTGGGATGCCTTTTCTAAACTCGCTCTTAGTGCCAGATCCCGAGCAAAGCCAGAAGTTCTGTCTCATGGTTATATGGTCCTTCGTTGACTGTGACCCCAAATGTTATCGCTTCCCTTGATTACTCATATGAGTCACCAGATTCGGCTCCATGTGGCTTCTGGTTATTTCAGAAAATGTTTCACTATTAAAAGACAAATGTTTGCCCCCATCCCCCACTGAGAATGTTTCTAAAGTCTGTGGCATGGACTTAAACAAGAACGGAGATGGCGGAGCCAAGCGATGACAAGAAGCTTGACCATGTCATTGAGCCCCAGGGAGCCACGCGGGAGCCCTCCTACTTCTGGACTTTGTGTGAGAAGTGATCAACCTGCAGCAGGGTTCAACCTGCAGCTGTATTCAAGTTTCTGCTTCTCGCAGCTGGCAATGCCTTAATTGGATGGAAGTGCTATGCTGAAGGGGAAAGCAGAAGGTGGGTAGGGAAGACTGCCTGGAGGAGAGGCCTGGGGTTGCCCTGGCAACGAAAGGAGTTAACCCAGCCTAAGTCTGCTGGTGCGGGAACTTCTGGGATGGGAGGAAGTGGGGTGCATTCTGGGAACGAAAGGCCTAGGCCTGGCGGGCGTTGAGACTGTGGCCCCTGGGGGCAGAGCAAGGGGAAAGCAGAGGCACAAGGCCATGTGGCCCACGTTGAAAAGTCTGGACTTTTATCTTGAAATGTATGGGGAGCCGCTAAAGGCTTCTGAGCCTTTAGCTCAGAAGGAAAGGGAAAGAACACAGTAAGAATTAGAGCCCAGAAAGAGTTCTAAGCCCGAGCTCGAAGACAGACTGCAGAGGGGAAGTCTAGGAAGGCAGGGTGGCCATGCTGGCGAGAGGCCAAGGGCTCTTTTAAAGGAACCCGGAAGCAAAGTGTGCAGGATGGCATGACTGTTCTCCGAACCAAGGGAGAAGGGGATTCTGGGAGGGCTCCGGATTTCGGCCTTGGGAGGCTGAGTGGGTGGTGATACCTTGGCTAAAATAGAAAGTGCGGGAGGAGGAGCGGGTCTGAAGAAGGGCTCATGGGCGTCAGACTGCACGTGGGTGAATCCAAGTTGCCCCCGGGACCGTCTGAGAAGAAAAGCTCGGTGAGCAGCTGAAGGTGTGTGTCTGGACTCAGCAGAGAAGTTGGGGCTGGCGTTCGGGATTGGAGAGTCATCCTAGAGCAGGTGGAGTTGGAGTCTGGGTCCCACAGGTTTCTCTCTTCCAGGGACAGGAAGGGATGACGAGAGCTCACGAACTGATATTTCTAGGGTCACCCCCGAGGTGGAAGAAAGGGACCAGCACTCTGAGCTTGGAATGAGAAAACCCGGTTTCTAGCTTGGCCCGGTCACCAGCTGCATGACCTTTGACAAGTCAACGAGCCACCTGAAAAATGGGGACAGTAACAACCAACTAACCCCTCACAGAGCTGATGCGAGGATCAGGTGAGGCCTGGTACCTCGAAGTCCTTCCGAAAGGGTACGCTGTTTTTAAAAACACAATTCTGCAAAATGTGGTATTCTTAGCGGGGAGGGCTCCAGCTCTGAAGGACATGGTAGGGTTTATAAGTTCTTTAAAGTATTATATGTGTATGTTTTGAATTTAATCACTTGTTCTGAAGAAATAAAAGTGTGTCCCATATTTGGGTTCTAGAATTGCTGAGGACAGAAAACTTTATAGTTTCTAACATCAAATGTGACTGCTGGTATCACTAAGGACGCGTGGGTATGTGTATGCCGAGGGGGGTAGAGTGGGGTGGGGAGCAGAAAATCTAGGTCAGAAAAAGAACTAGGAAACTTGGCACACAAAGAACATAAGGACATTTCACTCCACGCCTTTGCCGCCCCCCCACCAATACATGGCTTTGGAATTCCTTTCTCCCATCACACAGGAGTGTGATGTTTGGGCTGGGTAGCCAATGTCAAGTACAAGGTGAGCAGGGATAAAAGAGGCCAATTGGAAATTGGCTCATCACGGTAAGAACCAACTTTGCAACTTAGTTCTCCAACCTGAAACCAGCTGTAATTTTAGTAATTGTGGCTCATACCCATCTACCTCCTGTAGCAACTGAAAGATTATCCCACAATGCCGGCCATTTCTCCCACCACCTGGTGCTCCGTCTGCCTGAGATCGTGTTCCCAGAGAGGTGAATTTACAGGCTTTTTGTGGTGTATAGAAGGCAAGATTTTAAAAGAATCTCATTTTCTGCAAAGAAGAGTGTTTGGGGGGAGGTGGTTTCTTCCTGTCGTTGTTGGCCCAGGGCCCCATACTTCCTGATCTTCTCATCTCTCTGCCTATTCGGTTCCCCCTATCTCTTGTCCCCATCATGAAAACCTAAGCAAGGGGTTCAGTCTGAGCACATGAGGTTTTAGACTTCACCTTACTGTGTCTTAATTCTTATAACGTTGCTTACGAGAATAATTTTCTGGGTTACATGGCCTGAGAATAAGTTAGACGTGGGAAGAGGACGAAATGTACAGTTGGGAGAATTTTAAAATTGGATGGAATTATAGCTCTTAGAGGCAGAGCAGAAATCTGAAGTATTGGAGAAGTTAATTGACGTAGGATTAACTCTAAGTGCTTTCAGGTCACTGTTTTAGTAGGAAGAAATGGGGTTGAGTAGGACACGTTACAGAAGCAGGTAGAAATGGACTGGGTCAAGAGACATTTTTTAAAACCGACTGGCCAATTTCAGAGGGAAATGCAAGTCCGGTGCTGCGTGTAGCTGCAGGTCTGGGATGGGTGGGGTGGTGGAGTTGAGGCACGAACACGAAACCTCCAGCTCCTGATGTCAAATGTTTCTCTCACAGGAGAAGCGGGATCAAGTTATCTGGCTGGAGTTCCCCGTCCACCATCTTGTTCACCATCCTGTCATCTAGTGAGCACCTGCTGTTTGCACTTAGGTGCTGGGAATACAGATATGAATAAGCTGAGGCCTTTGTCCTCGGGAAGTCACAGTCTGGAGTGGGTGGGTTGGTGGTGAGCTAGTCAGACATTGTTTGTGCCTTCTAGTGAGAAAGTCTGTTTAGTCTTTTAGCAGGAAAAGCCTAGGAGGAAAGAGATCCCAGGAGTAGATTACTGGGGCAGTCAAGAGCCGCCTTTGGAAGCACTTGCAAGATCTTGGGGCTCGTGACCCATCCTGGAGTGGCGGAGTAGGGTTGCGGTGGTTCGGAGAGACCCACAGGCACAGCACTAGCCACCACGAGGCAGACACGAGGTGGGACTCAGCCAACAGGCCCCTCTCCACTTTCCTTTCCACACTAAGCAGCAAGGGACAAAATTCGAAAAGAAGGAGAGGTCTGCCCTCCTGGTGGACTTCTACACGAGCCTGCAGAAACGCAGTTTAACAATTCAAGCCATCGGCACCGAGCACCTGTTTGGTGCCGGGACTTGTGTGGGGCGCTGCTGTGAAGACACAGAGGTGAACCAGGCATGGCTCTGCTCTCAGGGAGCTCACAGACCAGTGGAGGAATCAACCACTCGTTCATTCATCAAATATTAGGGAGGGTCAACTCTCTGTTGGTTTGGACACGGGCGGAGCCGGCAGTCAGGATCCCACAGGGTAAGGGTTGTGATGAGAGACGGGTGTAGAGGGTGTGCAAGGGCACAGAGGCATGGCTGCTCGTGGATAACGCTCATGGGAGGGGAGATCGTCAGTGCCTTGAATGAGGTGTGCGTGTGCAACTGTGGAAGAGCTGAAGCGGGAGCGATTAATTTTGCTGGAGCCATCGGGAGAGCAGAGGGAGTGAGGCCTCCCAGGCAGGCGTGGTCAAATACGTGTGTGCAGGAAAGAGGCATTCCTGACACAGCACAGTGTGTATATGGCAGTGTGACCTGGGGCATTGCACACACAAAGGTGTGCACGTCCGTGTGTGTGTGTGTGTGTGCGTGGGTGTGCATATGTGTGCACGTTCATGGGCAAGAGCTTGGTGAGGTTAGAGAGGAGGTTGGGACAAGGTGGCTTAAATTTCAGTCAGTTGGTAACGGGGAACCACTGAATGCTTTTGAGTAAGGAAGTGATCTGACCTGATTTGTCTTCCAGAAAGATCTTCCTGAGAGTAGTATGTTGAAGGAGTAAGAGACAGGAGGGGATGAAGTCAGTCCAGGGGCTGTGGCAATGGTCTGATTGGCAGCAGGAATGAGTAATGTTGAAATAACGGCAACCGTTTATGAAACATCCACTTTGAGCTGGGGCCATTACCTCTAATCCCTTCCAGAACCCTGCAAAATAGATATGGTCTCCACTTACAGATAAAGACAGAGAAGCTCAGAGGGGGTGAGAGACTGACCCAAGGACACACACAGCTAGTCAGCTGGGATTCAAACTCAGATTTACCAGCTCTAAACTCCTGCTTTTTACTGCATCAGACCCCTCTCTCGTGAAGAAGGGGATTGCTTAAGAGATCTCAAGAAAGAAAAATAGTCAGGGCAGAGTGCATGTTTAGGAGAGAGGCTGAACCCCATTCGGATCCAGAAGAGGGAGAGTTAACAGTGTCGAATTCCACAGATGCTCCAGTAAGGTCATTACAGTCCACATTAAAGACTCCACTGGTGGGGCCCCTGGGTGGCTCAGTGGGTTAAGCCTCTGCCTTCGGCTCAGGTCATGATCCCAGGGTTCTGGGATCGAGCCCCACATAGAGCTCTCTGCTCCACGGGAAGCCTAGTCTCCCTCTCCCACTCCCCCTGCTTGTGTTCCCTCTCTCGCTGTGTCTCTGTCAAAAAAAAATAAATAAAATCTTAAAAAATATATATTAAAAAAAAAAGAGAGAGATCCCTGGTGGGCTTACAGGGAGTGTTGGGGGTAATAGGCAGATTCCAGAAAGTTCCAGTGGAGTAAACGGGAAGTGAGGAAGTGGAGGCACCAGCACAGAGAACTTCTCCCAGTGTTACTAGCGAAGGAGAGGAACGGAATCAGGAGGTCGATTGAGAAGCAGGTTGAGAAAAAGTTATTTTTTTTTTTTTTCTTTTCCTTTTCTGAGGAATAGGAAACCCTTGAGCCAGATATTAGGTTCTGTTTGCAATGGGAGATGAGGCCCCCTGGCCCCTAGAGTGAGGACACTCTATAGTGGTTGATAATCACATGGTCACATAGAGAAGGGAGCTGCTCACCAGGAGGCAGACCCCTCTGTGACCTTGGTAAGATCCCAGAGAAGTGAAGGTCACCTTTTCTTGGGTCAGTGGCCCAGGTAACACTTTGACCTTGAGAAGCTCCAGCACTGACGGCACCCTCTCCACAATTACATTACTAGATCTTTGCAAGGTGACCACAGTTAGAAGGCTGAGTCCCGGGGGTGTTCAAGTTCCAAACCAGGTCCTCCTACCTGGTCTGTGCTCCAGGGACACTTTCTGAGTCACCCTGTCCCGTTCTGCCTACAGCAAGCGTACTTCTTCATGGAGAGTCTGGCCTCTGAGCTGCCGTGTGGTCTGAGAAGGCCCAAGTCTGCTGCTGAGGACCAGGGAACGGGATTTCTGGGGCAAGGTGGGGGGGGGGGGAGCACGAACATCACAGACACCTCAGAGGGCCTGTGTAAGGGCTTGTGTTTTGCTCCAAACAGGGCCTAAGATGTAGGACTTGAGCCTGTAAGTACGGTGCATGGAATGTGGAAGTCCAAGACCTCTTCAGCCCTCCAAGCAGCCACTACAGCTCAAGTGTGGGTGTTAGGCAAGTTCTAGGGCGTCCTTGACGGGGCCGGTGTGCGTGGCCTCCGCTGGCCCACGTCCTCTCCAGCTGTCTCTCCTAGGCTGTCTCCCTGCACCTTCCTGTTAAGTTCCTCACAAAGCTCACTGAAGGCCCACCTCCATGCCCACCACTGAGCTCGAGGTCAAAGTCCAACTCAGGCTCCCTGCATTCCCTGACCACCGAGTTCCTGCCACCCTGTCTCCGCAAGGTGGGGCCACTCGTTCCCCTCACCTGTGCTCCCCGAGCCCCTAGACAAGAATATCTGTCAGAGCTCTTCGATGGCTTTCTTCCCCTCTCCAGACCACAAGCATCTCAAGACAAGGCTGGTGACTTCGGTCCGCCGCCCCGCCTGCTAACGGGAGCCCGGGGTGGGGTGGGGAGCTCAGAAGGAGTCCTTTGATGGAAGCGAACTTCTCTTTTTGAAAGGAACTATGTGTAGCGCTGAAGAAACGAAGGCATGGGTTGTTAGTGAACTTGGGGGCCAGATCATAGCAACCTAAATGCCCCAGGGGGCCCCCACCGCACCCACCTTCAGAACGTCTCCAGTGTGAAAGCTCAGTTCGTCCTCGCCCGAGGCGGTGAAGTCAAACTTGGCGATGGCTTCCATGTCCCCACAGGAAGCTGGAAGACAAGTAACGTTCGCATTATGCCCTCTGGCCGGAGAAGAGAGCAGAGCAGCGGGCCCGCGTGGCCGGCTGAGCGGGTGGCAGGCGCCTGGCCCAAGGCCTCCAGGCCCAAGAGGGGAGGCCCAGGCCCACGGGGGGGGGGGGCTCTCCGATCCGGAGAATTGCCGCGGGAGGGGAGCCTGTAGGACGCGCTTCCCTTTCCTCCCTGAAGCCCCACGCGCCAGGAACAGGGAACGGAGGCCGGCGATGCCTTTCCCCTTCCTTTCATGTCCCTTTGCCTGCCCGGCCTGTCACCCTTTCTGCGGGCATCGCTGCTTCCGGTTGATAAGGCTGGAAGACTCGCCATCACCTCTAACTTGAGGCTCGAGGGGCTGGAAAGACTGTTCTGTAAACATCGCCCTGAGGCTGTCCCTCTGCGGCTATATTTAACCAGGCAGTGTTAATTAGACAGATGCCATTTTCTCTTTTACATCTGAATCATTTAAGAGAATTAGGCAGCATCGGCCAGTGGGGAACGCAGCGTCCTTCCACGTGGCTTGAGAGTGGAAAGCGCGTTCTGGTTCTGGAAGCCGGGGACTCGTTTAGTCAGCCTCCTTATTTCATCATTAGAGTCTATGCCAAGTACAATTTGAAAAATTTCATTCTGATACTTCTGCATCAAGTTAAAATATTATCCCCTCCCACCCCCGCCAGGAATACACGAGGCCTATGTAAAATAAAAAAGTTAGCCTACAAATGAAATAGAGTTGGGGTTCTTTTTGCTTCAGTTTTTTTGGGTTTTTTGAGGAGACACTGAAGCATGCCTGTAAGAAAGAGTCCTGCTTTTGTTGGTGACAAGCTGTATGATTTTGTGCAATAACTAAACGTCTTGGAGTCTTAGTTTTCTCATCTGTAAAGTGGGGATCATAATATTCAACTAATAATAGGGGTGCCTGGGAGGCTCAGTCAGTTGAGCCTCGAACTCCTGATTTTCCTCAGATCATGATCTCAGGATCGTGAGATCAAGGCCCATGTCAGGCTCAGCACTGGGCATGGAGTCTCCCTCTCCCTCTGCCCCACCGCTGTGCACACGCTTGTGCACACGCTCTCTCTCTCTCTAAACAGATAAAAAAATAATCCTTAAAAAAATAATTGTATGGAATGAATTTATCCTCAGCAAGGGTAGCCTGGCCAAAAGCAGCCCGAGTTTTCTACTGATTTCTCCCATCTTTTACGAACTTTCATCTCTTGAGATTTGGTGCTTATTCTCCACGACCCGCCAATCCTCTGGTTCTCTGCTAAGACAGTTTGCTGTTAGGACAGTCTTGGAAGCTGTTGTTTGGCATTTATGTTTATCAGAATTTGGCTAAGTCTGAAACCCTTTTGGTTAGTCACCTCACACCCAATGGCTTTCGGTAACGAGTAAACCAGGACCACAAACATATTTTCAGTGGGAATTTCCACCCAAGGGACGAGATTTGGGTAAATGAAGAAGGTGGCTGCCGGTGGGAGGGTGCAACACGCAGAGATGGGGGGATTAAAGCCAACTGCCCCCATGGTCACAGCAAGGGCCTCGGTTCTCTGATTTTCCACCTTTGCTTAGTCATCCAAAGGCAATTTATAGAGATGACGATTACCCATCCTGAAGGTAGATTTTTTTTTTAAAGATTTAATTTATTTGACAGAGAGAGATCACAAGTAGGCAGAGAGGCAGGCAGAGAGAGAGAGGAGGGAAGCAGGCTCCCCGCTGAGCAGAGAGCCCGATGCGAGGCTCGATCCCAGGACCCTGGGATCACGACCCGAGCCGAAAGAAGAGGCTTTAACCCACTGAGCCACCCAGGCGCCCCTGAAGGTAGATATTAAGCAAAAAATATTTCAGGAGCCAAAGTAAAATGTCAGAGTTAATTGAGCTTTATCACCATCCAAAATTTGTTTCCAAACAAAAATACATATATACTTTTTGTACCCTTTCTTCAGGATCTGTCCATCTAAGGCAAATTAAAACAGTGACCTTGGATGGCCCACTCGACAGGAAGGAGTATTCTGCCCTCCTTGGTGAGTGCTAAATGCTTTTGCTGATTTGCTTCACCTCGTGGCTTTAACATGAAAAGCCTCCCCTAATTAAGGCCCTTGCCTTGGGTTTATGGGAAGACGTGGTGTCTGCAGGTCACCGTCATGGTATCCACAGCAGATACTGGTCACCTCAGGAGAGCAAGTGTCAGGTGAATGGTCCTGAAATCCAAGATCCCATTTCTATGCAAATTTACCTTAATAAGCAGGATGGAGACAAGGGAGGGCAAATGCTAAACGTATTAGAAAATCACATAAATTAGGGTTGAAAAAATATCCCAGGCATGCTCTAGATGTGACCTTGAGCTTGGGAAGATCTTTTGTACGTTACATGTAGCTTGGATGCAGCCCGGGTGCTTGGTACAGGCTGGTCGGGTGTTACCTCGGTGAGGAGGCAGAGGCAGAAGCAGCATGGCTTCTGAGAAGCGGCTCTTTTCTCTGCTTTATCCCAGGAGGCCGGTGGTATGGCAAAGCCAACTTCATGGGCACATCACAGAACTCCCTAGTTTATAATATTAATCCTGGCTCCGAAAACCCAATTAAACAGGCCCACTCTTCATGAAATCACTTTGAAAAAATGTGTGTGCGTCCCATTTCCCATTTCCATTTGTGAAATGAACTCTGCTCAGATGCTGTTTGGTAGGAGGGAGATGTTCAGGGGGGGAGTGGAGTATGTTCTATTTTCGTTCGAAACCCAGGGCTTTGCAAATTTCTCCCCTTGAATTTACCATTCCCTGCTTCCCTAATAGCAGTGCCAAGCCCCAGGGGTCTGTCTTCTGTTTGATCATAAAAATTCAAGGAAATTTACATCCCATTTTTCTATATCCATTAGTCTTAATTTTGAAAACTTTTAAACTACCACCAGGGAAAAGAAAACTGAACTAACGTATTTTGTTCAGTATTTATCCGCTCGTTTTATAGTCTGTACCTTCTATTACATATATATTAATATATATATATTATATTAAAAAACATGGTACCAACAATTCCAAGACAGAAGAGAAAAGGGCAGGGGCAGGGGAGAAAGTGAGCCAGCTCAAGTTCAAGAATGCAATGGAGCGGAAGCCTGGGTGGCTCAGTGGGTTAAAGCCGCTGCCTTCGGCTCAGGTCATGATCCCAGCGTCCTGGGATCGAGCCCCACGTCGGGCTCTCTGCTCAGCAGGGAGCCTGCTTCCTCCCTTCTCTCTCTGCCTGCCTCTCTGCCTACTTGTGATCTGTCTGTCAAATAAATAAATAAAATCTTAAAAAAAAAATTAATTAAAAAAAAAAAAAGAATGCAATGGAGCTTTCTAGCTGCTGTGTTCAGTTACAGTGCTCCTGACCTCAGGGGGAGATGACCAGAGACATCTCTTTAAAGAACCTCACGGACAGATTAAATGTGTGTTTCCCTCCGGGGATCCGCTTCAGAAATGGCTGAAATGCTGCCGGCTACAGAACGTGAATGACAAGTGACCGTGTCCAGGGGCAGGCAAGCCGCCTCCCCCGCCCACCCCGACCCTGTTGCCGATGCGGTTTGTCCAGGAATCCTACCTCAGAACCATGCAGGGCTCCTGCCCTGAACATCGGCTCTGCTTCTCACCAGCCCCCTGCGTCTCTCTCACTTTGCCCCTTCACGAACTGCGTGCCACATCCATTAGCAGCCCCGTGACACAGATCTGCTGCGCCATTTGGCGACACCGCACAGGACTTCCCCAGGCACGGTTTTCTCTGCCCCTGCATTCCCATTTAAGCTTCTTTTACCACCAAAAACAAACCAAAACAAAACAAAACAAAAAACAAAAAACAAAAAAAAACCCCTGAAAAATATTCAGGCTTATATACCAGGAATGTTTGTCTACTTCTAAAATACAGTCACCACCGAGGACGAAAACAAAAGCCGCGAGACAGCTCTTTTAAAAGAGCCGCCATGTGAAATCCAGATTAATTGGATGTGTTCAGAAACACGTAGTTACCCTCAAAATCGTACCAGGCGAGAAACTTCTTGAAAGATTTCGGCTCCTCCTAAGTTGGCTATGAATAGTCAAGGCTTCCGTTTTATGCATCTCTGAAAAAGAGCAATTGCGTAACACCACAAAGCTGCTGTTGGAGGATTCAGGCTCTGGACCCATAGAGGGAAGGAGCAGGATCCTAAGTCCAGGCTGCGGCACCACCACCTCCTATTTGGCCTGGGGGAACTCGAATTTAGATATTATGTGACTTGCACCTGTTTACACTGTAATTCGGTTAAGCTACTTTTTTTTTTTTTAAGAGAAAAACATTGCTCTTTATAAATATTGCTTCAGCATTTTATCAGGATGGTAACAACAAACGTAAGTTTTATTAATTTATCTTGTGTCTGAAATGCTGTGATAGAACAGTGAGGAGTTTACACGAAAGGACCCTGAGCGCAGCTATGGAGAGGAGCTTGGCTAAAAATGTAAAATTCTCCCGGCACTTTAAGTTCACATAATGTGGACATTCGGAACCCACAGCCTTTCTATTCGTCAGGCAAAGCCCCTCCTGGAGTCAATGAGAAGGCAGAGCGCTTACTCCCCGCCCTGAATTGACAACTTCAGTTCCATTACTTTTCTGAAGTAAGAAGCCTTCCCCGCCAGGAACAACAACAAAAAAGATTATAGGGAAGCCTCACTGTACACAATGGATATGTTCTTGAAAAGTTATTAGGGATAGAGTACTTGTAAGTGGCATCATATTAGCACACATTATAGAGGCTCATTCTGTAAAGGAACCCCATGGTGCATCCCTTTTACAAAATGAAAAGGGAAATTTGTTATGCAAATAACTACATTTTAATTTATCTGTTTTAAAATCTGGGTTTTCATGCATCTATGCGTCTTAAAACAGAGCACACATGTACATCCTTCTAGCGCCTCTCACTGTGAGTTAAATACATGTTAGTTTCCTCTCTTCTTAAGTCCCAGAACGCTTTTTAGACACCTCTCCTATTGATAGATAGCAGTCCACCTTGGAGTACAGAACAGGAGCTGTCAGACCTTTTCTGTAAGGAGCAGAGAGTAAATATTTTGGGCTTTGCGGGCTGTGTCTCTGCCACAGCCACTCAACTGGGCCGCTGTAGCCAGGAAGGCAGCATGAGCAGAGTACTGAATGGGTGTAGCAGGCTTCCAATAAATATTTATGGACACTAAAATCTGAATTTCACATAATTTTTACATGCCACGAAGCAAAAACCTGTGATGGGTGGAATTGGGCCTTCTGGTCGTAGTTTGTGGACCCCTGGCAGAGACCCTTATATCTGTATCTTTCTTCCCTAGTAGCCTGGAAACTTCCTGAGGGCAAGAGCTGTAGCTTCATGGACTGAGTGTGGGCTTAGGAGTAGACAGGCCCGGATTTAAATCCAAGATGGGCCATTCCCTTTCCAAGTGTCCCGTTGCTCTGTCCATTAGATGGGAGTGACCACATCTATTTCACAGGGGTACTGTGCGTTCCAGTGTGTAGAGACGCGGGCGCAGAGTAGGCGTTCCCTGAATGGTAGCAGGGGTTGGTGTTACCGATTAGATTCCCTACAATATCGAACCAATGCTTAGTAGGCACTTAGTAAATGCTGAGTGAATGAAAACCTGATAAGCGACCTGCCATCAGAGTTACAACTGTGATTGATTTCCGAGGGAAGGCAGAGGACCCATTTACAAGGATGAATTAATTTCCCACTCAAAGGTGCCCTGCCGTCTCTGCAAACTCAGCCAGAGATAATAAAACACACACCCACACAAAAGGTCTGATTTATTTAATCCAACAGAGGGCAATGGTGCACCCCAAACCGTAGGGTCCATCCTGTAAATTTTTTTTTTTTTTTTGCCTCTTGCGTCCCCATAACCTTTATCTAGACGTTGTTTGGTCATTGTTCTCCGTGTCTCTTGTGTGTTTTTAGGGCATGTATATTTTAACATTTCAAGGAGTCTAAAGCCCATACAATACAGAATGACTTCACTGAGAAAGAACTAGAAGCCACTGGCTCCTGCTCGTATTCTGCTGTTCTAATTCCCCGAGTATCCTGGAAACGTACATGGTCCCAGGCATCTCAGAGTGATGAGTCCCTCACTCCTGCTTTTGATTCTAGGTTAAGGATTTATGTCGAAATCTCTACTGTGTGCTTTTCTTCTTATCTGAACCCTACAGCTGTGGCTGGAGACTCTGCTTTAGTTTATCACCTCTTCCTGGACGTTGGACATGGGAACAGGACACCGAGAAAGGACATAGATGGCCCTCCTTGAAAATTTATAAGCTTAGGATGAACAACTACCTATAATTCACCTGACGGCTATTGCTTAAATATTCTTCTGGGGACCCAAATCAATCTATTCTGGAAAAGAAAGTAAAAAAAGAAGGGAAGAAAAAGCCTGAGTATGGCCAAGAAATCAAGGGCTGGCCTTTCTTCACTCTGGGCTTTCGAAGGGCAACACTTTTGCTCTAGTCTACACCAGCAGAATCCCTGCTTACAGAATACCTCTTAATCAGCTGGCCATGTTGGAAATGTTAACCTTCTCACTGAATGTCTAACACGGTATACACGTTTCTTTACTGTGCCTGCTCTTGAATTACTTCTAACTCATCCCTTTAAAATATAACTTTTTAAAATAACTTTATCCCTTTAAAATAGAAACCCTCAAATCCTATTCTAGTAAGATCCTCCTTCTGGTTTCTCTGGAGACTCGGATCTGTGGCCACACGTAGAGGGTGAAGTGAGGGTCGAATCACGGTGGCACCAGTCTTGCAGATAGCCAGGGACTTGGGAATGGCCATCAGGGGCCTCCGCTCTCAAAGATTTATGACCTGCAGCTCCTTCGCTTATCTAGACCTCCCCAGTCAGACATGGGGGATCAGTTCTTTTTAGGTGCAGGATCTCAGGGGAAGAAATAGCCCTCTTAGGAGGACCTGGTCTGTTTCCACAGGTGTTCTCTCCATGGTATATAAACATTTCTGACTTTATTGCAACCAAAGCAAGCAAAGACAAGTGGACCATACTTCACTGAACCATTTCTGGCTAGCTGGCTGAGATTTTAGTACCCTCTAAAAGCATCCATTTTAAATGATTTTGCACATATGAGACATTCTTATTTTCCTCTTGTCCCGAGGTGACTCATTGTTTCCCCCTCCAAAGCCCCGGGAAGGCATAAATTCCCCCCGCACAACCGGCAGGGGCGAACACGGGGAACTAGAGGGGCCCTCCGCAGCCTGTCCGAGAATAGCAATTCCTCGGCAGCTGATCTGCTGACGCCAGTCTTGGGGACATGAGGAAGTGGCTTAGGAAGAAGCCTTCAGAGAGTGCTCGATCTCCCCTGCAGGAGTCTTTCCCACATCGTGGTCATCCTCTGGCTGCTTCATTTCTGCAGAAAGCAGCATAGAGCTGTCTCTGATGACAGGTAGCGAATGGGTAGTGGGTCCCGGAGCGAGAGCTGAGACATGGGCAGGAGGGGTCTCAGGTTCAGTAACCGCCTCACTGAGGCTGCCTATATGCACCATGACCTTGGGAGGCTGTCTCTACCAGTGCACCTCCTGCTGACCCTCTACCAACCGCTTAGGGGCTCGGTCCACACTTTGGTCTTGCCTTGGAGATGTCTCCCTATTTTCTAAGTGGGAATCATCTCCTCAGCTAGAAGGCACTTGTTTAGGTTTGGAAGCCAAATAAATATATTCCAAAGACATACAGACAAACTTAGCACAACTATAAATCTCTTATATCCTTATTTAATCAAATTGCTGTTCTGTAGGTCCCTGCTTGTCACTGTGGATCAGGGAGATCTCACCGGTCTCAAGGATGTTTTCTTCTTTTTTAATTAGCTCCTCTTTTCCTGCTTAAGGTTTTTTGTTTTGGGGTGGGGAGGGAGGGCATGGAGAAGGGTGTAGGAGAGGCTGGAGACAAACCAGGGGACGGTCCCTGCATAGGTCCCCTCTCCTCCCCTGCCTTCTCAATTGAGTGATGCCCAAGACAGAGGGTCATTTGCTCTTCCTTCTTCTGGCTACTGATCATCTCACTCTTCTGTAATCAACACCAGTCTGGCATATCAAACGAAACTTTTTTTTTTTTAAGATTTTTTTTTTTTTTTACACCATCTGTACACACAGCATGAGGCTCAAACTCACAACCCCCAAATCAAGAGTTGCATGCTCTACTGACTGAACCAGCTGGGTGCCTCTCCCCCCGCCCCCCACCCAAGTTCAAAGCACATCATATAAAATTTCACTTGTCCTCCAACTTTTTGTAAGAAGACTATCCTTTTTTTTTTTTTTTTTCAGTGTAATGCCTATGTTCTCTCCAACTCAAGCAACTTCTATTCTTTTTTTCCCTAACTTGCCATTCTCTGTAACATGAGGTTGCCAGGCACAGTGGTGGGCACAGACCTGGCTGTCAGACAGACCTGGTTTCAGATCTCAGTTCTGCTGCTTCCCGGCTAGCTGGGGAACCTTACCTCCCCTGTGCCTCAGGTTTTGCATCAAGAATTCAGATAATAATGCTCATTCCCAGTGTGGCCAGGGACAGAGTATGGAACGCCCCGCTCATCCTTGGTGTTCGACAGTTCAGTGTCTCTCCAGTCATTTCTCCTCTATCTACTCTCCTTTCTTGTAGAGAAAACAGTTTCAAAATCCCGTTTTTCAAAAATCCACCAAGCATA
This sequence comes from Martes martes, assembly GCF_963455335.1. NCBI lineage: Eukaryota > Metazoa > Chordata > Mammalia > Carnivora > Mustelidae > Martes > Martes martes. Next base: position 8,776,208 of record NC_137895.1, read on the forward strand.
TACCCGCTTCCCGGGGGAACGCTAGCTTCTCTCTACTCCCTATGGAGTCCTGGCTGCAGCAATTTCAGAAGGTAGGACGCAACGTGTTGTCATCAAGACAATCCTGTCAGTAGAGACAAAAGACAGCATGAACCAAAGGGCAGTGGGGGTGATGGAAGGCTGAGAAACAAAACTGATCTGGCTTCCAAGTTTTGCTGTCTGTCTGCCTCACCCAAGTCTAGAGACAAGAGCCAGCTGAGCCTAAGTTCCATGTATTGATGTGATCTATCATGGGCCAATAGCTTCGCATGCACTTTGCGACACGATTATGATTATGATCATCATTACCAGTACGACCATGACCGCCACGCCCACCTTATAGCCGGGAAACGGAGGGGCGCGATTACCGTCTGTGTCTGCTCGCCCCTGAGGCTGTGCTCTCTTCCCTTCACCACGCTGCCTGTGCCAGTACGAGCAAAAATGAAACTCCTGCACTAGTTCAGGATCATGACTAATGAGCTCAGGGTCCCCTATACCTTCCTGGGCAGCTGTCCTTCAGCCAAGAAATTGATGGGCACAATTCTCACATACCCATAAAATCCAAGCCCATTATTCCTTGGTCTAAGAAGGCAAAGTCTGCAATAAACGCGGCTGACCTCAGACGAAGCAATCACGAGCTTTAAGCCCATTTGCCGAAATGGAAGCAATCTCAGTTAATAAACCTACACGCGGCTTTTCTTCTCCTCGCCTTGCCCTGCACTCCTGTCTCGCTCTCTCTTTCTGTCTTCCGAGGTCCTGGGTTTCTAACCCCTCGCAGCAGCCACATTCCTCACGATCTAGTCTGCTTTTGTTCGGAGCTCTTTTTCTTTCTCCTCTAAATGCCAGTGACTTACCGCGAATCTGGTTAGAACAAGTGTACCTCAAGTCTTTTTGTTTTTACACCTTCTACACTTTTCTTACTGAAATGACACCATGAAAACATCAACCCCAAAAAACAGCGACAGAACTGAAACAGGAAGAGCCCACCCAGCCCCACTCCGCTGCCAGACCGAGCTATCTCTTGCCATTTTCTTGTGCTCTCCTGACTGTTCCCTAAAGCAATGACAATTGTCGACAGAAACACCATGAATCCTGCTGGCGAAATCCAAACAAGAACGAAGCATTAAAGACAGACACACGCCCAATCAGAAATTATTCAGTGAGCCCGACGAGAAGGGCGGGAGGAGGTAGCGGTGGATGTGAGCGGAAGCAGGAAGGAGACAGACAGACAGACATTTTACAAATCCCCAGGCTTTTTTTTTTTTTTTCTCCCCGTTACACTTTCTAATTTCTATTCACATCAGGATTTTATGGTGCCTTCGTGTTCTCTTTTCCTTCTCTTCCCGTCTGTTCATTTCATGTTTGTGTTTATTGATTCGGGCTCTGAACGCTGGGCTCATTTATCATATGTATATGAAAGCCTCTGTCTTCTTGCCCTGTCGTCACCAGGGCTGTAACATCTCCCCCAAAGCGACAAGGCTGCTCAGCAGCCTCTCTTCCTTCTCTCGACATCTGCACCCTGTGCCCCCTTAATTCTTACTTGGGCAGAGCACAAAACCAGAGAGTAGATGACTCCGTGACCACAACTGTTTCAACCTTCTTGTCACTTTTACTTATATTTCCAGGCCTCCACTTAATACTGGAATGCGGGTCATTTTTTAGTTCACTGGTCTCAAAGCTTGCCAAAGTGGACGTTAACCCATACAACCGTTTACCTGGCTTCGTTCAATAAATCTATGCCTCGATCGCTGGAGGTAATTACATTTTTATGTATCAAGTCACCCCATAAAGGTACTAGAAAGCTGCTGTCGCACATTACTTCCGTCAGATGAACAGTTATAATATTCTTATCTTTTTTGGAAATTTAGGTCATGATTTGAGTTCACTTGAACTGAGGAACACCTGTATTTGCTTTGCTTAAGGCAGTCTCCTCCTTCTCAACTGCCAGTCTTGATCCCCTAAACCTTAGGCTCTCCAAATTGGAGTTGACCCAGAAAGTTGGCCCCGTCTTTTCTTAATTTATTGAGATGGTGGAGAATGGTCATAGGGAAGATGGAACCGGAAGCAGCTAAGCAGCTTGGTGAGTTGGTTCTATCAAACCAAATGTCTCACTGTAAATTTCAGTCTGAATTCTGCCCTGAGGAGGAAAAGAAATTGCATGCGTGAAGATGACGCTTGCAAGTTGCAAATTCTTGTTTCTAAGCCTTGGCTATATCCCTGGCTCCTCCACCACCCTCCATGGGACGAGGCTCCGACTTCTTGCTCTCCGGGTCATTTCCTTTAGATGATGTCACAGTTTGTCCATGTTCTTCTTAAAATGTGTTACCTAGAAGTCAGCTCAGTATTCGAGAAACGGTCTCAGCTGGGCTCAGAGCAAGAGTACTGTTTAATCACTTCCTCTGCACAACAGAGCTTTCACCACTGTTACTCTGTTGGCCGTTCGGGGTTCGACAGCAGGCACTGGGAAGAAAGCACGAATGTTCCCCAGCGCGAGGAGGGCTCACACCAGGCCCCTCTACTTTGCATCTGCAAGAGGCTTCTGGGAGCCAAGGTGTGAGGTTCAAACTTAATTTTTTATTTTGATCTTGTTTTGGTCCTCGCCGGCCAGTTCCTCCATCCGTTATCGTTCGTCTGGACACGGATCTGTATTCCTCCCCTCTGGTGTCTCTCCCAACTCTTTTCTCACAAGCAAGCTTAATGCCATTTTGGTCTTTATTTCATAACCGGGACGTGGGCTTTGGAGTCAGGCAGAGCTGGGCTTGAGTCCTGGCTCCCTCACTCACCAGCTGTGTGATCGTAAGCAACCTGGTTATATCTCTGAACTCAGTTTCTTACTGAATGACTCCCTCCAGGTCGCCACGAATGTATTCATCAGTGCTCTCTCAGCATCGGCTCCAAACCCACCAGATGAAGTAGTTATCACTCTGCCATGTTTTTCTGCATTTTCTTCTCTAGGGTCTCATGAAAAATGCAACCAAATGCCTTGCTGAGATCAACCTGGGCTGTGCCTGTGCTCTTTCCTTAAATGGCAGTTTAATAACCTTATAGGAAAATAACATAAACCAGAACAGGGTCAGCAACTCTTTCGGGATCATGCTTGGGGAAATCCAACGTGGAAGAAATTCATCTTTTCACTCACTTGCCCTCTTTTTTTTCGTCTGTTCCCCACTCCTTGTCCATTTTTCCAGCCCGTTGAGTTTCCTTTTATGTCTTTTAAACAGGCTGCTGTCACCTTCTCTCCCGTGCCCCCATTCTCCACCCCTTCCCATCACACTTGCTTGTTGGGGAAAGGACTCCTGTATGTTGACGCTTTCTGGCGCACACTTTCTGAGAGTCATTTTCCCATTTAGAATTTGTCAATGCCATGTTGTCATGCTACCTCCCAGATGCACTCAAGACTCTCCTTTTGCCATTTCAGGCCTTAACAATCTCTTCCCCAACACCTCTCTCTAAACAGACTTCAGAATACCATACACCCATGCACACATGCCTTAGGATGGCTTTTCGTTATTCTCTAAGCACTCCTTCTGCATCCTCACCTCTACACCTGTCCTCCCTCTGCCACCCAACTCAGGCTACTATGTACAGTTGTGCAGGTTGTTTACTGCACAAGGACCCGTGGCTGAGGCTGCAGTGGGGGTTAAAATCCAACCAGTGCTCTTCTATCAAGCTTTGGGAGTTCTGATGTAGGGCTGCATCTGCCTAAAGTTAGGGGCACACTTTTCTAACACAAACAAAGACATCAAGTCTAACTGCAACTGCCCCTTCTAAGCCTTACTCAGTGTCTGCCCTTGTCACGCCCTATGCTCTCATGGTCTCTTATTCTCCCGGGGGACTTGCTGTATTTACCCCTTGCTTGGTGCTGCCGCCACGTTCCGTGAGGTGGGCAAGCACCTGACCTTTTGGAGTCCAGCTACCAGAGTTCAAATGCTGGCTGTACCACTGGCTCTCTGGGTGATCCTGAGCAAGTTACTTCATGTCTCTGAGTCTCATATTTCTCATCTTTAAAATAATAATAATAATAATAATAATAATAATGCCTGCCTTCATGTTCTTGTGAAGATATCTGGATATTTGAGATATCCATCTAAAATACCTAGTATGGTGCCTGGCGTACATCGGGCCCTTCATGCCTGCTAGCTACCGTGCTTTATGTGTATTCCTCAACAGCTAGCAATGACCGAGAGATTGGCTCTCAGGAAGAATGAGTGAGAAAATGTATCCCTCACTAGGTAGGCTTGCTAGATAAAGTACAGAATGTCCAGTTCAACTTGAATTTCAGACAAATTTTCTAGTATAAGTTTTCTTTTTTCTTTCTTTCTTTCTTTTTTTAAAAAAGATTTTATTTATTTATTTGCCAGAGAGAGCACTAGCAGGGGGAGCAGCAGGCAGAGAAGCAGGCTTCCCGTCAAGCGAGGAGACTGATGCGGGACTCGATCCCAGGACTCTAGGATCATGATCTGAGCTGAAAGCAGACACTTAAGTGACTGAGCCACCCAGGCATCTCTCTAGTGTAAGTTTTCTAGCATAAGTATATCCCAAATGTTTACCTTGTCCACAAAAATCTCACGGGGGTAGATGGTGCATTGTTAAAAATGATGCGAGGAGTCGTTTGACCTTTCCACCCTGTCCTCTCTGTTCTGCCCGCTGCCGTTCATCTCACACAATGCTTGCCCTACAGGGTCTCTGACATAAAAACTGGGGAGTGGGCCAACTTGTGGCATGAGACTCAAGGTCTTGGAATGAAGCCTTTGGGTACTCCTGTGAAGGTTATGGTTTGCATGGGGAAGTGAATATTCTCCCATTCATATATGTGGGGAGCCACAAAACTGTCATACTTCCCACCTGCTCTGCCTTTCGTGTGTTATTTGCTACTTTCCACGTGGTGTGGCCAAAAGGCACGCTTTTCCTGTTAAGCATTCTGGCATACTCTGGGTTTTGATAAGTGGGTGTGATAGATTTGGAATTTGTGTTTCTGCAAGTGAATTTTCTTGTAATCCATACTTGCGGTAAAGCAGGACTCCTCTAAGCCCTCCTACGCATTCAGACGTTTCTCTTATGATTATTCTGGCGTTTTGCATTGTTATTCTCAAATTCACTCTCTGTGCTTTCATATCTATAACTTGTTAAATTTTTCCATGCTTGGCATTTGCACCACAGTAAAAAGAAAGCAAACAAACAAACAAATCACAAAACCTCCTGGGCACCGGCCCCAGTGAATTATTAGTAGTCCCATCACATAGTCACCAGGTTGACATTCACTTGTGTTACCTTGTCTCTAGTCCCAATGACAAATAATCCTTGAATCGGTTGCTGATACCTCATCTTTTTTTTTTTTTTTTCTAATTTTTAAATGTGATTTGTGCTTTTCTAGAGCCTTGCCTCTTCCTGGAACTACTGTAGAGAAGCTACTGAATCCCCAACAGTACCTAATGTGCTTCAGTTCCCTTCACGATCT